>NC_092716.1:55520388-55825682 GCF_047496885.1 Scyliorhinus torazame | reverse complement strand
ATCTCACTCATAGTTATTGATATCAGTGAGTCAGCTTCCCAGAATAAAAACTTCAAAGACAATGTCAACAATGGGTAATTGCCTTCTCTGTAATGGTCAATACCAACAGCAGTTATACGTTTGGGAGGAACAACTGAGTAAGGTAACGCATGCTTCAGTTTCTCACCAATCTTAAAATTGTTGCTGGGCTTCTCAGCAAGTAATCTGTTTCCCATCTGTGTACATCGCTCACTCACAACGTCTCATGATCGCTATTTTAAGTGGTTACCTGTATTATTTCAATCCCATTCTCAAGCACTAGTTCTCAAGCACTAATCATACCCACCTCAAATCTAACAGCAGCCGTGCCAAATTTGGGAATTGAGAACTATGGGGGTTGCTTACTGTTTTCCTCTGTCACGTGGCTTAATTAGCTGGTACTAGTAGTTTCCGGTGATACAAGAGGTTGACTCAGTGCGCCTACAACCCAAGATATCTGCAGGCCTGGACAATGCTACCTGACAATGACTGACAGTTTTTGAAATTCTTTCACAAGGTGTGGGCTTCGCTGGTTAGACCAATATTTTTTTTCCCATCCTTAATTACCCTTCTGAAGGTGGTGGTGAGCTGCCTTCTTGAGCCCCTGCAATCCATGTGGTTTGCTGCCTCTAAAAGCTCAGTTTAGGTGGAAGTAGAGGGACACCTGGAGCCATACGCTTAATATAGAAACAGTACTTTCAGTGTCTGCGAAAGATCTTCGTGGTCTGTGAATCTTTGGAGGTGGAGCTCCTTCAGGTTAGCACAAGTGACAACTGTAATTTTGATCAGTTGCTGTCCATAAGTGCGCCAAATTCTGAGTGCCGCATACTAATCCAGGAGGAATTCAGCTAAATACCTGGGTTACCTCTTTAAGGAACCCTGCTACCCACTTGTAACCCACCAAGTGGAATCAAGCTTCTATCACTAAGATAGTCCCACTTGTCCGCATTTGGCCCATATCCCTCGATACCCACCCTGCCCATGTAACTGTCTGAATGTTTTTTTAAAGGAAAAAATTGTACCCGCCTGTTCCAGATGCTTACCACCCTCTTTGTGAAACAATTTCCCCTCTGGTCTCTTTTCTATCTCTCCCCTCTCATCTTATACCAATGCCCTCTAGTTCTAGACTCCCCTACCTTTGGGAAAAGATATGGACAATCTACCTTATCTATGCTCCTCATTATTTTATAGACCTCCATAAGATCACCCCTAGCCTCCTTTGTTCCAGTGAAAAAAGTCCCAGCCTATCCAGCCTCTCCTTATAACTCAAACTATCAAGTCCTCGTAGCATCTTCTGCACTCTTTCTAGTTTAACAATATCCTTCCTATAATAGGGTGACCAGAACTGAACACAGTATTCCATGTGTGGTCTTACCAATGTCTTGTACAACTTCAACAAGACATCCCAACTCCTGTATTCAATATCCTGACCAATAAGACCTAGCACGCTGAATGCCTTCTTCACCATGCTGTCTACCTGCGACTCCACCTTCAAGGAGATATGATCCTGTACCCTTAGATCTCTTTGTTCTGTAACTCTCCTTAACTGGGGCTGGTTTAGCATACTGGGGCTAAATTGCTGGCTTTTAAAGCAGACCAAGGCAGGCCAGCAGCACGGTTCAATTCCCGTACCAGCCTCCCCGAACAGGCGCCGGAATGTGGCGACTAGGGGCTTTTCACAGTAACTTCATTTGAAGCCTACTTGTGACAATAAGCGATTTTCATTTCAACTCCCTACCATTAACTGAGTAGGTCCTGCCCTGATTTGATTTACCAAAATGCATCACCTCACATTTATCTATATTAAACTCCATCTGCCATTAATCGGCCCACTGGCCCAATTGGTCAAGATCCTGTTGCAATCTTATATAACCTTTTTCACTTTCCACTATGTTCTAGTGATGTTACTGCATTTTCCTGTAATGTTTCACTTTGGAGCGAATGCAGTGTGTGTAATGCCTGAGCCCTAATCTGAAAATTCTTAGACAGGTGTGTTGGATGGACCTGAAAGACAGCAGCTTTGCCTATACTGATGCAGTTACGAATAAACATTCTTCAGCATGCTCACTCTTCTAAGTTGATCAATGTGTAACAATAAAATCTCTGAAGGTCATTCCCTAGATGCATGTTGTAGTTGATCAAGAGAAGTTTTGTAGATTAAAAACTTCAATGCCTCGTAGCATTGCAGTTCCTGCCATTACAGTGTCGAAAATTATTTTTCCATAACTAGCTAGATGAGGACTGCTGCAAAATTTGAGACAAACCCTTTCAGGACATTTTAGAGAGACTCCAACTGTGGATTATGTTACTTCAATAGCAATCTTCTTTTGTACAAAGACTCTATCAGTTCTGAATCTAGACATGTTCGTAGAAACCACTGTGCGAGAATGTGTTTAACTTCTTTCTTCATTTCTAACTTGCTCCTTCTCACCGGTGAATTTTGTCTCACTCGGTGCTACCTCTGAAAGTTCATGACCTGTATTCTCCAGCATGTGTGCAGCTGTGCTGCTAGTGCTTGCAAAGGTTGGTGAGAATGACACACAAGTGCTGCAAAGGTTGGTGAGAATGACACAAACCAAGTACTGGCTTTCTTGAGGCCATCACTGGTGCTGACAGGCTTTTCTTCAGTGATACAATAAAAGAAAAGGAATATATGTCATAAACCTGAATCAGAAAATGGCTTCAGGCACAGCTCGCATTACAAAAATTACATAACATTTACAACACAGAAACAGACCATTGGATCCAACTAGTCTTGATCTGGTTTAGTATTCTATAGGAACCTCCACTTTTCTTCTTCACTTAACTTGATTAACATATCCTTCCACTCCATTCTCAAGTGCTTTTCTAACTTTTCTTTAACTGCGTCTCTGCTATTTTCATTACTACTTGTGGTAGCAAGATCCACATTCTTACCAACCTGAGTAAATAGGTTTCTCCTGAATCGTCTGCTGGATTGACTGGTAGCTATTGTGTACTTATGGTACTAAGTTTGGTATTTATGACCCTTAGGTTTGATATAACTATGTATGATCTTTTTCTGGTTGAATATATGCTGGGCGCAATCTACTGGCTGCGTTGCACCTGAACAGCGGCGTGGCCGGTAGATGCCGGGAAATCCCTCTTCCGGATCTACCTGGCTCGTCACACCTCACAAGATGTGACGTAATCCTGCGAGATGTCACGATCTATCTGGCAAATCTGCATATTAGAGCAAGACAACTAGTCTCATTCTCATCAAGGCCCTGGGGTCAAACCCCTTAGCCTCGGAGACCTTGGGCGAGCGCTGTTCGGTGCGGGTCCCCACAGATGGGACCAGATGGAATGGCATTTGGGGGGGTCTCCCAGAGGATCAGAGGCCCCCAGATTGTTGCCCTCTGGGCAGCATGGCACTCTGGCACTGCTGGTGCCACCTGGACAGCCTTGCACTGCCACCTGGGTGCCAACCTAACATTGCCAAAGTACCCAGGTGGCACTGCCAGCTGGCAGGGATACTGCCAAGCTGGCAATGCCAAGGTGCCAGGCTGACATTTTTCCTGTGGTGTAGATAGGGCCGGGGGCACCATGCCCATGTGAGATGGGGATGGGGTGCTCGAGGACCACCTTATAGGTGAGTTGGGGCTTTGGGGTTTTGGGGTTTGCATTTGTGGGGGCCAAGAGATCGGGATGCCATTTTCTGCATTGAGGAGTTCCAGCGAGCGGAGCTCATCAGTGCAGGAAAAGGGACTAAGTGCGGTCTCAGTGGGGTGTTACCCGCAGATAACATGGTGTTTCTCGGTGCTACGAGCACAGGGAACCATCCGACTAAACAACCTTGTCATGTTGCAATTTGGTTAGATTGCGCCTGACTTATTTTAGTGTGTGACTTATTCAGTGAATGAGTAAAGGGAGAAGATTGATAAGATAAGGATGGCACTAGCAGTGAGCTTGGTGGAGGTCCTCTCATCATCTTTCATTCTTGTGACAAATTGTGCCCAGGATAGCCTTTTAATGGAAGTCAAACATTTTCTGTTATACCCATTTGTTTTGAATTTGTGCTTCTTAATGCACGATCAATTGCACAAAGATGAGAGTTGAATACAACTGAGGCTTGTGTGGTCTCCTACAGCAGCTGGCGAAATGGCTGCTGTACGGGGAGCACACATATTTATACTCCGTATACTGGGCGGAGCCAGCAGGCAGGGACTACCCCCGTACCTGTAGTACAGGGCCTTACCACTCATCTCCTAATATATACAACAGTGGTGATTACCACATTCACCCCCTGTTAAAATTGAGTCCGGTGGGGGTGGCGGAGAACTATATACAGACAAGTTTTAATATACAGCGGCAAAAAAAATTTGGAGTCCAGTACATGGTGTTTTAACAGTCCCGAACCAATTACAGGTTTAGCCGGTCCGGGGCCTTGATCTGACGTTGGGAGCGACGCAGTGGTGGCTGCGATTCCGGTGTCGGTCTGGTCCTTGGTGACTCCGGGAGCGTGCCGAAATCCTCCTCATCCTCGGGGTGGGCAGGGGGAGGACTGATGGTCCCGGGGGTATTGCTGCTGGGTGCTCCGGGAGGGGAGGGTGGGGTCGGGCCGGAGGGGTGTGTGTGTGGGGAACCTGCTGGTGCCAGGTCCCTGAGGAAGACAGTATCCTGGCGCCCGTCGGGGTACGCTACATAGGCATACTGGGGGTTAGCATGGAGTAACTGCACCCTTTCAACCAACGGGTCCGCCTTGTGGAGTCGTACGTGCTTACGGAGGAGTACGGGTCCTGGAGCTGCGAGACAAGTCGGGAGCAACACCCCGGATGTGGACTTCCTGGGGAAGGCGAAGAGACGTTCATGGGATGTGTCGTTAGTTGCAGTGCATAGGAGCGACCGAATGGAGTGCAGTGAATCGGGGAGGACCTCCTGCCAGCGGGAGGCCGGGAGATTTCTGGACCGTAGGGAAAGCTGGACGGCCCTCCAGACCATCCCGTTCTCCCTCTCCACCTGCCCGTTTCCCCGGGGGTTGTAACTGGTCGTCCTCCTGGAGGCGATAGCCCTGATGAGCAGGAACTGATGCAGCTCATCACTCATGAATGAGGATCCCCTGTCGCTGTGGATGTAGGTGGGGAAGCCGAACAGAGCAAAGATGGTGTTGAGGGCTTTGGTGATGGTGGCAGACGTCATGTTGGGGCATGGGATGGCTAAGGGGAATCTGGAGTACTCATCGACCGCACTGAGGAAATACGTGTTACGGTCGGTGGAGGGGAGGGGCCCTTTGAAATCCACGCTGAGGCGTTCAAAGGGGCGGGAGGCCTTCACCAGGTCCGCGCGGTCCGGCTGGTAGAAGTGCGGTTTGCACTCCGCAGAGACCCGGCAGTCTCTGGTGATTGCCTGTACTTCCTCGACGGAGTAGGGCAGATTGCGGGCCTTGATGAAGTGGTATAACCGTGTGATTCCCGGGTGACAAAGGCTGTCGTGCAGAGTCCGGAGATGGTCCACCTATGCACTGGCACATGTACCTCGGGATAGGGCATTGGGGGGCTTGTTGAGCTTACCGGGGCGATACAAAATCTCGTAGTTGTAGGTGGCGAGCTCGATCCTCCACCGCAAGATTTTATCGTTTTTGATCTTGCCCCGCTGTGTGTTGTTAAACATGAAGGCTACCGACCGTTGGTCAGTGAGGAGAGTGAATCTCCTGCTGGCCAGGTAATGCTTCCAATGCCGCACAGCTTCAACGACGGCCTGGGCCTCTTTTTCGACGGAGGAGTGTGAATTTCGGAGGCATGAAGGTGTGGTATTACCAGGTATTGCAGTACCTGAGAGGTGGCTAGACCTCGGAGTCTACCATTGGCTAATGTACATAGCTCCGCCCTGAGAGGCGGAGTATAAGAATCAATGCCGTCCCAGCAGCCTTCATTTTCTGTATCGAAGATGCTGGGAACAGTTCGAGCTGATTAAAGCCGATTAGTTATGACTCACCTTTGTCTCGAGAGTAATTGATTGCACATCAATTTAATCAGCTATTACTTCAGTTGAAAGGATGGATCTCCACATCAAGCCGGAGTGCCTTCAGCTCAGCCCCACGCAGACAACTCCGCTGCTATCTTCAAGCATTGGCTGGCGTGTTTTAAGGGCTACCTCGACACGGCCGCCGACACCCCCACGGAAAGGCAGAAAATGCACCTTCTACGCTCGCGGGTCAGCCCTGGGATCTACCCCCTGATCGAGGAGGCGGCAAACTATGCTGCAGCTATCGAGCTGCTAGAAGGACATTACATCCGTCCTGTGAACCAGGTCTACGCCCGCCACCTGCTGGCAACTGGAAGGTAAAGCCCTGAAGAAACACTGGAAGACTTCTATCGGGCACTGCTAGTGCTGGGCCGAAACTGTGGCTGCCCACCAGTTTCAGGGAACGAGCACACGGAACTTTTAATTAGGGTTGCTTTCGTGGCAGGTATGACTTCCCCGACATCCGCCGAAGGCTCCTTGAAATGGACACACTGGGACTCACTGAGGCATGGGCCCTGGCGGGGTCCATGGATGTTGCGTATAAAAACGCGCTGGCTTTTGCTCCTGGACGCGCGGCGCCCCCCTGGGCTGCGTGGCACCCCGTCGCGGCAGCCCCCCAGACTTTTCCGCTAACCCCGCAAGCCTGCGCGGCGAGACGGCCCACTATCGCCGCCGGCCAACGCTGTTTCTTCTGCGGGCAGGCGAATCATCCCCGCCTGCGCTGCCCGGCCTGCACCGCCACCTGCAAAGGGTGCGGCAAGAAAGGCCACTATGTCGAGGTCTGCCAGGCCCGTGGCCGCGGTCTCCTGCGACTATCGGCAGCCTTTCTTTCAGGTCCCGGCCGTCCAAAGCCCACCGCCGCCCTCCTATCCCCAGGCCGCGTGCGACCCACGGCCGCGGCCATTTTGCCCCCCGGCCACCACACTGGACGGGTGGGCACCGCCATCTTGTCCCTCGCCGCCGCCATCTTCGGCATCCCCGGACTCCATGTGCGACCCGTGGCTGACGCCATCTTGGATGGGGCCTCAGGCCCCCAGCACAGCCGACTACACGCTGCCCGACCAGAACTCTCCTTTACTGCAGCTGGCCTCCGTAACCCTGGACCCTGACGCTAGCGAAAGCCACTACAACGATCGCCATCAACGGACACGTGACATCGTGCCTGATCGACTCCGGGAGCACGGAAAACTTTGTGCACCCTAACACGGTAAGGCGCTGTTCTCTTGTCACCCATCCCGTAAACCAAAGGATCTCACTGGTCTCCGGGTCACATGCGGTGGAGATAAAGAGGTTCTGCCTAGCGAACCTCACTGTCCAAGGCAGGGAATTCCACAATTTCCGCCTGTACGTTCTGCCGCACCTCTGCGCAGCCATCCTCCTTGGGCTGGATTTCCAGTGCCATCTGCACAGCCTGACCTTTAAATTTGGCGGCCCTATACCCCCCCTTACTGTCTGCGGCCTCGCGACCCTTAAGGTCGACCCACCTTCCCTGTTTGCGAACCTCACCCCGGACTGCAAACCCGTCGCCACCAGGAGCTGACGGTACAGTGCCCAGGACCGGACCTTTATCAGGTCAGAGGTCCAAAGGCTGCTGAAGGAAGGAGTCATCGAAGCAAGCAACAGCCCCTGGAGAGCTCAAGTAGTGGCGGTAAAGACCGGGGAGAAACATAGGATGGTCATCGACTATAGCCAGACCATCAACAGGTTTACGCAGCTGGACGTGTACCCTCTCCCCCGTATAGCCGACCTGGTAAACAGGATTGCGCAATACAAGGTTTTCTCCACGGTGGATCTCAAGTCTGCCTACCACAAGCTACCCCTCCGTAATGGTGACCGCCAGTACACTGCCTTCGAAGCAGATGGGCGGCTCTATCACTTTTTCAGGGTTCCCTTCGGTGTCACGAACGGGGTCTCAGTCTTCAAAAGTGAGATGGACCGAATGGTTGACCGATACGGCTTACGCGCAACGTTCCCGTATCTTGATAACATCTGCGGCCATGACCAGCAGGACCACGACACCAACCTCCGAAAATTTCTCCAGACCGCAAATATCCTTAATCTGACCTACAATAAGGGTAAATGCGTGTTTAGCACCGACCTTCTAGCCATCCTAGGCTACGTAGTGCGAAGTGGAGTCATAGGCCCCGACCCTGAACGCATGCGCCCCTCATGGAGTTCCCCCTCCCTCACTGCCCCAAGGCCCTAAAGCGCTGCCTCGGCTTCTTCAGCTATTATGCACAGTGGGTCCCCAATTACGCAGACAAGGCTCGACCACTGATCCAGTCGACAACCTTCCCCCTGTCCACGGAGGCCCGCCAGGCCTTCTGCCGCATCAAAGCGGACATCGCAAAAGCCACGATGCGCACCATCGACGAGTCTCTCCCCTTCCAGGTCGAGAGCGATGCGTCCGAAGTAGCTCTGGCGGCCACCCTCAACCAAGCGGGCAGGCTGTGGCTTTCTTCTCCCGCACCCTCCACGCTTCTGAAATCCGCCACTCCTCGGTCGAAAAGGAGGCCCAGGCCATAGTAGAAGCTGTGCAACACTGGAGGCATTACCTGGCTGGCAGGAGATTCACTCTCCTCACGGACCAGCGATCGGTGGCCTTCATGTTCGATAACGCACAGCGGGGCAAGATTAAGAACGACAAGATCTTGCGGTGGAGGATAGAACTCTCCACCTACAATTACGAGATCTTGTACCGTCCCGGGAAGCTGAACGAGCCTCCTGATGCCCTGTCCTGCGGCACTTGTGCCACCGCACAAGTGGACCGCCTCCGAGCCCTCCACGAGGACCTCTGCCACCCGGGGGTCACTCGTTTCTTTCATTTCATCAAGACCCGCAACCTGCCCTACTCCATCGAGGAGGTCAGGACAGGGACTGCCAAATCTGCGCGGAGTACAAGCCGTACTTCTACCGGCCAGAGAGGGCGCATCTAATAAAGGCTTACTGCCCCTTTGAATGCCTCAGCATGGATTTCAAAGGCCCCCTCCCCTCCACCGACCGCAACACGTACTTCCTGAACGTGATTGACGAATACTCCCGTTTCCCATTCGCCATCCCCTGCCCAGACATGACCACAACCACCGTCATCAAGGCCCTCCAGGGGATCTTTACACTGTTCGGTTTCCCCGCATACATTCACAGTGATAGGGGGTCCTCCTTTATGAGCGATGAACTGCGTCAATTCCTGCTCAGCAAAGGCATTGCCTCCAGCAGGATGATCAGTTACAACCCCCGGGGAAACGGGCAGGTAGAAAGGGAGAACGGAACGGTCTGGAAGACCGTCCTGCTGGCCCTATGGTCCAGGAATCTCCCAGACTCCCGCTGGCAAGAAGTCCTCCCGGTGGCCCTTCACTCCATCTGGTCGCTGCTCTGTACTACCACAAACCAGACACCTCACGAACGTTTCCTTGTTTTCCCCAGGAAGTCCTCCTCCGGGACCTCGCTCCCAACCTGGCTAGCGACACCCGGACCCGTCCTGCTTCGGAGACATGTGAGGGCACACAAGTCGGACCCGTTGGTCGAGAGGGTCCACCTGCTGCATGCCAACCCCCAGTACGCCTACGTAGCGTTCCCCGACGGCCGCCAAGAGACGGTCTCCCTTCGGGACCTGGCGCCCGCTGGAGCCCCACGCACACCGGCACCTTTGCCCCCACCCCCACCCTCCCTGCAGCACCTGACCGGAGGGTCAGTACTGCCGCCGCCCCTACCCAGCGCCGAACAAGCACCGACGCCCCCTTCAGGCGCCCCTCCCCCTGCCCACTTTTCACTCCAACAGCGCCGCCTAGGTGTGAGAAAGCTGCCTGGAAGGAAGACACCACGTTCCCGGAGTCGCAACCGCCGGGGCCCCCACCAGGATCATCGCCGAAGCCCAGACGCTCCAGAAGGACGACCAGGCCACCCGATCGACTGATTGCTGCACCATGAACACTTGTCTGTTACCCTCGACATCACAGTACCTCCATACCTGGTCCTACCATGCGAAAGGCGACATTAACGCTGGCCATCACCCCGCCGGGTTCTTTTTAACAGGGGGTGAATGTGGTAATACCAGGTATTGCAGTACCTGAGAGGTGGATGACCATTGGTTAGACCCAGGAGTCTACCATTGGCTGATGTACATACTCCGCCCTGAGAGGCGGAGTATAAGAACCAACGACGTCCCAGCAGCCTTCAATTTCTGTATCGAACCTGCTGGGGAAGAGTTCTAGCAGATTAAAGCCTATTAGTTATGACTTACCTTGTCTCGAGAGTAATTGATTGCGCATCAGAAGGTTTCCTGAAAAGAATGCCAAGGGCCTGCCTGCCTGGTTGAGGGTGGCGGCGAGAGCGACGTCTGATGCGTTGCTCTCCACTTGAAAGGGTAATGTCTCGTCGATTGCGTGCATCGCGGCCTTGGCGATGTCGGCCCTAATACGGTTGAAGGCCTGTTGAGCCTCGGCCGTCAGGGGGAAAAGAGTGGACTGGATGAGTGGGCCAGCCTTGTCCGCATAGTTTGGGACCCACTGGGCATGATAAGAAAAGAACCCCAGGCAGCGTTTGAAGGCCTTGGGGCAGTGGGGAAGGGGGAGTTCCATGAGGGGGCGCATGCGGTCGGGATTGGGCCCCAGAACTCCAATCAGAGAATCTCCCTGGCCTCCGGGTAGAATGTTAGGCTCTGGAGGTTACACTGGAAGTCCAGGCCGAGTAGCAGGGCAGCGCAGAGGTTGGGGAGGACGTTGAGGCGGAAGCCGCTGAATTCTACACCCTGGATCGTGAGCGTGGCTATACAGTACCCCCAGATCGCCACGGAGTGGGACCCGGAGGCCAGGGAGATTCTCTGATTGGTGGAGTGTACCGCGAGGGAACAGCGCCTTACCATATCAGGATGGATGAAGCTTTCGGTGCTCCCGGAGTCCAGCAGACAGGAGATCTCGTGCCCATCGATCTTCACGCTTGTCGAGGCGGTGGCTAGATTGTGCGGGCGAGACTGGTCAATCGTGACCGAGGTGAGTCGTGGCTGGTCGTCGCTGGTGTCGTACGACAGGGTGCCCGGGGGGCACAGGTCCTGATATGATGATGGCTTCCATGTGCTGTGGGGGAGACAAAATGGCGGCGCCTGAAGATCCTGAGGTGGACAAGATGGCGGCGCCCACAGGCCGCATGTGGCGGGGGTTGAAAAAGATGCCACCACCCATGGGCCGCACGTGGTCCGAGGAGGGGAAGATGGCGGTGCCCACTGGCCGTGCGTGGTCCGAGGAGCGGAAGATGGAGGCGCCCACTGTCCGTACGCGGGTGGGGTTGGGGCGATCGCGGCGAAGTGCCCCTTCTTGCCGCAGGCCTTGCAAAGGGCGCTGAGGGCCTGGCAGCATTGGCGGGGGTGTTTTTGCCTACCATAGAAGTAACATCTGGGGCCCCGGGGCTGGCTGGCTGCTGCGTGGCAGGGGCGTAGGATTGGCTGAGTGGGGTCCCCGGTGGGGCAGCCGTCTGCGGAGTCCATGATGCGTTGGAGGAGTGGGCCGCGCGGCCGGGGTTGTAGGCCTGGGTATTGCGCGAGGCGATTATCATCGATAGTGCCAGCTTCTTGGTTTCCGCGAGGTCGAGCGTGGCCCCCTCAAGGTCGCTGGCGGATGTGGTCTGACCCTATCCCCGTGATGAAGGCGTCCCGCATGAGGGGGTTTGAATGTTCCGTGGCCGTGACGGCCTGACAGTCACAGTCTCTGACCAGGGGAATTAAAGCACGCCAGAAATCTTCTACGGACTCACCAGGGAGCTGACTCCGAGTAGAGAGTATGTGTCTGGCGAAGAGCGTGTTCGTCCACTGGGCGTAGTTCTCTTTCAGTAGCGCCATGGCTTCAGCGCTTCCTGGATAAGTGGAAAAACATTGGAGATCAGCCGCGAGTAGAGGATCTGGATCTTCTGAGCTTCCGGAATTAGGTCTGGTGCAGACCTGATGTAAGCTTCGAAACAAGCTAGCCAATGTTCAAAGTCCTTTTTGGCGTTGCTTGATTGCGGATCCAGCTGCAGGCGATCCGGCTTGATTCGGAGGTCCATCTTCTGAAAACTTTAGTGCAATAAATTGATGCACGACCAATTGCACAAAGACAAGAGTTGAATACAACTGAGGCTTTATTACACTAAGATGTGTGGCCTCCGACAGCAGCTGGCGAAATGGCTGCTGTACGGGGAGCACACATATTTATACTCCGCCTACTGGGAGGAGCCAGCAGGCAGGGACTACCCCCGTACCTGTAGTACAGGGCCCTACCACACATCTCCTAATATATACAACAGTGGTGATTACCACACTTCTTATCCTGCAAGTTGAGATGCAGCCTTGTATACTGAAACTTTTGGAAGCAAATATAGTGTAGTGAACGTAAAAATGTTTAAACCACAGCTCATCCTGCCTGGCAGTAAGTGAATATATATCATAGTACGAGGTAAGTCAGAGGATTTCCTGTGTAAAGCCATTTAAACTTTCCATGTGACAATAGATCCAATTGTAATTTTCAGCTTGTATTTCTGCCATGTTGTAGTGCGGCTGTGAATGGTAATGATTCAATAAGGATTGATGTTTAGCTTCTGGTATTACTACAAAGGATAATGTTATATTGAATTACTTGCATGTGGCAGTTGTTGTAGGGTTTTGGATACTGTTCGGTACGTTTTAATGAAGTTTTCACCGTCTTAAGTTGGTTAATTATGTGTATTTCTCAACGACACAAGCTATGTACATATATACAGTAAGGGGTTCAAGCTGGGAGCTGTCTCCGTGCTTTCTTGTGCACAGGGCTCTGTCAACACTCGATTGACCCCTAGGTGTGGCCATGTGTTTTCTTACATCACTTTGTGGTATTGTACTGAGTCCCACATTGATCCGAGATGGTCCAGACTCTTATACTGCAGCAGTAGCTACTACTTTATAGGTTATCATGCGATGCTTTGAGATATGTAAAATTAGGACAGAAAACTGTTCTGTAACTTTTTCTTGGCAGCTCCATTTTTTTTTACTTCTGCCATCTTCTCTTGGATCCAAGTCTGTGGTCGGTACAAAGAGGATTAATCCTTTATGTGATCTCCTGCTAGTTTCATTATCCCAGTGATTTTACAGAAGGAAGACACTCCCATTCCCATGTGCACTGCTTTCCAGTGACAAACTTACAGTGAGTGGGATCCTTTGCTCAGCTTCATTTTTGCCCACCCGGGATGATCCCCCACCCTCAAGACAAACTCTACCACCCTGGGACGACCCTACACCCTCGCCCAGGGTCTGCTGCCTCATCTGGGGCTTGCTGCCTTGCCCTTATTTAACAACCCCCTGGGTTAGGGGGTTCATTAATTCCAGCCCACTTGACCACTTGACCCTGAATCGCAAAACAATTGAAATTAATAAATATTTCTTAGAAAAACATCCAAAGTCTTTGGCTCGTAGCTGCCCAGTAACTACAGTCATCAGGTTTGTAAATCTAAACATAATCAATTTTATTAATCAAAGAAGCTGTAATTAAGTATGCAGCAAATACAACTGGTTAACTATTATCCAATTTCTATAACCCCTACTTAAACTCATCCCACCCTCTGCACACACACACATATAAGGCAGACAAACACAGAGGGGGAAAAGGGGGTAAAATAATAAGTAAAAAGGATAAAAGTCTTTGTTTCAAATGGTTGTCTTGTAGCACACCTTCCTTCAATTTCGATGTTCAGTTTGAGGTTTTCACTGTAGATTCATTCAGGTCTCTGCAGTTTCAGATATACAGCAGTTAAACAACTTTTCTGAAAAGAGAGTGAGAGAGAGATCCTTCCCTCTGATTTTACAGGACCTGACTGCTTCTTCTTGCTCTCTGAAAATCA
Source organism: Scyliorhinus torazame (assembly GCF_047496885.1). Lineage (NCBI taxonomy): Eukaryota > Metazoa > Chordata > Chondrichthyes > Carcharhiniformes > Scyliorhinidae > Scyliorhinus > Scyliorhinus torazame. The sequence goes on along the minus strand of NC_092716.1, from coordinate 55,811,843 downwards.
TCCTATTCAGGCAGGACCCAATCACCGCCTGTTACCAGGCAGAATACGGCCTTGTGGCCAATTCATTGGCCACCAAGCAACCAATCAAACCGAGTCCCACCAATCTCTCGGATGCTGAAAAGTCTGAGTTCTGCTGTCTGAAGGCTAGCACAGTGTTCTCTTTTGTAACTTTTGAATTCCTCACTTCCCCTGCGAGTCTTAAAAATATATGTCCATTAAGCATCCATGGATCAAAATTATAACAGCAAATATAAAGGAAGGGGAAATAAGCGAATCAACAGTAAGGGCCCTTACTCTTGCCAGAGGTCCATTGCCCTCACCAGGGCTCGCTTATCCCGGCAACTTGAACTTCACTTCTTGGAAAGTTGCCTTCCTTGCCACTCTTTACTGCTCATTCATCACAAGCTAGTTTCTGCCTGTATTTGCTGCTAATAGGCTCACTCTTGATCCCAGGGCCCGGTGTGTTTCATTGTAAATTGACGCCTGCTTCACTGGGTTGCTACAGTTCTCTGATCTGCCATTTGTAAATCAAGTCAGATGGTGCGGAGGCAAGGAACTTCTATTTTCTACCAATTTGTCAGCACATGGCCACTGTCAATCAAACTGAGAATATCAAACAGGTAAACAAGCCTTTACCAACGAAAATACTCCAGGATGGACTTTTAAGTATCAGTTTGAACATTCACAATGATTTCCAGGCTGTCAGCAAACAAACTTGTGATTAGACCATCAGTCTTTTATTGCAATACATCATAAAATTGGCAGGGAGCTTACCTGAAATTGTTTAATGTTATGAATATTTCAAGAAGAACATGGAGTTCTCAAAGATAAATGCTCTTCCATTTTATTGAGATATCTAGTCCTCAAAGTGTAAAAACATAAGTGCACATTTGTTTTACTGTCAGTTACAATAACTATTTGGGAAATGGAGAAACTCTATACTTGTGTTTTCAAAACTTTCCTGAAAAACAGTTTTGCCGAAATCAAATGTCAACATGACACTTTCTACTTACCGTGCATGAAATGAAATTATTTGTGTTAGTTAAAACAAAATAAATCTCTCAGTACTGTATCCTGATAAGATTAGTGACATTTCTCAGGGACTTCTCTCATGGGAGAGTGCACAAAGTTCCAGTATCCATCCAAATTCTAGCCATCAGTAACACCTGTAAGGTCTGATATGTACACAACTAAACATTATGGGTTACATTTTATTCTGGAGAGTCACCACTACACAGAACAAGGACAGCGAGATGTAAATGTGCATACCAAATATTATTCTTTAGTTTCTCCCTACTATCACCGACTGAGAATTGCTGTATTTTTCCATACTCTCATGCACTGCCAACAGAATAACAAAGTATAGGCACTAAATAAGCAATAGGCCATTCCTGAGAATTATCCTGTTTAACCCGAGTGTTACGTGAGGACGGTGAAGGCACAAACTAGTCCTTAAAAATAAGCCTGACCCCTCTTATATTGGTAGCAAGGGAGGCAACTAGCCTCAATATCCCTTGGATAGAAATGGGTGGGGGGAGGGGGGTATAGAATCAGTACGGTCTCTGTTGATGATTAGTGACCCCTACTGGAACAAAAAGAGAACATGCCGGAAACACTCAGCAGGTCAAGCAACTCTTTGGAGAGAGAGAGAGTTAACTTTCAGGACAATGGCTTTTTGGCAAAACTGGGAGACGTTAGAGATTAAAAAGCTTGCAAGAAAGGTAGGGAATGGGAGAGGGTGGAGAGGGAAGAACAAAAGGGACATCCTGTGACAGAGAAAAAGCAAATTACCGCGGATGTTGGAATCTAAAACGAAAGGGAAAAAATCTTAGCAGGTCTGGCAGCATCTGGAGGGAGAGAAAAGAGCTAACATTTCAAGTCCAGATGATTCTTTGTCAAAGCTAACAGACAGAGAAAGTGGGAAATATTTATACTGTGGAGTGAGATTGAAAGATGAGTCACAGCCGCAGAAACCCAGGGAAACCGGGTGCTAATGGCCACAGAAACCGAGGGGAAAGAGTGCTAATGGCACCCCCCAGAGAGAACAAAAGATGTGAAAGGTCAAACAGCAGGGAAACTAACATCAGGGGATGAACTGTAGATGTGGAGGGGGGGGGGGGGGCGGGGGGGAAGCAAAGAGGAGAAAGGGTAAGGAAAGGTGGATAAGTTGGGGGGGTAAATATATATTAAGAAAGACAAGAAAAAAAGAAATGGTAAAAGACAGTTAAAATGAAATGGGATGAAAACAAATGAGTCAAGGTGGGGTAGAGCTGATCATCTGAAGCTGTTGAATTCGATGTCGAGACCGGAAAGGCTGTAGCGTGCCTAACCAGAAGATGAGATGTTGTTCCTCCAGTTTGCGTTGAGCTTCACTGGAACATTGCAGCAGGCCAAGGACAGACATGTGGGCATGGGAGCAGGGTCTTTTGTTAAAATGGCAAGCAACGGGAAGGTCAGGGTCCTGAATGCACACAGACCGAAGATGCTCAGCAAAGCGATCACTCAGTCTGCGTTTGGTCTCTCCGATATAGGGGAGACCACATTGGGAGCACTGAACGAAATAGACCAAATTGGAAGAGATGCAATTGAAACGCCGTTTAACCTGGAATGAGTGTTTTGTGCCTGGGATGTTAAGCATAGAAGAGGTAAAGGGGCAGGTGTTACACCTTCTGTGATTGAAGCATGGAAGAGGTAAAGGGGCAGGTGTTACACCTTCTGCGATTGAAAGGGTCTGCGAGGACCCTTTCTCCTCTTTGCTTCCCCCTTCCCCTCCCCCACATCTACAGTTCACCCTCTGATGTTAGTTTCCCTGCTGTTTGGCCTTTCACATCTTTTGTTCTCTCTGGGGGATGCCATTAGCACTCTTTCCCCTCGGTTTCTGTGGCAATTAGCACCCGGTTTCCCTGGGTTTCTGTGGCTATGACTCATCTTTCATTCTCACTCCACGGTATAAATATTCCCCACTTTCTCTGTCTGTTAGCTTTGACAAAGAGTCATCGGACTCGAAACGTTAGCTCTTTTCTCTCCCTCCAGATGCTGCCAGACCTGCTGAGATTTTCCAGCATTTTCTCTTTCGTCCTATGATAGGGTGCAAAGAAGGAGAGATGAAATGACCAACGAGAAGATGGTGCAAGACAAATTGGGATCTTACAGGAACAAATAAAGAAGCAAAGGTTATGTCTAGAGGAGGTGTAAATGGCAGTAGCATTACTGCCACTTGCTCTCCACACAAATGGGGACAGTGGTTATGATCTGAAGTTACTGAAATCATTGTTGAGTCTGGAAATCTGAGCAGATAGACAATAGGCGAGGGCAAATTCAGGCTCAGCTATGATATAATTTTTCTATCTCTTCCCTCACCAATGCCCAGCCAAGTGCTGATCCTGTGAACTCTGTTGATCGATCAACCACTCTGCATCACCCTCCAAAATATCCCGTCCTTTGTGAATACATTTCTTGTTCATAGGCTTATTTTGGATGATTGCATCAACATCATGGCCTGGATGGAAACCTGGCAGAGGGGTGATGACACCTTCCCCATAGATGAAGCCTCCCTCACTTCCGGATTATGCATTTCACCACATGCCTTGCAGTGGCATTGTGGTTCTTATTACCAAATCACACCTCTGTCTGCCTCATGATTCCTGGCACTTTCTTCTCCTTTTGTTGTTCTCATCTTTTTCTCCGCCCTCACTTTTCATTTAAAATTCTCTTTCTCTATTGCTTACCCAAGCTCATAAAGAATTCCCATTGGAGTTCTTCACTGCTTCATCCTGCAGCTCCGACACAGAGTGACTTCTCACTCTTGGTGACACAGGCTCCATATCAATTCATCATGCTCTGGGTTCACGGCCCTCCAATCCGCTCTTAATTTCTCCCTCCAATTAAAAACCACAACCCATTTTCAGAGCCACTCCTTTGACCTCGCCATCTCACCCGTGGTGTTTTTACAATCATAGCCCCTCACCTGGAGCCAACTCGATCAGCTGGCTCTCTCAACTAATTTCCCTCAACTTCAGCCAGAGCGAGCTAGACTCTAGGACATGTAATTTGGATCTACAGAGTTCAACTAGCCATCCACCCAAAAGGAAGGAGGTCAGTCAAGAGTGTTATCTTCTTCTCAATGGTCTTCGGGGAGAGGGCAGGAAGGTAGAGATGAGGCCAGGATGAGGGGTTCGATTCTGCGGACATAAGTTGAAGTTTGCTTTTGGGCGGCTGCAGCATCGAGAATCACTCCGCTGTTCAACGGCACATTGCATTTTATTTTGGTCACAGGGAGTTTTTCCCCACCGTCAGCCATGCTCAGAGAGATTTCCTGCTGGCGAGCTGATCTTGTCAACAGAAATAGCTCCTCACAGATCGGGATGCCATTTTGATGAGCTGCCCTGATCTGCTCCCCTTTCAGCACCCCTGCTTTATCCACCCCCACCCCATCCAATGGGCAAGACTTCCCCCCACCCCAGGCCCCAACCCCGGCTGTGCCAACCCGGCACTTGGGCACCATGGCACTGCCAGCCTGGCACCCTGGCAGTTCCACACAGGAGGGTGCCAGGCTGCCAAGGTGCCCATGAAGCCAGCGGGAGTGCCAGGGTACAGTGGTAGCACAGTGGGGCGCACTGTTACTTCAGAACTCCAGGGTCCCAGGTTCAATTCCCGGCTCGAATCACTGTCTGTGTGGAGTCTGCACATTCTCCCTGTGTCTGCGTGGGTTTTGTCCGGGTGCTCCAGTTTCCTCCCACAAGTCCCAAAAGACATGCTGTTAGGTACTTTGGACATTCTGAATTCTCCCTCAGTGTACCCGAACAGGCGCCGGAATTTGGCGACTACTGGCTTTTCACAGTAACTTCATTGCAGTGTTAATGTAAGCCTACTTGTGACAAGAAAGATTATTATTATTACTACTCGGTCCTCTCCTCGTCCACCCGGGGGTCTCTAATGACCTGCAAGACCCTCCCCTCCCCCTTGGTGCCTTATGCCTGGTCCAGGTTTGCGTGGACAATGCTAAACTGTGCGTTGGTGAGGTCTCCAGCCTAATGGCTCATTTAACTGTGCAGATTTGGATTTTGCCCAGCCACGGTGAGATCTAGATCATGCTGGGCAGAGTTAGTCAGGTGACCCGCCATTGGCCCGGTCAGGAGCTCAATTTGGGACTTGGGCAAATCACCCGTTGTGCCTGGATCTGCCCTGGGTGCAACGTGGTCGCTGAATCGGGCCTGACAGAAATCAGCCATAATCATATTGCATGGCAGATCAGGCTCGGGGGCTAAATTTCCTGCTCCTGCTCCTGCTCCTAGTTCTTATGTTATTGTCACAGAAAACAAAAGGGGGGAGTCAGGATGGAAGAGAAAGTTCACAGTCTAAAATTCTTGAACTCAATGTTAAGTCCAGAAGGCTGTAACGTGCTTAATCGGAATATGTGTTCTTCCAGTTTGCGTTGGGCATCAACACAAGACTTGGGGCCCAGTGATCCTTTATCAGATTGTCGTTCAGCCACGTACAGCTGATCAGGACGAGCACTGTGCTAGTTGTCACTGCAAGTATCCCCAAGATAGTGGCTTTTAGGTGCATGTAATTTTTATCAGCAATGTCACATTGATGTGAAGGGACGGAGTTGACCTTCTATATGCTTGGTCAACTTTGCTCTTAGAAGAATGCAGCTTGCTGTAGGTTTTGTGAAAAATAATTTTAAAGTTAATTTCTTTTATCAATGCCATATTTTATAGCTCTTATTCCTTCACTTCTGTACTCCCATCATGCCAAAAATCTCTGATCTCTTCCTTGCATCACTGTCCAACCACATCACCCTTCTCCCTGCCTACTCTACTTCCTTTTGTGTCTGCTAGTAGGAGGTTTCTCCACCAATTCACTTCCTACCACACTTTCAAAGTCCCAATTGTATAACCTTTGGCCCTCATTCACTATGATATTTCTGCAGTTGCTCAATCGCTCAACCACACCCTCCCCTCCAATTTTGATACCCTAGTTTCCATTAAAATAATTGTGCTCCCCCATTCTGACCATCACCCTGGCCCTCACCTACACTTCCTTAGGTCCAAGGGGTGGAGACTTCACTGGATAATAGTGGTCAACTGGTTTAGCCATTCATCGCCTGATCTGGCTGGACCACATACAAAATTGGGTTCTGCTCTCATTTGCTTAAACTGCTGTGTTCCAAGATTTTCCTGGAATGCAACAAATAACCCTGTCTTCTTTTCTCTGGTGTATACTATCTTCTTTACTCTCCCCACCCTCACCTCCAACACCAAGTGAGATGAGCTCATGAACCTCTTTGTCATTAAGATTGAGACCATTTAAACAGCTGCCTCTGGCTTCGCTATCTTCCCTTGCTCACCAGGGCTAAACCTCCTCTCAGGCTTCCTCAGGCCAGCCTTTCATGTAAACATCAGGCCATCAAATGTCCTGCTGTCCGTGTCCTAACTCGCACCAAGTCTCATTCATCCATCACCCCTGTTCTCGCTGATCTATATTGCCATCTGGTTGAGAACAGCTAGATTTTAAAATTCCCGTCATTCGTTTCAAATCCCCCTTTCACCTTGCCCCTATCGCTGCAAACTCCTCCAGCCTCACGATCTTCTAAGATATCTGCGCTCCTCCAATTTTAGCCTCTTGAGCATTCCGCATTTTAATCACTCACCCATTGGCTGATGAAGTCTAAAGCTCTGGAATTCTCTCCTTAAACCTTCCTGCCTCACTTTCCTCTTTAGGGCACTTCTTAAAACAACCCTGCTAAAACTCTTGATCATTGGTCCCAAGATCGTCTTATGTGGCTTTGTGTCAAATTTTGTTTGATGATGATTGTGTGAAGTGCCTTGGGATGTTTTACGACAGTAAAGGTTATATATAAATGCAAGTTGTCGTAATCTACCGGTAATATAATCCAGCTCATTTTGAAGGACACAGTTAAAAGCTGTGTATAAGGTATTTAATACACACAGACCATTAATCAAACAAATTGCTCTTAACAGCACATAAATAAATATTTACATTTTAGCTATATTCTGTGCATTTTATTCTACACTTCCACATATACAGTTCAAGAAGATCTTTAATGTAAATTTTACAGCACCAAATACATTATCAGGAGATGCACATCAGTTAGTTGATCACTTTAATGTGAATGTGACCTGGGCATCATAATTGAATGTCTTAGTAACTTAATGGACTTGTCATTTAGATCTAGTGCCATCAAGATTCACAAGATGGTCAATATTTAGTCAGCCAGTGGATAGACAGACAAAAAAAACTGTCTCTTCCGATCATCCCATTTTTCAGAACTTAAAACCACTAAAATGTACTGATGAGGTCACCAAATAATCAGATTGACAGATCTTAAGAGTAGAGCCCAGTGGAAACAAATAACAATTAGCGTGATTTACAAAATAGTTTCCAGTTACTGGAATCGTTTCTTTGTTATATTTTTAGCCCAGAGTTCGCTTGCAAAATAACAGCAAGTTAAATGTACTTGTATTAGTGTGTAAATAACCTAGCCCTTTATGGCGAACAAGATATACACAGTTAGTTGTGTCGAATCATCACAAATTTGTGGTTAGCCTTGTTAAAACAGGGGCTCATTATCAACACCCCCCTGAGTTTTCCAAAATTGTTAGATTTTAGTTGTTAAAATCAATTAAAATCACCGGGGAAAGTTAGGGCTACTCCATAGCAAATTTCCAATGATAGTATATATGTTCCTGAAATGCCACTCAAATTCTCCAGCATCGGAAAGGGGATGATTTAAGCCATGAAGCCACAATCCTGCAGGCAATAAATTGTTCTTCAGGTTTTTAAAACTTAAATATTTTGCTTGCTTTCCTTTCTATCCGTTTTCTTTCTTGCCCTTAATCCAATCTTCCTTTCCCTCTCTTTATTTCTCTTTCTGTACCTTGTTTGACTCTCTAATTTGTCCTATTTCCTTTTTCATCACCCCTATTTCTTTCTTTTTCTATAAATCTAATTGGTTAAGGAGATAGACCTTCGCTCCTTCATCCACTAATACCTTGTTGACTTTGTATTTCCAGCAATTTACAACGCAAAGAAATTTCACGTTGACTGGTGCAGAAAGTATGTAACTTGTGGGGCATGCATATATTAAAAATCACTTGTGATAGTTTAATACATAATTGAGACTTTTTTTCCTGTTCTGGTTTCATTTAGCAATGCAAACCAGCTTGATTCATTACATATTCAGCATTAACACATATTAAGGTTTTAAGGAATTACCTACTATCAGGCGCTCAAAATGCCTTCTTTTGATTGTTGTTATAAGCCATCAACTTTGAGCTTGTTTTAATGTCTGGATCATATCAGTGACAATGTGAACCTTTCCAAGAAGAAGATGTGGATAGTGGTCAACCGGGAATGAGTTAAAAGAAACTCGTGTAAATTTATGGTGGAATTGTGTTACAATATAAATTGGTATAAGAAGGAGTAGCTAGCAGATCATAGCTGTTAAAATGATGGTAAATCCTTCAGTGACCAGAGGGCAGCCATAAGATAAAAAGGCACCTTTCTCTTGCTACATCTGAAGGGCACTGAGTCAGTGACAGTGGTGGAATTAGATGTAGCTAGTAGCTATCATAATTTTTATGGCACCAGCTTGTTCCTTACTAGAAATGTGGGCTAAGTGAGTTACATATGATGAATTCTGCAGGAAAGTGTCCAATTCACTGGTGAAGCAGTGTTATTACACTGTCTTCTTTTACAAATGCCTGTTGACAGCAAGCAGAAATTTACTGAGGTGGAAATATATAAGTATGTTTAAAAAAAATTAGTTGCCAACTCCCTGATGCGCCAACCGCAGTGTTTAGAATAATATTGTTTTGTGGTGAATAGTCACAACGTGATGAACTATTCAGAGGTTTGCAAAATTAATGTGCTATTTATGCTTATCGAAAACTGTTGCTAAGAAATTCACCTCCACTCTATCCCTTATATCATTGCTACTAAGAAAATGAGCTTTCCTTGGAACAAATGTTTTGATTGGCATCTGCGAATCACTGCATAAGCTTTCTTGGCTGATGCCATTTCTGAAAATACTCAATGCAAGATCATTTTTGTGTACAACATTTGCAATAGGATGTCGTTAATTATGATGGAAAACTTACCCCGCTGCTTGTTGCCTCGGGCACTGAAGGCATCTTACCATTCTTGTTGATTATTGACAGTGTTATGTTCAGACTTAAGTAATCTTGTATTTGCACAGCTATTTTGATGGTGTTTTCAGCACAATTAAACCCAGCAAAAGTTGATTTCAGAACTGATTAAAAGGAGTGAGAATCAACTCATTTTTTGGAAAAAATATTTTTATTGAAGCATTTATATCTATACATCAAACACAACCACAGAGAAAAAAAACAAGCAAACAGGAATACAAATAACCAAAGAAAATAAATACCAAACACTCCACCAATCCGCCTCCGGTTCTCCATCCCTGCTACCTTCCGCCCCACCCCCCATTGCTGACATTTTAACTGTTTTCGAAGTAATCGATGGCTGCTATCTCCGGGCAAACCCCTCCACAGACCTTCTCAAGGCGAACTTAATCTTTGCCAGCCTGAGGAACTCTGCTGGGTCGCTCACCCAAATCCCCGGTTTCGGCGGTCCCGAGTCTTGCCATTCCAATAAGACCCATCTCCAGGCTAACAGAGGCAAAGACCAAGACATTGGCCTCTCGAATTTACTCATTTTAATAATGAAACTGTAATTCTATTCTCCATAAGAAGTCCCTGTATGAAAAAAAGAATGCTTGGTGAAAATAAGTGACCCTGGCATAAGGACTGGTAACGACCTCTAATTTAGACAGATTCTATTTAAACTCTCGAAGTTGTTAAAGAACTGGATGGCAAGTGTTTCAGAGATGGCTGTGTTAAAATGTAGCCATGGTATTCAATGAGTTCTTACAACAAATATCTATTGATTATATTTGGAGATTCTGGTGTAAGTGCTACATTGATTGCACATAGTATACAAACCTAACAGGTGTACTTGGAAGGCAGGACTGTTTCTAACTTTATATTTACTGCTGTATGTTTAGCACTCAGCTTCTAGTGCAATTACATTGTTGGCAGGGGTCAGCAGCATCTTTGGAGAGAGAAGCAAAGTTATTAGGCTGGATTTTACGCTCTCCACCGCCTCTGACCTGTCTGAAATTTTATGGGGGTGGGATGGGGGGTGGAGGAGGTGTTGGGCAGCCCCTCCCATCCTTGGGCCCATTGAGTTCCTTAAGTAGCCAATTAATGGTCACTTGCAGGCCTCTGCCCAGGGTGAGGCTCACATCATGTAGGAATCTTGGGACCTGTACAGGCTGGTGTAGAGCAGGGGGGAAGGCTTCCCCCAATGCTTTAGCCAGGGTCTGCCGGTACTACAGCACCCTGCAAAATCCAGCTCCATTTATCAGCTCAGTGATTTTTCATTTGAGCTCAATGGCATAGGCATGAAGTGTTGGCCTAAATCTTTCAAGTCCCACCCGCTGCACGAATTGTAATGGATGGAACGGAGAATTCGACAGACAGGCAAAAGGTTTGTTGACCTCTGATGGGAATTTTCTGTCCTGGGGCAGGGGGGACGGAAAATCTCTCCGGCAAACTGTTGCTCTCTCCACAAATACTGACAGACCTGCTGAGTATTTCCCGTATTTTTCATTTCAGATTTCCAGAATCCGCTGTATTTTGTTTTTGTATTAGTAAATAACTTTCTACTCTCAGTCTTTCTTATTTGAATGTCACCCTGCTTAATTATTCAAATGGCATTCAAAGACACGCGGTGATCGTGGTTGGAATGTATTGCTTAATCATGTACAAATCCTACCTTTTTGGTAGCATTATCTGAGATTGAGTTATCTGAACTCAACCTCTGCAAAGTTAAGGCATAATATGCGTTACAAAAAGTATGTAATTTGCATTACAAACATGGAACATCACTGTCTATTAATACAACCAATGGTTATTGTTCGTAATTAGTTCACCATAAAATCTATAATTCCCTGCAGCAAATTTTAATTATTCATCTGAACCAATGGACCCACTAGGTCAGTCAGCTCTAGGTATTGTCTTATAAAGTCTTTGGTTGAACTTGCAGCTGAGTACAAGGACATATTTGTAACTGGTACACAGGAAGAAGACCCTTTCTCCTTCCGGTCGCTGAGTTACACAGTCAGAAATCACGCGATGGTAATCAATGAGGTAAGTCCAAGTAATTTATTTCTCAGCCACAGTAAGAGTGCACAGCGGTAAAAAGCACACCTAGTCCCAGCTGGAACCATCCGAAGGATGCCGGCTCTCTTCTGGGCTGGCTTTTATCTCAGGGAATTAATGAGCCGCGCTGCTGGGCCTCCAGCACTCCAGCAGGGGAGATTGAACGGTTCGTCGCCGTGGATCTCGTGGGAGTTATAACATCCCTCCCCACACCCCCTCAATGTCCTCAATTTCCTCTGGGTCGGGGGACGTGTAGTATGTCGGGGAATGTAATTTTCGCTCCGATTGTCGGGTGCAGCGCCGACGGCGACCCTTCCCTGTCAGCACTGTTGGTCAAAGCCATGAATGCTTGAATCTTCATGTCCGTCCCTGAGTCCTCCACCTTTGTGTGAGGGCCCCGTGGTAGAGTTTCCCCCAGGGCCGTTTTGTGCCAGGCAGGCAGGACTAGAAGACAGCTCAGCCGTGGATTTGATCCTGACGCTGGCTCCCTGCTCCAGAGGTGGTCCACATGCTTTTTCTCAATCCACTCCCATGTTTTCTCCGTGTCAGATACCAGTCCAGTCCGTTCCACCATGGCCCTAGCATCCGGACACCGTCACCAAAGTACCAAAGTTCCAGAGGTATACAGTGTTCCACGGTTGAAAATATTTGTCCTGCGCCCATCTGCTTTGGTACTGCCTCTGGAGATCTTGCATCCATTCTATTTTCCCGCTAGCATCAGGAAAGGTGAGGCCAAGGTGGGTTCTCAGCCTCCAGCCCATCAGCAGTTTCACCAGTGTCACTGCGGTCGTATCGTGTGGCGTGGTATGGTAGCTGAACAAAAACTGTGCCAACTTCGTCTCCACGGATCACATCGCCTGTTTCCTCATGCCGTTCTTCAACGCCTAGACCACTCATTCTGCCTGACCGTTTGAGGAAGGGTGGTTTGGGGCAGTCCAAATGTGCTTCATCCCTATTTGACTTTGTGAAGTATGCGAACTCCTCGCTAGTAAATGGGGTACCATTGTTCATGACCAACACCTCTGGGACGCCATGGGTACTGAATGAGAGGCATTGCTTCTTGATGGTAACCTTAGAAGTGGTGGATGGCATTCGATGGACGTCAAATCATTTGGAATAGGTTTCCACTATCAGCAAGAACACTGAGCCTTTGACTTCCCTAGGTGACCATTGTGTGGGTCTTGAAGTATAGACTTCCTGCCCTGACTCAAAATCAGAACGCAAGTTACCCACATGAAGATGGCATCCTCCATGCTGAACTCTTGCTGCTTGGCCTCAAAAACCCACAGTTCCGCAGGCAGTTTCCCTTCTTGACCCCCGTGCAAGACGACACGGCATAAGTTTGCCAATACCGGGTCCCTCTGCTGTATCTGGGCAGATGCTGTCGGTGGAATAGCCTTGTCCTCTTTAAACAACCGGAGCAAGGCTTGTGGTCCGTTAAAGTGATGCCTATAAACGTATTGTTGGAATCTCTTCGCTGTGAAAATGGCGGCCAGTCCTTGTTTCTTGATCTGAGTCCGCCGTCTATGCACTGGGAAAACACCGCCCCAATCTCATATTGGGAAGATATCATAAGTGACCAAAAGGGCCTTGAGAGGTTATAGTGGGTCAACAAGCCCAATGATGACAATCAGTGCTTCAGTTTGGTGAATGCTTTTTCTTGGGGAGCTCTCCATGACCAACCCTGGTGCTGTTTCAATAGCACATTCAACGGTGGAAGGATGGTCACCAAGTTAGAGGTGGACTTCCCATAATAAATCCTGAATCCTAAGAACGACCACAATTCGGTCGTGTTCTCTGACTTGGGACTTGTTGATTGCCCTTGCCTTCTCCTCCATTGGGTGCAAGCCATCCCTGTCAGCTCGCTACCCTAAGTACGTGATCTCTTTTCTGTGAGAAACGTATTTGCCCTCCTTAAGGCCTGCCTCAGAAAACCAACGGAGGACTTCCCCCAAGTTGCTCGGATGCTCCTTTTTTGTGGCTCTGGTGATCAGGACATCATCCAAGTAAACCGCCACCCATGGAAGCCCTTGGAGGATGCTCTCCATAACTCGCTGAATAATAGCATATGTCAATGATACCCCGATGGCAACCTTGTGCATTTGTAGAAGTCCCTCAGGGTATTAATGCTTGTGAACATTCTGGGATCTGCGTCAATCTCCAATTGGAGGTATGTGTGATTCATGTCGAGTTTAGAAAAAATGTGTCCTCCAGCCAACTTTGCAACATCGGCCATCCATCAAAGAATAGGCCATGTTTACTGTTAGCTTGTTATCCCCACACAGGCAGATGGTTTCATCTGACTTCAGTACTGGGATTACAGCCGTTGCCCACTCTACAAAGTGTACCAGCCTAATGATCCCCAAATTCCAACCGGTTGAACTCACACACTGCTTTTGTCAGCAATGCATAGGGAACTGGGTGGACCCTAAAGTACCTTGATTGGGCCTCAGGGTCTACCTGTATCTTGACCACGGCACCTATGATCTTACCCAGGCCATCCTGGAAGACCTTTTGTTACTTCCCCAGGACCTCATATAATCCCCCAGTGCCCATCCTGAAAATCCACTGCCAAGCCAAATGGAGCCTCTGGAACCATAACAGCTCAGCAGACTAGACAGCGTCCCCATACTACTATCAAGGACAACTGCTTGCTGACCATAGGCTACTGGGGTCATTGTCATGCCCGTGATAGCAAATGATTCTCCCATGTACATTGCCAAACGTGCCTCTGTGCGCCTCAAATTCCCATTCTGACCTTCCGGAATGTCTGCCATCCTATCATTGAGACCACAGTCCCTGTGTCCAGTTCAATTATAAGAGGGTGACCATTCACCTGGATGGTGACTTTGGTGCAGGCAATCCGTGGCGCGGCGATGTAGTTTAACAGCATGCACTTGTCTTCATCAGGCTGCACTAGGTGGAAGGCCCTAGCTCCAGGCAGGCGCATCCCTCGACCGGGCCGAGACTCTTGTTGGCTGACTTGGTGTTGTGGTTCCTCTGACCACAGGTGCAGCACCTCTGTCAGTCCTCCTCCAGTAATTCAGGGGAGACGTCATGCCTAACTGCAGTGGCCCACGGCCAACGGGCCTGGCCCCGTCTTTGCTCGGGAAAGGGCTGGGTCCCAGAGGCTTTGTTCCTAGAGGGTGCCACTCCCCTATGCTATTCACTTCCATCCCAGATGTGCCCTGCAGCTCCTGGACTCCCTTCTCCATGCTCTCCCGCAAGAGGGACATCCCATGGCCCTCTCAGGTCCAAGACGGTTCAGCCAGCAATTTCCACTGTGTTGCCATGTTGTTAACTCTGCACACAAGGTAGTCACTTTAGCATCCCCAGCAGGGATGGCCCATAATGACAGTGCTCATCCAGTTTACATAAACAAACTCAGTAATGGACTCCCCCGGGGTACTCTTGGCCGTATTGAACCAATATACTTGGATAATGACCAATAGTTTGGGGTCAAAGTGGTCTGCCGCAAGTACCACCAATTCGTCAAATGTCTTGGAGTCTGGGGTCACAGGGCTGGTTAGACTCTTTATGATGCTAAAGTTGGGGGCCTCACAGGCGGTCAGGAAAATCACCCTCTGGCGGTCATCTCCAGTAATGTTATTCGCCCTGAAATAATAACTCATTCACTCTGCGTACTGAGCCCAGTATTCTAGACTCGTGTCAAAAATGATGATGTTCGCTTCCGGTGGCGGCTATGAGGGAGTAAGCCACACACTTGGTGGCTCCCACTCCGGTCGGACTGTTGGACCTTTTCCCCTGACTTTTCTGCACTTTTAAGCGCTGGATTGGAAAGTAATAGCACTCAGGCACTGAATCCATACAGAGGTGGATGGAACTAAGAAGTAGGAAGGATCGGAAACAGCTGAAGAAGTGGACAAGCAAGGGCAAAGGGGAGGCTGTGAGTGAAACCAATATGGCCGATGTCCAGACCCGGGCACCGCCAGCTCAGACGACAATGGAGCACCTGTTGCAGGTTATGCAGGAGAACTTCCTAGCACTGAAAAGTGATCATTTGGAACCGCTCCAGAAATCGTTTGACTGAATGGAGAAAAAGCTGGATGCCCAGGCTGAGAAGATCCAGGAATGGAGAAGATGGTGGAGGAGCAGGCGGACTTTCAAACCGTGGCGGACATGGAGATTCGAAGGTTGAGAGACCAACAAAAAATGCTCCTGGAAAAGCTGGAGGACCTGGAGAACAAGCCTCGCCGGCAGAATTTAAGAATCGTTGGCCTCCCGGAGGGGGCCGAGGGGCTGGATGCTGCCATGGATGTGGCAGACATGTTCCAGAAGCTGCTGAGGAACGAGGTGTTCCCTCGCCTGCCGGAGGTGGACAGGGAACATCGAGCGCAGGTGAGGCAGCCGCGGCGAGGGGGTCCCTCACGGGTGATGGTGGTCCGGTTCCACAGGTTCCTGGATAAGGAGCGGGTTCTTCAATGGGCCAAGAGCACGCGGAGCTGCAACTGGGACAATAGCACCCTGCGCGTTTATCAAGACCTGAGCGCAGAGGTGGCCAGAAGGAGGACAGACTACAAGCAAGCCAAAGAGATTTTATATAAGAAGCAGGTAAAATTTGGGCTGCTCTATCCGGCGTGACTGTGGGTTACGCACGAGGGCCAGCACCATTATTTCGAGGAACCTGAGGAGGCGGTGGACTTTGCAAAGAGGCAAGGGCTGGTCCCGAGCTGAGGACTCTTGGACTCATGTTGGAACTTTTAATTCTTTCTCTCTTGTTTCTGAGAGATGCCTGCATGTTTTTTCATGCTTTTGTATCTTGGTTTTTATGTGTTTTTCGTCTTTTTTTCTCTTCATGTCTCTTTTTCGCTTTTGTGTTTCAGTTTTGTTAGGAAAAGAGAACAGTTAGAATGGTTCCGATATGGAGGATGTTTTTTGGGGAAATTTTGCGATCTCTTTCTGCGTTCAGATAGGAATGGTTGGCAGTGCCTGCTATTTTGTTTTGTATGACTTAAATTGCACTATTGTTGGGGCTGTCTCTGTCCTGTTTAGAGTATTTGTTCAAGCAGGGCTGATTTGGGGAAGTGGTGTGGATGGGCTGGGGGGGATGGGAGCCAGGGAACAATAGGTGAGAGACTCGCTGGCGCTGGAGCTGGGAGCCACCAGGCTAGCTGGGTGGGCTAGTCAACGGAAGCCAGGTGGGGGATGTTCATTGAGCTAGTTTATGTTAGGGGTTAGGTTATAGGGTGGTATTGCTGGGGTGGGGGGGGGGGGGGGGGGGAGTAGGTCTGCTGCGATGTTGAAAATTGGGCATGGTAACAGTGAGGAGGTCAGGGGTGGAGGCGGCCAGGAGGCGGGCTAGAGGAAGTGCGACACATGGCTTGGGGGCTGGCCAAAGAAAGGAGATGGCTGATCGGCAAAGGGGGGGGGGGGTGAGGTGCCCCCTGGCCAGGCTGATCACCTGGAATGTGAGAGGGCTAAATGGGCCAGTCAAGAGGGCGCGTGTGTTCGTGCATTTACGGGTTTGGAAGGTGGACGTAGTCATGTTACAGGAGACTCATCTGAAAGTGGCTGCCAGGTCAGATTAAGGATTCAGGTCTTCCATTTGGGGCTCGACACTAAGACCAGATGGGGTTGCGATCTTGATCAACAAGCGGGTCCAATTTGAGGTGGAGGGCACAGTTGAGGACGGGGATGGCAGTTTTGTTATGGTTAGGAGTAAGCTCGAGGGGGTGAGAGTAGTCAACGTGTATGCCCCTAATTGGGATGACGTAGATTTTGTTAAGAGGTTGCTGGGCAAGATCCCTGACGTGGGCTCAAGCAAACTGATCATGGGTGGGGACTTTAACACAGTTCTTTATCCTGGCCTGGACCGATCGTGTTCAAAAACGGGTAGGGTGCCAGCGATGGCAAAGGAACTGAGAGGGTTCATGAAGCAAATGGGGAGAGCTGACCCATGGAGAGTTAGACGGCCGTCGGCGAAGGAGTTTTCGTTCTATTCTCACATCCACAAGGTGTATTCCCGAATTGATTTCTTTATCATGAGCAGGGACTTGCTGACAGGGCTGACGGGTGCAGAATATTCGGCAATTACCATCTCGGACCATGCTCCGCATTGGGTTGATCTGCAGATTTGCAAAGATAGCTTTCAGAGCCCACAATGGAGGCTGGAAGTTGGGCTGCTGGCGGATGAGGCGGTGTGTGAGAGGCTGAGGAAATGCATGCATAATTACCTGCAGGTAAATGATACTGGAGAAGTCTCAGCAACGATGCTCTGGGAGGCGCTGAAGGCAGCGATGAGAGGGGAGCTGATTTCAATCCGAGCCCATAGGGACAGGACAGACAGGGCAGAAATGGACCGACTGGTTAAGGAACTTTTACGGTTGGACAGGAGCTATGCGGAGTCTCCGAGGCCAGAGTTACTTAGGAAACGACAGGGGCTGCAGACCGAGTTTGGGGTGTTGTCTACAGGGAAGGCCATAGAGCAACTTAGAAGGGCAAAGGGCGCAATATACAAGCATGGGGAGAAGGCCAGCAGAATGCTTGCACAACAACTAAGAAAGAGAGAAGCGGCTAGGGAAATAGGAAAGGTAGTCGACGGGGAGGGAAACCTGGTGGGGGACCCGGTAGGACTGAACAAGGTATTTAGGGACTTCTATAGCAAGCTGTACACCTCGGAACCCCCCACGGGACCGGAGGGGATGAGGTGCCGAGATAGTGGGGCCGGTGCTGGTCAGGGTGTTCAACGAGGCAAGAGACAGAGGGATCTTAACCCCGACGATGTCGCAGGTCACTATCTGGCTTATACTGAAACTGAAAAGGAAGGCGATGTTCGAGAGGAACCGAGGGGCTGGGGGGCTGGCGTTGCCGAACTTTAGCAACTACTACTGGGCAGCTAACAAAGCCATGGTAAGGAAATGGATGGTGGGTACGGGGTCGGTTTGTGAGCGGATGGAGGCTGCTTCGTGCAGGGGCACCAGTGTAGCAGCCTTGGTTACAGCGCCTCTGCCACTCCCGCCGGCACGATACTCCACCAGCCCTATAGTGGTGGCGGCTCTACGGATCTGGGGCCAGTGGAGGAGGTATATAGAGGAAGTGAGAGCATCGGTTTGGTCCCCAATCTGCGGTAACCACCGATTTGCCCCGGGGAATATGGACGGTGGGTTCCAATTATGGGGCGGGGACTGCGAGGATGGGCAATCTGTTCCTGGAAGGGAGCTTCCCGAGCATGAGGGTGTTGGAGGAGAAGTTCGGGCTGGCGAGAGGGAATGATTTCAGGTACTTGATGTCCCGGGTATTGAAAACTATGGTAGCAATGAGTCCTGAGGTGGCAATTTTTGGGGTTTTGGAGGACCCGGGAGTCCAAGAGGAGAAAGAGGCCGACGTCTTGGCGTTTGCTTCCCTGGTCGCCCGGCGACGAATACTGTTGGCATGGAGGGAATCAAAGCCCCTGAAGTCTGGAGTATGGCTTTCGGACATGGCGAGCTTTCTCGGGCTGGAGAAAATTAAGTTCGCCTTGAGAGGATCGCTGTCGGGGTTCGGCCGGAGGTGGCAGCCATTTATTGACTTCTTCGCGGAGAATTAATCGTCAGCAGGGGTGGGGGGGGGGGGGGAGGGGGAGGGGGGGGAGGGGTTATGGTAGCGCAGAGTAGGGGGTTGCTTAGGCAGGTTCTTGCGAGAGGGGAGCCGAGGCTTGCATTATGTCTTATTTGCTTTTTGTACACTACGGTATAATGTTGCTGCTTCGTATTTTAAAAAATGATGATCTTCCCAAAGAGCAGCATTTTTGAACCAATGCTAACCTTGCACCTTTGTGGTGAGATGCAGCCGTGGTCTGGGTGTCCAGCAGCGCCACCTATAGTTCTGTTTTGTCCTCATCGCCAATATGGTAATCAATGAGGAGTCCCATAAAGGTAAGTTCAAGTAGTTTATTTCTTACACACAATAAGGAACGCACTGCAGTGAAAAGCACACCTAGTCTCAGCCAGGGTCATCCGAAAGATGCGGGCTCCATTCTGGGCTTTTATCTCGGAGAGTTAACGTGCCCCACTGTTGGGCCTCCGCCCCTCAGCAGGGGAGCTCATATTCCATAAGCCCCACAGGGACATCTAGCTGGTCATCCCCGTACGTCTTGTGGGGGTTACAACACACCCCATCTAATTTGTTTATTAACAAAACTTTAGCAATCATGCCTTTTAGTGACCATTTTAACATTGTCGGAATTATCCTGTTAGATTGACCCCGCGCTCCATCCTTCTTTATTGGCAGACCAAAGAAGGAGGCTGCATTGCCTGTATATTTGAATTTAAATATTTAAAACGGGTTTAATTCACCAAAACAATTCCCTGACAGCTGTGTCCGATCTTTACAATTTGCCTCTGTTACATTCCTTAAAATAAGATCAAATGTGACTGCACTGGTGCATCATTTTAGCATCCTGTGCAGCATGCATGAGTTTTCTCCAGGGTTTTGGCCACAGTCAGTCCTGGTCCTAGCCACAGGTCACAGATCAATTTTGGGAGGGGACATGGAACCTCCTCAAAAGGAAGATGAAGGAAAAAATAGTTGAATGTTCCAGCATGTTATTTCTTGCTGTCAGCTTAATGGTGGCCTAAACCAGTTTCTACATCCTACCCAGTCGTTAGGTAACCAAATTAGGCGCACCTCACAGGAGATGCAAACAAAATAAATCAAAATTTACACATAGCTCCTCTGTAACAGGATGTTCTATTGTGAAGGTACAAACTCCTTTAATGTGTTTCTCCTCTGTAACATATTCTATTCTCCACATCTGTTGCACTTAAAATACATCATTAATATACAGGTAACTGATCAGATTATTGATGAGTATAATATTTTCTTCATTCATTTTACCGAGGACACCCATATTTTTTCCCTGTAAAATCTTTCCTACTTATGAAAAATGCCAGGCCATATTAAAGCTGTAACAAAATAATCAAATTTGAGAGACAAATCCTAAAACAGAAAACGCTCACAAACAACGGAGATAGTAAAATAAAATAAACTTGGCCGTGTTGCATCATGTATTCCCAAAGTTCTGTTATCGTTATAAAATAGCCAGCTCTAAAATGGTCTGCATGTGTACCAGTTGAAAATGTTGCCATTAAAATTGTTATCCTGTTTAGTGGTGCCTACCACTAAGTTTCATAATATACTAGTGCCCTGGTACCTGTCACATGATTTTATGTTTTGCGTTTGTTTATATCATAGTGTCATTATCAAACTGATGGACTCACTCTTATCTGAACAATTACTAAACACCAGTGTAGTTTGGGGGAGGACAGCACTAAAGGGGAGTGATATTCCGGAGGCAGTGCTCCCTCATTACACAGGACACAATTGTGTCTATTTAAGAAGTCAAATTTGTCGTGACTGTGGAATTCTATTCCAAATCTCCCGCCTTTCTGGGATTATTACAGAGAACATAAAGGCTGCCTCAAGATCACCTGGCATGAAATAATAATAATAATATAATAATAGTCGCTTATTGTCGCAAGTAGGCTTCAATGAGGTTACCGTGAAAAGCCGCTAGTCGCCACATTCCGGCGCCTGTTCGAGGAGGCCAGTACGGGAATTGAACCCGCGCTGCTGTCTTGTTATGCTTTACAAGCCAACTGTTTAGCCCACTGTGAACTACAAGGTGGGAATTCCACATTCCTGGGGTGGAATTCTTTGCCTCCAACCCCCGGCGAGTTTGTTGACAGGGACATTTGATCAGACAGGTGGATGGCAGGTCTTCTCGCCCCATCGTGATTAAATCCATCGAGGGAAGGCCCTCGATGGCCTACATGCTCCTCTGCCAATTGAGACCGAGAAGTGGGCAATTTGATCGTATTAACTCAACGGTGGGCAGAGAGCTGGCCATGCGGCAAACCAACAAGCAAAACCTGGCATGTTTTCTTGCAGGTTCCCAGGGGAGTGATCCCACATTCAAAGACAGTCAATGCATGGCCAAGGGACCCGGCATTGTGAAGGGGTGTCCCGCTGAAAGCTGCCCCTGTGCACTTACTGCTGAACCTCCTCCCCTTCCTCGCACCCCTCTTTTCATGGCCACCTCCCCCTCATTACTCACGTATTGCCAGGTCCTTCCTGGGAGTAGTACCAGCAGCAGCCACTGCCTCAATGGCACATCAGGGTACAGCCTTTTCGAGAATAGTGACATGAGGGTTTTGCATGTTCTTCAGCTGGCCGCTGTCACCTCTCCAAGATTTACAAAACAGGTTACAGTTTTGAGGAACTTCAGCTATGTGAATAGATTGGACAAGTTGGGACTGTTTTCGTTGGAGAATAGAAGGTTGACAGTGTAATGATATGTATATAGTCAGGTTAGTGAAGGGTTAATAATTACATCTCTGTATAAATCAAACACGAGAGGGCGTTACTACTTCTCTGTATTTAAGACAGCCTCTCAGGGAATTCTGGGAATAACATAAGGAGAAGCATGGTGAAAGCACAAGAAGAAGCTTAGAGTAGATAGAGATAGCATGAGGTTAGATCATAGTGTAGTTCGTGACTATTTAGATTATTGAATACTGTAAGTCAGATTCAATATTACTTAATTATTATCTGTAGCTCAGTAGAGTGTGTGAACTTCATTTAATTAATAGCATTATCATAAATTAGTTTTGTTTCAGTCTTTTGATTGGTGAATTCTTTGTTAACAAATAATCGGATTATTCTGGAAGAAAGGAAAAAGAATGCAACATAGTACCAAGAATGGTAATACAACAGACAGGGTATTTTTCAAGAAATTATGAGGGGTCCAATGGTTGATAGGGAAGAACTGTTTCCATTGATGGAAGAGGGCACAGATTTAAATAATTGGCGAGTGAAGCAATGGGGACATGAGGAAAACTTTTTCATGCAGAGATTAGCTAGGATCTGGAATGTTTTGCCTGGGAGTTTGGTGAAGACAGGTTCAATCGAGACATTCAAGAGGGAATGGAGTTTTTATCTGTGAAGAAAGAACACGGAGGGCTAATTTGAGAAGGGAGGGAGTGTGTAGCCAGATGGCGAACAGATTAACCTCTGCAAAGCATGATAGGAAAAGTAGCCAAACTTACAGAACGCAAAGCCTGTGAAACAGCTTGTTATTGCACGCAAGTGTGATAAGGTGTATTCAACAGACAGATAAAGAAAGCAAGGCCAGCATATGTGAGCTGTTTTTGCAAGCTTACATTGATGAAAATGGGTAACAGGCCATCTGTGTACATGGCTAAAGATCTTTCTTGATGATGGAAGAAATTGTGTAAAGTGGGAAGACTGAAAACCTTTCTAGCGATGACCTGCAGGACCCACCATCTTGAAGATCGCTGATCACCTCACCTTGCAACGGGTGGTATTAAGTCCAAGCCGAGCGTTTTGTGATTTATTGAAACAAGTAATTAATGTTTTAACAAGTAATTTAAATTAGTAAAGAGCAGTTCAGTGTTCATCAGGCGCTTTAAACATTAATAAAGAGTGATTTGTACAAATTATCTCACGTAAATGTTTCTTTGTCTCCATGTCAGTTGAGACCCTAATTTGAGGGCAAAATTTGGCACCCCTGGGTGGGCTCAGTTAAGTGATTGCCTTAAAGACACACTGGGTCTGAATCACAGATGTGCTGGACAAACAGCAAAATAGAAGTAGATGAGTAAATACACAAGGTGAACTCTATAGTTAGCCTTGAGAGGTATTCAGTGCATCTCCTGTGCATGAATTGTTGGGACTGGAGAGGATTTAGTGATGGAAGACTGTTGGTGATGGTTTAAGAGGCTTCCCCATTGCAGAGCAGAACTCCCGACCCCAACCCTGATTGTCTTCCATGTTTTTGGCTAGTCGAACCATCTCGAGGAAGGTGGCTCATGATAAATATTGCAAATTAATTGATAAGATGCAAAAACAAGAGTGGATTCCAACAGACACTCCACTGCACAGTAAAACATGTTGGAAGACTCAGACAAGAAATATATGTGTTGCATGTGGCCACAGTTGATATGGAAAAGTTGAAAATTATCCCCCCTTCCTCTTTGAAGAGATGAAATAAACCTTGAAAGAAATCCGTCAGCTCAACAACACTGTTATTTGAATTTGGGACAATTTTAATATGTAAAAAGTGCAATGTAATTTAGCAAGTTACTTTTGAATTGATGTCATCTAAGATAAATAACAAGCAAGCAAAACATATTGTTGCCTCCAATCAAACCTCCGTTTCAAAGATATGAGAATATTTTATTGGACTGCAAAATTTCTCCAAGGCTTGTGAATAGAATAGGATAATAAAATGTATCCAATTAGAAAGGATTGAGAAATTGAGGATGGAAGATAGAGACTGAAAAATGAGTAGAGAGGAAAACGGGTAACAGGTCACCCATGTACGTGGCTCAGGAACGATGCTGGAAGAATGTGTTTAAAACGGGAAGGCTCGAAACGTCCCCTGCAAATAATTTAAGTGAAGCAAAGAGAAGTTCAGTGTTTATTAAGTACTTTAAACATTGATAAAGAGTGATTTGTACAAAATTTCTCTCGTAAGTTTTTCTTTCTCTGCCACATCAGTTAATACCCTAGCTTAATGGCAACAAGTGGCACAAGGTGAATTGCTCCTTCAGAGAGCCAGCACAGACATCTCAGGCCAAATAGCCTCCTTCTTTGCTGTAACCGTTCTGTGATCCTGTGATTCTAACCCCAGCCTGCAAACCAGTATCCTGAAATTGGGCCAGTGCAAAGTGGCTTGAGGATAGTATGAAGCCATGCCTCCACTGGTTGTGGAACCGGCCCTTGTAGAGAGATGTGGTGATTGTCCCTTTAAGGGCAACGCAGCAGAGCAAGGGACAGCTGGCCTGGGTGACCAATTGGAACTTAGAGAATGGAATCACCCCAGGGGGAGGAGTTCTCTTCAGCAGAGGCGTTCCAGCAGTAGCTGCAGACATGCTTCTGCTCCTGTAGATCCTTGTAAATAAATCTTTTGTTCACGAATGACCTCTCTGAAAGTTCATCATTACAGGAGAGCAGCTTCTACTGAATGGCAATGATAATCGTTCTAAAATTCAAAGAAATTTGCCATAATATTACAATGGTCTTCTGTAAAAAGGAAGAAGTGTTTTGAACAAAAAGTTCTTCCTCTAAACCGTTCTTCTCCTTTACAAGCAGCAATGCATATTGCAGCAAAGGACCCTCTTCCAGATATCCAGGCCCTAAGAGGGCACTGGTGATCATGGACTTCCATTACATTGATCCATGACTATGCTTGGCAAGGTACTGCAGTAGTTTGCCCCCTGCAGTATGGCTGACCAGGAAACTCTGAAGCAAAAGATACACATCATATAGGACCTATTAATCACAGCTCCCTTCCAGCAATTTGTTATTCTGTTTATAATTATAGAAACTTTCATCTGTGGAATAAAGAACATTAATTTTTGGTGCATAACTAAGTCTAACCCATGTATCGCAAAAAGTTGAATTTAAGGTTATGAGTAAATTTAAAAATTTATATTTAATAGTGGTGCACCCTGTTCTATCTTTATCATCTAGATGCTTGAGCATTGCTGTGTGATTGGCTCCAGTCAAGTTTTTATTTTGTTCCTTGGCAATTTTCTCCTCTCCTCCTCACAGGGTACAGTTCCATAGCTTTAAGTTGCCATCTTAAACTTCAGTTAAAGTGACCCTGTCTACCCATGAGCTTTGAAGGTGATATTACAGACAGGTTAAGTCCTGCTCTCATCTTCAACAACATTCGCAGTTCCAGCAGAAGTCACTGGGCTGTGATCACAAACTGGAACCTCTGGCCGGTTCTACCCTCTGTTAGTTCAGTGGCAACAAAGACAAATATTTCACTGAAATAAAAACAGAAATTGCTGGAAATTCTGAGCAAGTCGGGCAGCATTGGTGGCAAGAACTTGGTTTCGTGCCCCACCAATGCTGCATAACCTACTGAGCAATTCCGGCACTTTTATTTTTTTATTTTTTATTTCCGATGTCCAGCTTCTGCAGTATTTTGCTTCTGCATTAATGTCAAATATTGTACCCGGGTTATGATCAATCATGGCTTTCAAAAGGGACCTGGATAAGCGGCTGGAAGGAAGGAATTTGTAGGGTTATGAGGAAAGAGTGAGAGAAGCACTGGATACATGGGTCTTGAGGAGAGCTGACCTGGACTCTTGCTGTGCTGGAACCAATGTATGGTTCTATTCTGTGATAGATAACAGTGCAGTGATGAAACCTGGGATTATCATGTTCGACGTGACTTAGAAACTCATTGGAAAAACACATTGAGCCAGTATAGGCTGGAAAGGTAGACCAGGGTGGGGTACAGCCAGCTTTCGACACCGAATTAAATGACAGTGAACTGGACTGAGTAACAGCAGACAATATAGGCAATGAGGAAGAATCAGATAGAATGATATAAAACTTGTGACTTTTGGAGGAATATACTTGGGCTTATCCCAATGACCAATACCCCGAGGAAGCAAATCTTCTTTTCTATACAAAATATTTAGCAACCCAGATGGATAAATGTAATACCTCCCCCTTCCCTCCCACCCCCGCACCCAACTCCCACCCCCACCCCACACCCTTCCATTAAGCTCTGATCGTGGAATTATTAGAAGTTGGAAAATAATTGCAGCGCCCTTCATAATCAGATGAATGAAAGCCAGTGATACTCACCTTATCATTTACATAACGCTTTCTTCAATATTTTCCCACTGTCTGGTTCTGAGAATTTTTGCTTTGATTTATTTTAACTTTCTTTACTTACCTTTGTGCTTCCTCTCTGACTGCAAGCTGTCTTTGATTCGACGGTGGGTTTTGTTATGTGTGCCCTTTGTTCAAGCCTTGTCTTCTGTTACTTGTATTATTCCCTTGCTGTGGACTGACAGCCTTCATGTCTTAACACCTGCTTTGCTTTTTGTCCCTTTAATCCTAATTAATTGGATAGACCATTTTAAGTAGATTAATAAAAGCCTCGCTAAACTACAGAGTTCTTTATATGTCACGAAGCTGCAGAATGGGGCACATTTGACGAACTTGAAATGTTTAAGCTGAAAATTATATACATTCGGTACCAGGCATGCGATGAACCTTATTCCAACTGTGTAAATAGTATTAACCCTACAGATGGTGACCCCTGGGTGAACTTGTCTCCTCGTTCAATTATTCAGCAGCAGTTTCCGTGGCACTATAGTTGACATTTCTTTCACTCCCACAAGGTGGCCCTATAGACCATTTGTAAAGGACGTCAGCCCTTCCACAGTGAAACACAACCATGACTGTGATCTTAAGTCAGAGCAAAAATTATCTGCAAATGTGTTGCAAATGTTTTATTATGTATTTTTGTATATTAGTGCGCTGTATAGTGCATTCAGCATTCATGGATGAATCTGAGGGCATGCTCCATCGCATTACATTTGTACTCTGACATAAAATAATGTCTTTTTAACTCCATTAGTGTCAACTCCTATCAGAAAGCATTGCGCCTGATACTAATAGTGTTAAAAAAAAGACCCACAGAAAATCCCTAACAACATTACTGGGTAAATACGGATCTCAATATCTAAAGAAAGACATTGGTATTAAGAGATTATTGACCTGTTCTTTACTTTCAGATTCATATTGTGCAGGAGGATCTCTTGTAGATTAATTCCCAGCAGTTTTATATATTGTTTTGCTTCTAATAACATATACACAAAATGAATAATGCACTTGCATTATGCTTTAATAAAATAACCAAGTGTAACATATGAAAAAGTGTTATCTGCATACCGAGACCTCACACATTGTTGTAGATGGAAAAATCTCTGAAAATGCTGCGTGTTTCATACTTGGAGTCCAAAATTGACAAGCACAATTACAATTTGGAAAAATACCCAGAACAAGCAACTATTCACTGTGGATGACATGAGATTCTGTTTACTTGAGAATGACATTGTGGCGTTAAAGGGACACAGAGTTTGATCTTGCCAGTAGAATACATTTTGCATTACAGGGAACATAATTTCTGATCTTCTAGAACAGTGGTCTCGGCTTTCACAGTGGGGGTGGGGGGGAGTGTAGTCAAGGTGCAAGAGAGTCCAATAGTGGGCAGTACATCCAGAGAATTGGGCACAAAGGTGTCCTGTCAATCTTAACCACCGGGCCTCACATTAGTTGCTAGTGTCTCATCTGACGAATCAATGGGTTCCGAAGGTGATCAGAGATAACTTGGAGGGTTGCAGTGTGGGATTGATGGGTATGTCAGGGCTAGGGAGGCACGAGCAACCCTTTGCAAGTACTGGGATGAAGCACCCTGACTCCTACTGCCCCACAAGTAGTACTAAAATATGCAATTTATTTTCAAAGTTACCACAAAGTGATCTTTACTGGCAAGTCAGATCGTCATTCCGTCGCTGTGCTGCAGGCAGCTAGTTCACGAATCCTGCTAACATTAAGTTAATATTTCATCACAGTGCTAAAGATATCAGACCATGATTTCTGAATATTTAGTAGAACCCCGTCTACGATTAGTGGAAACCTCATCCATGCTCTTGTTACCTCTAGTCTTGGCTATTCCAGTGTTCTGTTAATAGGCCTCCCATCTTCCACTTGACACAAGCTCTAGCCCATCGGAAAGACTGGTGCCCTAATCTTAACTAGCACCAAGTCCCGTTTACTCTTCTTACCACTGGCCTACATTGATTTCCAGTTCAGCAATGCCTCAATATTGAAGTTTTCAGCCTTACGTTAAAATTGCTCCATGGCCTAGCCACTCTCTATCTTTTCTAACATTCAGCACTTCAATTCCATGAGACCTCTCTGCTCCTCCAATTTTGGCATCATGTGCATCTGGATTTTCATTGCTCCTCCATTAGCAGCCATGCCTTCAGCTGCCAAGGCCCTAAGTCCTGGAATTCCATCACTAACACCATTATCTCTCCACCATTCCACATCCCCACCTCTCCACTTCTCGAACTCTACCTCTTCACTCATCTACCTCTCCGCCCCTTTACCTCTCCCCCCCTACCTCTCCACCCCTCTACCTCTCCACCCCTCTACCTTTCCACCCCTCTACCTCTCCCCCGTACCTCTCCACCCCTTTACCTCTCCACCCCTCTACCTTTCCACCCCTCTACCTCTCCACCCCTCTACCTCTCCACCCCTCTACCACTCCCCCCTACCTCTCCACCCCTCTACCTCTCCACCCCTCTACCTCTCCACCCCTCTACCTCTCCCCCCCCACCTCGCCACCCCTCTACCACTCCACCCCGCTACCTTTCCACCCTTCTACCTCTCCCCCCCAACTCTCCGCCCCTCTACCTCTCTGCTCCTCTACCTCTCCCCCCCACCTCTCCACCCCTCTATCTCTCCACCCCTCTACCTTTCCACCCCTTTACCTCTCACCCCTCTACCTCCCCATTCCTCTACCTCGCCGCCCCTCTACCTATCCACCGCTCTACCTCTCCGCCCCTCTACCTCTCTGCCCCTTTATCTCTCCACCCCTCTACCTCTCCACCCCTCTACCTCTCCACCCTCTACCCCTCTGCCCCTCTACCTCTCCACCCCTCTACCTCCCCAATCCTCTACCTCGCTGCTCCTCTACCTATCCACCCCTCCACATGTCCACCCCACTACCTATCCACCCCCTACCTCTCCACCCTCTACCTCTCCATCCCTCTACCTCTCCACCCTCTACCTCTCCGCTCCTCTACCTCACCGCTCCAATTCCAATCCAACCATCAACCTCTCCGCCCTCTACCTCTCCGCCCCTCTACCTCGCCACTCCTCTGCCACTCCAACCA
Organism: Scyliorhinus torazame; assembly: GCF_047496885.1. Classification (NCBI taxonomy): domain Eukaryota; kingdom Metazoa; phylum Chordata; class Chondrichthyes; order Carcharhiniformes; family Scyliorhinidae; genus Scyliorhinus; species Scyliorhinus torazame. The sequence continues at coordinate 55,782,895 of NC_092716.1, read as the reverse complement.
TCTACCTATCCAACCTCTACCTCTCCAGCCCTCTATCTCTCCAACCCTCTACCTTTCCGTCCGTCTACCTCTCCGCCCTTCTACCTCTCCGCCCCTCTACCTCTCCGCCCCTCTACCTCGCCGCTCCTCTGTCACTCCAACCATCTACCTCTCCAACCTCTACCTCACCGTCACTCTACCTCTCCACCCTCTACCTCTCCACCCTCTACCCCTCTGCCCCTACCTCTCCACCCCTCTACCTCCCCATTCCTCTACCTCGCTGCTCCTCTACCTATCCACCCCTCCACATGTCCACCCCTCTACCTATCCACCCCCTACCTCTCCACCCTCTACCTCTCCATCCCTCTACCTCTCCACCCTCTACCTCTCCGCCCCTCTACCTCACCACTCCTCTGCCACTCCAACCATCTACCTATCCAACCTCTACCTCTCCAGCCCTCTATCTCTCCAACCCTCTACATTTCCGTCCGTCTACCTCTCCGCCCTTCTACCTCTCCGCCCCTCTACCTCTCCGCCCCTCTACCTCTCTGCCCCTCTACCTCGCCGCTCCTCTGTCACTCCAACCATCTACCTCTCCAACCTCTACCTCTCCGTCACTCTACCTCTCCACCCTCTACTTCTCCATCCCTCTACCTCTCCGCCCCTCTACCTCACCGCTCCTTTTCCAATCCAACTGTGGTAATACCAGGTATTGCAGTACCTGAGAGGTGGATGACCATTGGCTAGACCTAGGAGTCTACCATTGGCTAACGTACATAGCTCCGCCCTGAGAGGCGGATTATAAGAACCAACGCCTTCCCAGCAGCCTTCACTTTCTGTATCGAAGCTGCTGGGTACAGTTCTAGCTGATTAAAGCCTATTCGTTATGACTCTCCGTGCCTCACGAGTAATTGTTTGTGCATCAATTTAATCAGCTATTACTTCTGAAAGAGTGGATCTCCGCATCAAGCCGGAGTGCCTTCAGCTCAGCCCCCATGCAGACAACTCCGCTGCTATCTTCAAGCACTGGCTAGCTTGTTTTAAGAGCTTCGTCGACACGGCCGCCAACACCCCCACGGAGAGGCAGAAAATGCACCTTCTACGCTCGCGGGTCAGCCCTGGGATCTACCCTCTGATCGAGGAGGTGGAGAATTATGCTGCAGCTATTGAGCTGCCAGAAGGACACTATATCCGACCTGTGAACCAGGTCTACGCCCGCCACCTGCTGGCAGCTAGAAGGCAAAGCCCTGAAGAAACACTGGAAGACTTCTATCGGGCACTGCTAGTGCTGGGCCGGAACTGTGGATGCCCGCCAGTTTCGGGGAACGAGCACATGGAACTTTTGATTAGGGAGCTTTTGTGGCAGGTATGACTTCTCCCGATATCCGCCGAAGGCTCCTAGAAATGGACACACTGGGACTTACTGAGGCACGGGCCCTGGTGGGGCCTATGGACATTGCATATAAAAATACGCTGGCTTTTGCCCACGGACGCGTGGTGCCTCCCTGGGCTGCGTGGCACCCCGTAACGGCAGCCCCCCAGACCTATCCCCTAACCCCGCAAACCTGCGCGACGAGACGGCCCACTATCGCTACCGGCCAACGCTGCTTTTTCTGCGGGCAGACGAATCATCCCCGCCCATGCTGCCCGGCCCGCCCCGCCACCTGCAAAGGGTGCGGCAAGAAGGGCCACTATGTCGGGGTCTGCCAGGCCCGCGCCGTGGCCGCAGTCTCGAGCGACTATCGGCAGCCTTTAGTTCAGATCCCAGCCGTCCAAAGCCCACCGCCGCCCTCCTATCCCCTGGCCGCGTGCGATCCACGGGCACAGCCATTTTGCTCCCCGAGCACCACACTGGGTGGGTGGGCGCCGCCATTTTGTCCCTCGCCGCCGCCATCTTCGGCATCACCGGACTCTATGTGTGACCCGTGGCTGACGCCATCTTGAATGGGGCCTCAAGCCCCCAGCACAGCCGACTCCACGCTGCCTGACCAGAACTTCCCCTTGCTGCAGCTGGCCTCTGTTACCCTGGACCAGAGTCGGCCCCGGACGCTAGCGAAAGCCACCACAACGATCGCCATCAACGGCCACGTGACGTCGTGCCTGATCGACTCCGGGAGCACGGAAAGCTTTGTCCACCCCGACACGGTAAGGCGCTGTTCTCTTGTCACCCATTCCATAAACCAACGGATCTCCCTGGCCTCCGGGTCACACGCGGTGGAGATAAAGGGGTTCTGCCTAGCGAACCTCACTGCCCAAGGCAGGGAATTCCGCAATTTCCACCTCTACGTTCTGCCGCACCTCTGCGCAGCCACCCTCCTTGGGCTGGATTTCCAGTGCCACCTCCAAAGCCTGACCTTTAAATTTGGCGGCCCTGTACCCCCCCCTTACTGTCTGCGGCCTCGCGACCCTTAAGGTCGACCCGCCTTCCCTGTTTGCGAACCTCACCCTGGATTGCAAACCCGCCGCCACCAGGAGCAGACGGTACAGTGCCCAGGACCGGTCCTTCATCGGGTCCGAGGTCCAAAGGCTGCTGAAGGAAGGGGTCATCGAAGCAAGCAACAGCCCCTGGAGGGCTCAAATAGTGGTGGTAAAGACCGGGGAGAAACATAGGATGGTCATCGACTATAGCCAGACCATCAACAGGTTTACGCAACTGGACGCGTACCCTCTACCCCGTATAGCCGACCTGGTAAACAGGATTGCACAATACAAGGTTTTCTCCATGGTGGATCTCAAGTCTGCCTACCACCAGCTACCCCTCCGCCATGGTGACCGCCAGTACACTGCCTTTGAAGCAGATGGACGGCTCTATCACTTTTTAAGGGTTCCCTTCGGTGACACGAACGGGGTCTCGGTCTTCCAATGTGCGATGGACCGAATGGTTGACTGGTACGGCTTACGCGCAACGTTCCCGTATCTTGATAACGTCACCATCTGCGGCCATGACCAGCAGGACCACGACACCAACCTCCGAAAATTTCTCCAGACCGCGAATATCCTTAATCAGACCTACAATAAGGAGAAATGCGTGTTTAGCACCGACCGTCTAGCCATCCTAGGCTACGTAGTGCGAAATGGAGTCATAGGCCCCGACCCTGAACGCATGCGCCCCCTAATGGAGTTCCCCCTCCCTCACTGCCCCAAGGCCCTAAAGCATTGCCTCGGCTTCTTTAGCTATTATGCACAATGGGTCCCTAATTAAGCAGACAAGGCTCGACCCCTGATCCAGTCCACAATCTTCCCCCTGTCGACGGAGGCCCGCCAGGCCTTCTGCCGCATCAAAGCGGACATCGCAAAAGCCACGATGCGCGCCATCGACGAGTCCCTCCCCTTCCAGGTCGAGAGCGATGCATCCGACGTAGCTCTGGCGGCCACCCTCAACCAGGCGGGCAGACCCCTGGCCTTCTTCTCCCGCACTCTCCATACTTCCGAAATTCGCCACTCCTCGGTCGAAAAGGAGGCCCAGGCCATAGTAGAAGCTGTGCGACACTGGAGGCATAACCTGGCTGGCAGGAGATTCACTCTCCTCACGGACCAGCGATCGGTGGACTTCATGTTCGATAATGAGCAGTGGGGCAAGATTAATAACGACAAGGTCTTACGGTGGAGGATAGAACTCTCCACCTACAATTACGAGATCTTGTACCGTCCCGGGAAGCTGAACGAGCCTCCTGATGCCCTGTCCCGCGGCATTTGTGCCACCACTCAAGTGGACCGCCTCCGAGCCCTCCACGAGGACCTCTGCCACCCGGGGGTCACTTGTTTCTTTCATTTCATTAAGACCCGCAACCTGCCCTACTCCATCGAGGAGGTCAGGACAGTCACCAGGGACTGCCAAATCTGTGCAGAGTGCAAACCGCACTTCTACCGGCCAGAGAGAACGCATCTGATAAAGGCTTCCCGTCCCTTTGAACGCCTCAGCATGGACTTCAAAGGCCCCCTCCCCTCCACCGACCGCAACACGTACTTCCTGAACATGATTGACGAATACTCCCGGTTCCCATTCGCTATCCCCTGCCCGGACATGACCACGACCACCGTCATCAAGGCCCTCCAGGGTATTTTTACACTGTTCGGTTACCCCGCATACATTCACAGTGATAGGGGGTCCTCCTTTATGAGCGACGAACTGCATCAATTCCTGCTCAGCAAAGGCATCGCCTACAGCAGGACGACCAGTTACAACCCCCGGGGAAACGGGCAAGTAGAAAAGGTGAACGGGACGGTCTGGAAGACCGTCCTGCTGGTCCTTCGGTCCAGGAATCTCCCAGTCTCCCGCTGGCAAGATGTCCTCCCAGTGGCCCTTCACTCCATCCGGTCGCTGCTCTGTACTACCACAAACAAGACACCTCACGAACGCCTCCTTGTTTTCAACAGGAAGTCATCCTCCGGGACCTCGCTCCCAACCTGGCTAGCGACACCCGGACCGGTCCTGCTGCGGAAACATGTGAGGGCGCACAAGTCGGACCCGTTGGTCGAGAGGGTCCACCTGCTGCACGCCAACCCCCAGTATGCCTACGTAGCGTTCCCCGACGGCCGCCAATAGACGGTCTCCCTTCGGGACCTGGCGCCCGCCGGAGCCCCACACGCACCGGCACCACTGACCCCACCCCCACCCTCCCCGCAGCACCTGACCGGAGGGTCAGTACTGCCGCCGCCCCGACTCAGCGCCGAACGGGCGCCCCTCCCCCTGCCCACTTTTCACCCCAACAGCGCTGCCTAGGGGTGACGAAGCTGCCTGGGAGGAAGACACCACGTTCCCGGAGCCACAACCGCCGGGGCCCCCACCAGGATCATCGCCGAAGCCCAGATGCTCCAGAAGGACGACCAGGCCACCCGATCGACGGATTGCTGCACCATAAAAATAAAAATAAACTTTTTCTGTTACCCTTGACATCACGGTACCTCCATACCTGGTCCTACCATACAAAAAGGCGAAAGTAACGCTGGCCATCACCCCGCTGGGTTCTTTATTAACGGGGTGAATGTGGTAATACTAGGTATTGCGGTACCTGAGAGGTGGATGAACATTGGCTAGACCTAGGAGTCTACCATTGGCTAACGTACAGAGCTCTGCCCTGAGAGGCGGGGTATAAGAACCAATGCCGTCCCAGGATCCTTCACTTTCTGTATCGAAGCTGCTGGGTACAGTTCTAGCTGATTAAACCCTATTCGTTATGACTCACCTTGTCTCCAGAGTAATTGATTGTGAATCACCAACCATCAACCTCTCCACCCTCTACCTCCCCACCCCTCTACCTCTCCGCCCCTCTACCTCTCCCCCCTCTACCTCTCCGACCCTCTACCTCACCGCTCCTCTAGCTCTCCGCCCCTCTTCTTCTCTACCCCAATACCTCTCCCCCTCTACCTCTCCACTCCTCTATCTCTCCATCCCTCTACCTCTCCCCCTCTACCTCTCCACCCCCAACCGCTCCACCCCCTTGCCTCTCCATCCCTCTATCAGTTCGCCCCTCTACCTCGCCGCTCCTCTACCAATCCAACCGTCTACCTCTCCACCCTCTACCTCTCCGCCCCTCTATCTCTGCACCCCTCTATCCACCATTCCACATCTCCACCTCTCCACTTCTCTACCTCTCCACCCCGCTACCTCTCAGACCCTCTACCTCTCCGCTCCTCTACCTCTCCGCCACTCTTCTTCTCCACCCCTCTCCCTCTCCCCCCTCTCCCTCTCCACTCCTCTACCTCTCCCCCCCACCTCTCAGACCCTCTACCTCTCCCCCCTACCTCTCCACTCCTCTACCTCTCCATCCCTCGCCCTCTCCCCCTCTACCTCTCCACCCCCTACCTCTCCGCCCCACTACCTCTCCGCCCCTCTACCTCTCCGCCCCTCTATCTCTCCGCCGCTCTACCTCTCCGCCGCTCTACCTCTCCCCCCCTACCTCTCACCCCTCTCCCTCTCCACTCCTCTACCTCTCCCCCCCCACCTCTCAGACCCTCTACCTCTCCCCCCTACCTCTCCACTCCTCTACCTCTCCATCCCTCTCCCTCTCCCCCTCTACCTCTCCCCCCCTACCTCTCCGCCCCTCTACCTCTCCACCCCTCTATCTCTCCACCATTCCACGACCTCACCTCTCCACTTCTCTACCTCTCCCCCCGTCGACCTCTCAGACCCTCTACCTCTCCGCCCCTCTACCTCTCCCCCTACCTATCCACCCTCTACCTCTCCACCCCTCTATCTCTCCCCCTCTACCAGTTCGCCCCCTACCTCTCCGCCCCACTACCTCTCCGCCCCTCTACCTCTCCACCCCTCTATCTCTCCGCCGCTCTACCTCTCCGCCGCTCTACCTCTACCCCCACCTCTCCCCCCTCTCCCTCTCCACTCCTCTACCTCTCCCCCCACCTCTCAGATCTTCTACCTCTCCCCCCTACCTCTCCACTCCTCTACCTCTCCATCCCTCTTCCTCTCCCCCTCTACCTCTCCCCCTACCTCTCCGCCCCTCTACCTCTCCACCCCTCTATCTCTCCACCATTCCACGACCTCACCTCTCCACTTCTCTACCTCTCCACCCGTCGACCTCTCAGACCCTCTACCTCTCCACCCCTCTACCTCTCCCCTCCTACCTCTCCATCCCTCGACAAGTACGCCCCTCTACCTCTCCACCCCTCTACCTCTCCCCCTACCTCTCCACCCCTCTACCTCTCCATCCCTCTATCAGTTCGCCACTCTACCTCACCGCCCCTCTTGTTCTTCACCCCTCTCCCACTCCCCCTTCTCCCTCTCCACTCCTCTACCTCTCCATGCCTCTACCTCTCCCCCCCACCTCTCCGCCCCTCTACCTCTCCGCTCCTCTACCACTCCGCTCCTCTACCTCTCCACCCCTCTATCTCTCCACCATTCCACGACCTCGCCTCTCTACTTCACTACCTCTCTACCCCTCTACCTCTCAGACCCTCTACCTCTCCGCCCCTCTACCTCTCCACCCCTCTACCTCTCCACCCCTCTACCTCTCCCCTCCTACCTCTCCATCCCTCGACAAGTACGCCCCTCTACCTCTCCACCCCTCTACCTCTCCCCCTACCTCTCCACCCCTCTACCTCTCCATCCCTCTATCAGTTCGCCACTCTACCTCACCGCCCCTCTTGTTCTTCACCCCTCTCCCACACCCCCCTCTCCCTCTCCACTCCTCTACCTCTCCATGCCTCTACCTCTCCCCCCCACCTCTCCGCCCCTCTACCTCTCCGCTCCTCTACCACTCCGCTCCTCTACCTCTCCACCCCTCTATCTCTCCACCATTCCACGACCTCGCCTCTCTACTTCACTACCTCTCCACCACTCTCCCTCTCCCCCCTCTACCTCTCCACTCCTCTACCTCTCCACCATATCACGACATCACCTCTCCACTTCTCTACCGCTCCACTCCTCTAACCCTCCCCCCCACCTCTCAGACCCTCTACCTCTCCCCCTACCTCTCCACCCCTCTACCTCTCCATCCCTCTATCAGTTCGCCACTCTACCTCACCGCCCCTCTTGTTCTTCACCCCTCTCCCACTCCCCCCTCTCCCTCTCCACTCCTCTACCTCTCCATGCCTCTACCTCTACCCCCACCTCTCCCCCCTCTCCCTCTCCACTCCTCTACCTCTCCCCCCACCTCTCAGATCTTCTACCTCTCCCCCCTACCTCTCCACTCCTCTACCTCTCCATCCCTCTTCCTCTCCCCCTCTACCTCTCCCCCTACCTCTCCGCCCCTCTACCTCTCCACCCCTCTATCTCTCCACCATTCCACGACCTCACCTCTCCACTTCTCTACCTCTCCACCCGTCGACCTCTCAGACCCTCTACCTCTCCACCCCTCTACCTCTCCCCTCCTACCTCTCCATCCCTCGACAAGTACGCCCCTCTACCTCTCCACCCCTCTACCTCTCCCCCTACCTCTCCACCCCTCTACCTCTCCATCCCTCTATCAGTTCGCCACTCTACCTCACCGCCCCTCTTGTTCTTCACCCCTCTCCCACTCCCCCTTCTCCCTCTCCACTCCTCTACCTCTCCATGCCTCTACCTCTCCCCCCCACCTCTCCGCCCCTCTACCTCTCCGCTCCTCTACCACTCCGCTCCTCTACCTCTCCACCCCTCTATCTCTCCACCATTCCACGACCTCGCCTCTCTACTTCACTACCTCTCTACCCCTCTACCTCTCAGACCCTCTACCTCTCCGCCCCTCTACCTCTCCACCCCTCTACCTCTCCACCCCTCTACCTCTCCCCTCCTACCTCTCCATCCCTCGACAAGTACGCCCCTCTACCTCTCCACCCCTCTACCTCTCCCCCTACCTCTCCACCCCTCTACCTCTCCATCCCTCTATCAGTTCGCCACTCTACCTCACCGCCCCTCTTGTTCTTCACCCCTCTCCCACACCCCCCTCTCCCTCTCCACTCCTCTACCTCTCCATGCCTCTACCTCTCCCCCCCACCTCTCCGCCCCTCTACCTCTCCGCTCCTCTACCACTCCGCTCCTCTACCTCTCCACCCCTCTATCTCTCCACCATTCCACGACCTCGCCTCTCTACTTCACTACCTCTCCACCACTCTCCCTCTCCCCCCTCTACCTCTCCACTCCTCTACCTCTCCACCATATCACGACATCACCTCTCCACTTCTCTACCGCTCCACTCCTCTAACCCTCCCCCCCACCTCTCAGACCCTCTACCTCTCCCCCTACCTCTCCACCCCTCTACCTCTCCATCCCTCTATCAGTTCGCCACTCTACCTCACCGCCCCTCTTGTTCTTCACCCCTCTCCCACTCCCCCCTCTCCCTCTCCACTCCTCTACCTCTCCATGCCTCTACCTCTCCCCCCCACCTCTCCGCCCCTCTACCTCTCCGCTCCTCTACCTCTCCACCCCTCTATCTCTCCACCATTCCACGACCTCGCCTCTCCACTTCACTACCTCTCTACCCCTCTACCTCTCAGACCCTCTACCTCTCCGCCCCTCTACCTCTCCACCACTCTCCCTCACCCCCCTCTACCTCTCCGCTCCTCTACCTCTCCACCATATCACGACATCACCTCTCCACTTCTCTACCGCTCCACTCCTCTAACTCTCCCCCCCACCTCTCAGACCCTCTACCTCTCCCCCCTACCTCTCCACTCCTCTACCTCTCCATCCCTCTCCCTCTCCCCCTCTACCTCTCCAACCCCTACCTCTGCGCCCCACTACGTCTCCGCCGCTCTACCTCTCCCCCCCTACCTCTCCTCCCCCCTACCTCTCCTCCCCTCTACCTCTCCGCCCCTCTACCTCTCCGCCCCTCTATCTCTCCGCTCCTCTACCTCTCCGCTCCTCTACCTCACCGCTCCTATTCCAATGCAACCATCAACCTCTCCACCCTCAACCTCTCCGCCCCTCTACCTCTCCACCCCTCTACCTCTCCACCCCTCTATCTCTCCAACATTCCACGACCTCACCTCTCCACTTCTCTAACTCTCCACTCCTCTACCTCTCCCTCTACCTCTCCACTCCTCTACCTCTCCATCCTTCTCCCTCTCCCCCTCTACCTCTCCACCCCCTACCTCTCCGCCCCACTACCTCTCCGCCCCTCTACCTCTCCGCCCCTCTACCTCTCCGCCCCTCAACCTCTCCGCCCCTCTACGTCTCTGCCGCTCTACCTCTCCGCCGCTCTACCTCTCCTCCCCTCTTCCTCTCCGCTCCTCTACCTCTCCGCCCCTCTACCTCTCCGCCCCTTTACGTCTCTGCCGCTCTACCTCTCCGCCGCTCTACCTCTCCGCTCCACTACCTCTCCGCTCCTCTACCTCACCGCTCCTATTCCAATGCAACCATCAACCTCTCCACCCTCAACCTCTCCGCCCCTCTACCTCTCCACCCCTCTACCTCTCCGCCCCACTACCTCTCCACCCCTCTACCTCTCCACCATTCCACAATCTCACCTCTCCACTTCTCTACCTCTCCACTCCTCTACCTCTCCCCCCACCTCTCAGACCCTCTACCTCTCCCCCTACCTCTCCACTCCTCTACCTCTCCATCCTTCTCCCTCTCCCCCTCTACCTCTCCACCCCCACCTCTCCGCCCCACTACCTCTCCGCCCCTCTACCTCTCCGCCCCTCTACCTCTCCGCCCCTCTACCTCACCGCCCCACTACCTCTCCATCCCTCTCCCTCTCCCCCTCTACCTCTCCAACCCCTACCTCTGCGCCCCACTACGTCTCCGCCGCTCTACCTCTCCCCCCTATCTCTCCTCCCCTCTACCTCTCCGCCCCTCTACCTCTCGGCCCCTCTATCTCTCCGCTCCTCTACCTCTCCGCTCCTCTACCTCTCCACCCCTCTACCTCACCGCCCCACTGCCTCTCCACCCCTCTATCTCTCCAACATTCCACGACCTCACCTCTCCACTTCTCTAACTCTCCACTCCTCTACCTCTCCCTCTACCTCTCCACTCCTCTACCTCTCCATCCTTCTCCCTCTCCCCCTCTACCTCTCCACCCCCTACCTCTCCGCCCCACTACCTCTCCGCCCCTCTACCTCTCCTCCCCTCTACCTCTCCGCCCCTCTACGTCTCTGCCGCTCTACCTCTCCACCCCTCTACCTCTCCACCATTCCACAATCTCACCTCTCCACTTCTCTACCTCTCCACTCCTCTACCTCTCCCCCCACCTCTCAGACCCTCTACCTCTCCCCCTACCTCTCCACTCCTCTAACTCTCCATCCTTCTCCCTCTCCCCCTCTACCTCTCCACCCCCACCTCTCCGCCCCACTACCTGTCCACCCCCTACCTCTCCACTCCTCTACCTCTCCAGCCTTCTCCCTCTCCCCCTCTACCTCTCCACCCCCTACCTCTCCGCCCCACTACCTCTCCGCCCCTCTACCTCTCCGCCCCTCTACCTCTCCGCCCCTCAACCTCTCCGCCCCTCTACGTCTCTGCCGCTCTACCTCTCCGCCCCTCTACCTCTCCGCCCCTCTACCTCTCCGCCCCTCAACCTCTTCGCCCCTCTACGTCTCTGCCGCTGTACCTCTCCGCCGCTCTACCTCACCTCCCTCTACCTCTCCTCCCCACTGCCTCACCGCTCCTCGACCTCTCCGCCCCTCTACCTCTCCGCCCCTACACCTCTCCACTCCACTACCTCTCCGCTCCTCTACCTCACCGCTCCTATTCCAATGCAACCATCAACCTCTCCACCCTCAACCTCTCCGCCCCTCTACCTCTCCACCCCTCTACCTCTCCACCATTCCACAATCTCACCTCTCCACTTCTCTACCTCTCCACTCCTCTACCTCTCCCCCCACCTCTCAGACCCTCTACCTCTCCCCCTACCTCTCCACTCCTCTACCTCTCCATCCTTCTCCCTCTCCCCCTCTACCTCTCCACCCCCACCTCTCAGACCCTCTACCTCTCCCCCCTACCTCTCCACTCCTCTACCTCTCCATCCCTCTCCCTCTCCCCCTCTACCTCTCCAACCCCTACCTCTGCGCCCCACTACGTCTCCGCCGCTCTACCTCTCCCCCCCTACCTCTCCTCCCCCCTACCTCTCCTCCCCTCTACCTCTCCGCCCCTCTACCTCTCCGCCCCTCTATCTCTCCGCTCCTCTACCTCTCCGCTCCTCTACCTCACCGCTCCTATTCCAATGCAACCATCAACCTCTCCACCCTCAACCTCTCCGCCCCTCTACCTCTCCACCCCTCTACCTCTCCACCCCTCTATCTCTCCAACATTCCACGACCTCACCTCTCCACTTCTCTAACTCTCCACTCCTCTACCTCTCCCTCTACCTCTCCACTCCTCTACCTCTCCATCCTTCTCCCTCTCCCCCTCTACCTCTCCACCCCCTACCTCTCCGCCCCACTACCTCTCCGCCCCTCTACCTCTCCGCCCCTCTACCTCTCCGCCCCTCAACCTCTCCGCCCCTCTACGTCTCTGCCGCTCTACCTCTCCGCCGCTCTACCTCTCCTCCCCTCTTCCTCTCCGCTCCTCTACCTCTCCGCCCCTCTACCTCTCCGCCCCTTTACGTCTCTGCCGCTCTACCTCTCCGCCGCTCTACCTCTCCGCTCCACTACCTCTCCGCTCCTCTACCTCACCGCTCCTATTCCAATGCAACCATCAACCTCTCCACCCTCAACCTCTCCGCCCCTCTACCTCTCCACCCCTCTACCTCTCCGCCCCACTACCTCTCCACCCCTCTACCTCTCCACCATTCCACAATCTCACCTCTCCACTTCTCTACCTCTCCACTCCTCTACCTCTCCCCCCACCTCTCAGACCCTCTACCTCTCCCCCTACCTCTCCACTCCTCTACCTCTCCATCCTTCTCCCTCTCCCCCTCTACCTCTCCACCCCCACCTCTCCGCCCCACTACCTCTCCGCCCCTCTACCTCTCCGCCCCTCTACCTCTCCGCCCCTCTACCTCACCGCCCCACTACCTCTCCATCCCTCTCCCTCTCCCCCTCTACCTCTCCAACCCCTACCTCTGCGCCCCACTACGTCTCCGCCGCTCTACCTCTCCCCCTATCTCTCCTCCCCTCTACCTCTCCGCCCCTCTACCTCTCGGCCCCTCTATCTCTCCGCTCCTCTACCTCTCCGCTCCTCTACCTCTCCACCCCTCTACCTCACCGCCCCACTGCCTCTCCACCCCTCTATCTCTCCAACATTCCACGACCTCACCTCTCCACTTCTCTAACTCTCCACTCCTCTACCTCTCCCTCTACCTCTCCACTCCTCTACCTCTCCATCCTTCTCCCTCTCCCCCTCTACCTCTCCACCCCCTACCTCTCCGCCCCACTACCTCTCCGCCCCTCTACCTCTCCTCCCCTCTACCTCTCCGCCCCTCTACGTCTCTGCCGCTCTACCTCTCCACCCCTCTACCTCTCCACCATTCCACAATCTCACCTCTCCACTTCTCTACCTCTCCACTCCTCTACCTCTCCCCCCACCTCTCAGACCCTCTACCTCTCCCCCTACCTCTCCACTCCTCTAACTCTCCATCCTTCTCCCTCTCCCCCTCTACCTCTCCACCCCCACCTCTCCGCCCCACTACCTGTCCACCCCCTACCTCTCCACTCCTCTACCTCTCCATCCTTCTCCCTCTCCCCCTCTACCTCTCCACCCCCTACCTCTCCGCCCCACTACCTCTCCGCCCCTCTACCTCTCCGCCCCTCTACCTCTCCGCCCCTCAACCTCTCCGCCCCTCTACGTCTCTGCCGCTCTACCTCTCCGCCCCTCTACCTCTCCGCCCCTCTACCTCTCCGCCCCTCAACCTCTTCGCCCCTCTACGTCTCTGCCGCTGTACCTCTCCGCCGCTCTACCTCACCTCCCTCTACCTCTCCTCCCCACTGCCTCACCGCTCCTCGACCTCTCCGCCCCTCTACCTCTCCGCCCCTACACCTCTCCACTCCACTACCTCTCCGCTCCTCTACCTCACCGCTCCTATTCCAATGCAACCATCAACCTCTCCACCCTCAACCTCTCCGCCCCTCTACCTCTCCACCCCTCTACCTCTCCACCATTCCACAATCTCACCTCTCCACTTCTCTACCTCTCCACTCCTCTACCTCTCCCCCCACCTCTCAGACCCTCTACCTCTCCCCCTACCTCTCCACTCCTCTACCTCTCCATCCTTCTCCCTCTCCCCCTCTACCTCTCCACCCCCACCTCTCCGCCCCACTACCTCGCGGCCCCTCTACCTCTCCGCCCCTCTACCTCTCCTCCCCTCTACCTCTCCGCCCCTCTACGTCTCTGCCGCTCTACTTCTCCGCCGCTCTACCTCTCCTCCCCTCTACCTCTCCGCTCCTCTACCTCTCCAACATATCACGACATCACCTCTTAACCTCTCTGCCCCTCTACCTCTCCACCCCTCTACCTCGCCGCCCCACTACCTCTCCACCCCTCTATCTCTCCACCATTCCACGACCTCACCTCTCCACTTCTCTACCTCTCCATCCCTCTACCTCTCCCCCTCAACCTCTCCGCCCCTCTACCTCTCCCCCCCACCTCTCCGCCCCTCTACCTCTCCACCCCTCTATCCACCATTCCACTCTTTTTCTCCACGCCTCTCCCTCTCCCCCTCTCCCTCTCCACACCTCTACCTCTCCATGCCTCTACCTCTCCCCCCCACCTCTCCGCCCCTCTACCTCGCCGCTCCTCTCCCAATCCAACCATCCTACTCTCCACCCTCTATCTCTCCACCCCTCTAGCCACCGTTCCACGTCCCCACCTCTCCACTTCTCTACCTCTCCACCCGGCTACCTCTCAGACTCTCTACATCTCCGCTCCTCTACCTCTCTCCCTCTAACTCTCCGCCCCTCTACCTCTCCCCCCACCTCTCCGCCCCTCAACCTCTCCCCCCACCTCTCCACCCCCTACCTCTCCACCCCTCTATCTCCCCCCCTCTACCAGATCGCCCCTCTACCTCTCCACCCCCTACCTCTCCACCCCTCTACCTCTCCATCCCTCTACCAGTTCGCCCCTCTACCTCTCCACCCCTCTACCCCTCCCCTACCTCTCCACCCCTCTATCTCTCCCCCTCTACCTCTCCACCCTTTATCTCTCTGCCCCTCTATCTCTCTGCCCCTCTACCTCTCTGCTCCTCTACCTCGCTGCTCCTCTACCTCTCCGCCCCTCTACCTCTCCGCCCCTCTACCTCTCCCCTCTACCAGTTCGCCCCTCTACCTCTCCGCCCTCCTATCTCGCTGCCCCTCTACCTCTCCGCCCCTCTACCTCTCCGCCCCTCTACCTCTCCGCCCCTCTACCTCTCCCCTCTACCAGTTCGCCCCTCTACCTCTCCACCCCTCTACCTCTCCCCTCCCACCTCTCCAGTTCGCCCCTCTACCTCTCCACCCCTCTACCCCTCCCCCTACCTCTCCCCCTCTACCTACCTCTCCCCCTCTACCTCTCCACCCCTCTACCTCTCCACCCCTCTACCTCTCCACCCCTCTACCTCTCCACCGCTCTACCTCTCTGCCCTCCTATCTCGCTGCCCCTCTACCTCTCTGCCCCTCTACTTCCCTGGTCCTCTACCACTCCACCCCTCTACCTCTCCACACCTCTACCTCTCCGCCCCTCTACCTCTCCGCCCCTCTACCTCTCCCCCTCTACCAGTTCGACCCTCTACCTCTCCACCCCTCTACCTCTCCCCTCCTACCTCTCCAGTTCGCCCCTCTACCTCTCCACCCCTCTACCTCTTCACCCCTCTACCCCTCCCCCTACCTCTCCCCCTCTATCCCTCCACCCCTCTACCTCTCCATCCCTCTACCTCTCCACCACTCTACCTCTCTGCCCTCCTATCTCGCTGCCCCTCTACCTCTCTGCCCCTCTACTTCCCTGGTCCTCTACCACTCCACCCCTCTACCTCTCCACACCTCTATCTCTCCGCCCCTCTACCTCTCTGCCCCTCTACCTCTCTGCCCCTCTATCTCTCTGCTGCACTACCACTCTGCCCCTTTACCTCTCCACCCCTCTACCTCTCCGCTCCTCTACCTCACCGCTCCTATTCCAATCCAACCATCAACCTCTCCACCCTAAACCTCTCCACCCTCAACCTCTCCACCCTCAACCTCTCCGCCCCTCTATCTCTCCACCCCTCTATCCACCATTCCACGTCCCCACCTCTCCACTTCTCTACCTCTCCGCCCCTCTACCTCTCCCCCCCACCTCTCCGCCCCTCTACCTTTCCCCCCCTCTACCTCTCCGCCCCTCTTTTTCTCCACCCCTCTCCCTCTCCCCCTCTCCCTCTCCACACCTCTACCTCTCCATGCCTCTACTATCTCCCCCCCACCTCTCCGCCCCTCTACCTCGCCGCTCCTCTCCCAATCCAACCATCCTACTCTCCACTCTCTATCTCTCCACCCCTCTATCCACCGTTCCACGTCCCCACCTCTCCACTTCTCTACCTCTCCACCCGGCTACCTCTCAGACTCTCTACATCTCCGCTCCTCTACCTCTCTCCCTCTAACTCTCCGCCCCTCTACCTCTCCCCCCCACCTCTCCGCCCCTCAACCTCTCCCCCCTACCTCTCCACCCCCTACCTCTCCACCCCTCTATCTCCCCCCCTCTACCAGATCGCCCCTCTACCTCTCCACCCCCTACCTCTCCACCCCTCTACCTCTCCATCCCTCTACCAGTTCGCCCCTCTACCTCTCCACCCCTCTACCCCTCCCCTACCTCTCCACCCCTCTATCTCTCCCCCTTTACCAGTTCGCCCCTCTTCCTCTCCACCCCGCTACCTCTCCGCCCCCCTTGTTCTCCACCCCTCTCCCACTCCCCCCTCTCCCTCTCCACTCCTCTACCTCTCCATGCCTCTACCTCTACCCCCCCACTTCTCCACCCCTCTACCTCTCCACCCCTCTATCCACCATTCCACGTCCCCACCTCTCCACTTCTCTACCTCTCCACCCCACTACCTCTCAGACCCTCTACCTCTCCGCTCCTCTACCTCTCCGCCCCTCTTCTTCTCCTCCCCTCTACCACTCCCCCCCACCTCTCTGCCCCTCTACCTCTCCGCCCCTCTACCTCTCCGCCCCTCTTTTTCTCCGCCCCTCTCCCTCTCCCCCTCTCCCTCTCCACACCTCTACCTCTCCATGCCTCTACCTCTCCCCCCCACCTCTCTGCCCCAATACCTCGCCGCTCCTCTCCCAATCCAACCATCCTACTCTCCACCCTCTCCGCCCCTCTACCTCTCCGCCCCTCTACCTCGTTGCTCCTCTGCCACTCCAACCATCTACCTTTCCAACCACTACCTCTCCAGCCCTCTATCTCTCCACCTCTCTACCTCTCCATCCCTCTACCTCTCCACCCCTCTACCCCTCCGCACCTCTGCCTCGCCACCCCTCTACCTCTCCAAACCTCTACTTCTCCGCTCCTCTACCTCTCCACGCACCTACCTCTCCACCCCTCTATCCCTCCACGCCTCTACCTCTCCGCCGCTCTACCTCTCCACCGCTCTACCTCTCCGCCCTCCTATCTCGCTGCCCCTCTACCTCTCTGCCCCTCTACTTCCCTGGTCCTCTACCACTCCACCCCTCTACCTCTCCACACCTCTACCTCTCTGCCCCTCTTCCTCTCTGCCCCTCTACCTCTCTGCTGCACTACCACTCCGCCCTTCTACCTCTCCACCCCCCTACCTCTCCACCCCTCGAACTCTCCGCCCCTCTACCTCTCCACCCCCCTACCTCTCCACCCCTCTACCTCTCCGCTCCTCTACCTCACCGCTCCTATTCCAATCCAACCATCAACCTCTCCACCCTCAACCTCTCCACCCTCAACCTCTACGCCCCTCTACCACTCCACCCCTCTACCTCTCCACACCTCTATCTCTCCACCGCTCTACCACTCTGCCCCTCTACCTCTCCACCTCTCTACCTCTCCGCCCCTCTACCTCTCTGCCCCTCTACCTCTCTGCCGCTCTACCTCTCCGCTCCTCTACCTCTCCGCTCCTCTACCTCACCGCTCCTATTCCAATCCAACCATCAACCTCTCCACCCTCAACCTCTCCACCCTCAACCTCTCCACCCTCAACCTCTCCGCCCCTCTACCTCTCCGCTCCTCTACCTCACCGCTCCTATTCCAATCCAACCATCAACCTCTCCACCCTCAACCTCTCCACCCTCAACCTCTCCACCCTCAACCTCTCCGCCCCTCTACATCTCCGCTCCTCTACCTCACCGCTCCTATTCCAATCCAACCATCAACCTCTCCACCCTCAACCTCTCCACCCTCAACCTCTCCACCCTCAACCTCTCCGCCCCTCTAGATCTCGGCTCCTCTACCTCACCGCTCCTATTCCAATCCAACCATCAACCTCTCCACCCTCAACCTCTCCACCCTCAACCTCTCCACCCTCAACCTCTCCGCCCCTCTACCTCTCCGCTCCTCTACCTCACCGCTCCTATTCCAATCCAACCATCAACCTCTCCACCCCTCTATCTCTTCACCATTCCACGACCTCACCTCTCCACTTCTCTACCTCTCCACCCGTCTACCTCTCAGACCCTCTACCTCTCCGCCCCTCTACCTCTCCACCCCGCTACCTCTCAGACCCTCTACCCCTCCGCCCCTCTACCTCTCCGCCCCTCTTCTCCTCCACCCCTCTCCCTCTCCCCCCTCTACCTCTCCACTCCTCTACCTCTCCATGCCTCTACCTCTCCCCCCCACCTCTCCGCCCATCTACCTCTCCCCCCCTACCTCTCCACTCCCCTACCTCTTCCCCCTCTACCTCTCCCCCTCTACCTATCCACCCCCGACCTCTCCACCCCTTTACCTCTCCATCCCTCTATCTGCTCGCCCCTCTACCTCGCCGGTCCTCTACCAATCCAACCATCTACCTCTCCACCCTCTACCTCTTCGCTCCTCTACCTCTCCGCCCCTCTTCTTCTCCACCCCTCTCCCTCTCCCCCCTCACCCTCTCCACCCTCTACCTCTCCGCCCCTCTACCTCTCCATCCCTCTACCTCTCCACTTCTCTACCTCTCCACCCGTCTACCTCTCAGACCCTCTACCTCTCCGCCCCTCTACCTCTCCACCCCGCTACCTCTCAGACCCTCTACCCCTCCGCCACTCTACCTCTCCGCCCCTCTTCTCCTCCACCCCTCTCCCTCTCCCCCCTCTACCTCTCCACTCCTCTACCTCTCCATGCCTCTACCTCTCCCCCCCACCTCTCCGCCCATCTACCTCTCCCCCCCTACCTCTCCACTCCCCTACCTCTTCCCCCTCTACCTCTCCCCCTCTACCTATCCACCCCCGACCTCTCCACCCCTTTACCTCTCCATCCCTCTATCTGCTCGCCCCTCTACCTCGCCGGTCCTCTACCAATCCAACCATCTACCTCTCCACCCTCTACCTCTTCGCTCCTCTACCTCTCCGCCCCTCTTCTTCTCCACCCCTCTCCCTCTCCCCCCTCACCCTCTCCACCCTCTACCTCTCCGCCCCTCTACCTCTCCATCCCTCTACCTCTCCACCCCTCTACCTCTCCGCCCCTCTGCCTCGCCACCCCTCTTCTTCTCCACCCCTCTACCTCTTCCCCTCTTTTACCTCTCCACTCCTCTACCTCGCCATCCCTCTACCTCTCCCCCCCACCTCTCCACCCCTCTACCTCTACACCCCTCTACCTCTCCAAACCTCTACTTCTCCGCTCCTCTACCTCTCCACGCACCTACCTCTCCACCCCTCTATCCCTCCACGCCTCTACCTCTCCGCCGCTCTACCTCTCTGCCCTCCTATCTCGCTGCCCCTCTACCTCTCTGCCCCTCTACTTCCCTGGTCCTCTACCTCTCCACACCTCTATCTCTCCGCCGCTCTACCGCTCTGCCCCTCTACCTCTCCACCTCTCTACCTCTCCGCACCTCTACCTCTCTGCCCCTCTACCTCTCCGCCCCTCTACCTCTCCGCCCCTCTACCTCTCCCCTCTACCAGTTCGCCCCTCTACCTCTCCACCCCTCTACCTCTCCCCTCCTACCTCTCCAGTTCGCCTCTCTACCTCTCCACCCCTCTACCCCTCCCCCTACCTCTCCCCCTCTACCTACCTCTCCCCCTCTACCTCTCCACACCTCTATCTCTCCGCCGCTCTACCGCTCTGCCCCTCTACCTCTCCACCTCTCTACCTCTCCGCCCCTCTACCTCTCTGCCCCTCTACCTCTCTGCCCCTCTACCTCACTGCTGCACTACCACTCTGCCCCTCTACCTCTCCACCCCTCTACCTCTCCGCTCCTCTACCTCACCGCTCCTATTCCAATCCAACCATCAACCTCTCCACCCTCAACCTCTCCACCCTCAACCTCTCCACCCTCAACCTCTCCGCCCCTCTACCTCTCCACCCCTCTATCCACCATTCCACGTCCCCACCTCTCCACTTCTCTACCTCTCCGCCCCTCTACCTCTCCCCCCCACCTCTCCGCCCCTCTACCTCTCCGCCCCCTACCTCTCCGCCCCTCTTTTTCTCCACCCCTCTCCCTCTCCCCCTCTCCCTCTCCACACCTCTACCTCTCCATGCCTCTACCTCTCCCCCCCACCTCTCCGCCCCTCTACCTCGCCGCTCCAACCATCCTACTCTCCACCCTCTATCTCTCCACCCCTCTAGCCACCGTTCCACGTCCCCACCTCTCCACTTCTCTACCTCTCCACCCGGCTACCTCTCAGACTCTCTACATCTCCGCTCCTCTACCTCTCTCCCTCTAACTCTCCGCCCCTCTACCTCTCCCCCCACCTCTCCGCCCCTCAACCTCTCCCCCCTACCTCTCCACCCCCTACCTCTCCACCCCTCTATCTCCCCCCCTCTACCAGATCGCCCCTCTACCTCTCCACCCCCTACCTCTCCACCCCTCTACCTCTCCATCCCTCTACCAGTTCGCCCCTCTACCTCTCCACCCCTCTACCCCTCCCCTACCTCTCCACCCCTCTATCTCTCCCCCTCTACCTCTCCACCCTTTATCTCTCTGCCCCTCTATCTCTCTGCCCCTCTACCTCTCTGCTCCTCTACCTCGCTGCTCCTCTACCTCTCCGCCCCTCTACCTCTCCGCCCCCTACCTCTCCCCTCTACCAGTTCGCCCCTCTACCTCTCCACCCCTCTACCTCTCCCCTCCTACCTCTCCAGTTCGCCCCTCTACCTCTCCACCCCTCTACCCCTCCCCCTACCTCTCCCGCTCTCCCTACCTCTCCCCCTCTACCTCTCCACCCCTCTACCTCTCCGCCCCTCTACCTCTCCACCCCTCTACCTCTCCACCGCTCTACCTCTCTGCGCTCCTATCTCGCTGCCCCTCTACCTCTCTGCCCCTCTACCTCTCTGCCCTCCTATCTCGCTGCCCCTCTACCTCTCCGCCCCTCTACCTCTCCGCCCCTCTACCTCTCCGCCCCTCTACCTCTCCCCTCTACCAGTTTGCCCCTCTACCTCTCCACCCCTCTACCTCTCCCCTCCTACCTCTCCAGTTCGCCCCTCTACCTCTCCACCCCTGTACCCCTCCCCCTACCTCTCCCCCTCTACCTACCTTTCCCCCTCTACCTCTCCACCCCTCTACCTCTCCACCCTTCCACCTCTCCACCCCTCTACCTCTCCACCGCTCTACCTGTCTGCCCTCCTATCTCGCTGCCCCTCTACCTCTCTGCCCCTCTACTTCCCTGGTCCTCTACCACTCCACACCTCTACCTCTCCGCCCCTCTACCTCTCCGGCCCTCTACCTCTCCCCCTCTACCAGTTCGACCCTCTACCTCTCCACCCCTCTACCTCTCACCTCCTACCTCTCCAGTTCGCCCCTCTACCTCTCCACCCCTCTACCTCTTCACCCCTCTACCCCTCCCCCTACCTTTACCCCTCTATCCCTCCACCCCTCTACCTCTCCATCCCTCTACCTCTCCACCGCTCTACCTCTCTGCCCTCCTATCTTGCTGCCCCTCTACCTCTCTGCCCCTCTACTTCCCTGGTCCTCTACCACTCCACCCCTCTACCTCTCCACACCTCTATCTCTCCGCCCCTCTCCCTCTCTGCCCCTCTACGTCTCTGCCCCTCTACCTCTCCGCTCCTCTACCTCACCGCTCCTATTCCAATCCAACCATCAACCTCTCCACCCTAAACCTCTCCACCCTCAACCTCTCCACCCTCAACCTCTCCGCCCCTCTATCTCACCACCCCTCTATCCACCATTCCACGACCCCACCTCTCCACTTCTCTACCTCTCCGCCCCTCTACCTCTCCCCCCCACCTCTCCGCCCCTCTACCTCTCCGCCCCTCTACCTCTCCGCCCCTCTTTTTCTCCACCCCTCTCCCTCTCCCCCTCTCCCTCTCCACACCTCTACCTCTCCATGCCTCTACCTCTCCCCCCCACCTCTCCGCCCCTCTACCTCGCCGCTCCTCTCCCAATCCAACCATCCTACTCTCCACTCTCTATCTCTCCACCCCTCTATCCACCGTTCCACGTCCTCACCTCTCCACTTCTCTACCTCTCCACCCGGCTACCTCTCAGACTCTCTACATCTCCGCTCCTCTACCTCTCTCCCTCTAACTCTCCGCCCCTCTACCTCTCCCCCCCACCTCTCCGCCCCTCAACCTCTCCCCCCTACCTCTCCACCCCCTACCTCTCCACCACTCTATCTCCCCCCCCTCTACCAGATCGCCCCTCTATCTCTCTGCCCCTCTGCCTCTCTGCTCCTCTACCTCGCTGCTCCTCTACCTCTCTGCCCCTCTACCTCTCCGCCCCTCTACCTCTCCACCTCTACCAGTTCTCCCCTCTACCTCTCCACCCCTCTACCTCTCCCCTCCTACCTCTCCAGTTCGCCCCTCTACCTCTCCACCCCTCTACTTCTCCACCACTCTACCCCTCCCCCTACCTCTCCCCCTCTATCCCTCCACCCCTCTACCTCTCCACCCCTCTACCTCTCCACCGCTCTACCTCTCCGCCCTCCTATCTCGCTGCCCCTCTACCTCTCTGCCCCTCTACTTCCCTGGTCCTCTACCACTCCACCCCTCTACCTCTCCACACCTCTACCTCTCTGCCCCTCTTCCTCTCTGCCCCTCTACCTCTCTGCTGCACTACCACTCCGCCCTTCTACCTCTCCGCCCCTCTACCTCTCCACCTCTCTACCTCTCCGCTCCTCTACCTCACCGCTCCTATTCCAATCCAACCATCAACCTCTCCACCCTCAACCTCTCCACCCTCAACCTCTACGCCCCTCTACCACTCCACCCCTCTACCTCTCCACACCTCTATCTCTCCACCGCTCTACCACTCTGCCCCTCTACCTCTCCACCTCTCTACCTCTCCGCCCCTCTACCTCTCTGCCCCTCTACCTCTCTGCCGCTCTACCTCTCCGCTCCTCTACCTCTCCGCTCCTCTACCTCACCGCTCCTATTCCAATCCAACCATCAACCTCTCCACCCTCAACCTCTCCACCCTCAACCTCTCCACCCTCAACCTCTCCGCCCCTCTACCTCTCCGCTCCTCTACCTCACCGCTCCTATTCCAATCCAACCATCAACCTCTCCACCCTCAACCTCTCCACCCTCAACCTCTCCACCCTCAACCTCTCCGCCCATCTACCTCTCCGCTCCTCTACCTCACCGCTCCTATTCCAATCCAACCATCAACCTCTCCACACCTCTATCTCTTCACCATTCCACGACCTCACCTCTCCACTTCTCTACCTCTCCACCCGTCTACCTCTCAGACCCTCTACCTCTCCGCCCCTCTACCTCTCCACTCCCCTACCTCTTCCCCCTCTACCTCTCCCCATCTACCTATCCACCCCCGACCTCTCCACCTCTTTACCTCTCCATCCCTCTATCTGCTCGCCCCTCTGCCTCGCCGGTCCTCTACCAATCCAACCATCTACCTCTCCATTCCTCTATCTGCTCGCCCCTCTACCTCGCCGGTCCTCTACCAATCCAACCATCTACCTCTCCACCCTCTACCTCTCCGCTCCTCTACCTCTCCGCCCCTCTTCTTCTCCACCCCTCTCCCTCTCCCCCCTCACCCTCTCCACTCCTCTACCTCTCCATGCCTCTACCTCTCCCCCCACCTCTCCGCCCCTCTACCTCTCCGCCCCTCTACCTCTCCACCCTCTACCTCTCCGCCCCTCTACCTCTCCATACCTCTACCTCTCCACCCCTCTACCTCTCCGCCCCTCTGCCTCGCCACCCCTCTTCTTCTCCACCCTCTACCTCTCCCCCTCTTTTACCTCTCCACTCCTCTACCTCGCCATCCCTCTACCTCTCCCCCCCACCTCTCCACCCCTCTACCTCTCCACCCCTCTACCTCTCCGCTCCTCTACCTCCCCACCCCTCTACCTCTCCACCTCTCTACCTCTCCGCTCCTCTACCTCACCGCTCCTATTCCAATCCAACCATCAACCTCTCCACCCTCAACCTCTCCACCCTCAACCTCTACGCCCCTCTACCACTCCACCCCTCTACCTCTCCACACCTCTATCTCTCCACCGCTCTACCACTCTGCCCCTCTACCTCTCCACCTCTCTACCTCTCCGCCCCTCTACCTCTCTGCCCCTCTACCTCTCTGCCGCTCTACCTCTCCGCTCCTCTACCTCTCCGCTCCTCTACCTCACCGCTCCTATTCCAATCCAACCATCAACCTCTCCACCCTCAACCTCTCCACCCTCAACCTCTCCACCCTCAACCTCTCCGCCCCTCTACCTCTCCGCTCCTCTACCTCACCGCTCCTATTCCAATCCAACCATCAACCTCTCCACCCTCAACCTCTCCACCCTCAACCTCTCCACCCTCAACCTCTCCGCCCATCTACCTCTCCGCTCCTCTACCTCACCGCTCCTATTCCAATCCAACCATCAACCTCTCCACACCTCTATCTCTTCACCATTCCACGACCTCACCTCTCCACTTCTCTACCTCTCCACCCGTCTACCTCTCAGACCCTCTACCTCTCCGCCCCTCTACCTCTCCACTCCCCTACCTCTTCCCCCTCTACCTCTCCCCATCTACCTATCCACCCCCGACCTCTCCACCTCTTTACCTCTCCATCCCTCTATCTGCTCGCCCCTCTGCCTCGCCGGTCCTCTACCAATCCAACCATCTACCTCTCCATTCCTCTATCTGCTCGCCCCTCTACCTCGCCGGTCCTCTACCAATCCAACCATCTACCTCTCCACCCTCTACCTCTCCGCTCCTCTACCTCTCCGCCCCTCTTCTTCTCCACCCCTCTCCCTCTCCCCCCTCACCCTCTCCACTCCTCTACCTCTCCATGCCTCTACCTCTCCCCCCACCTCTCCGCCCCTCTACCTCTCCGCCCCTCTACCTCTCCACCCTCTACCTCTCCGCCCCTCTACCTCTCCATACCTCTACCTCTCCACCCCTCTACCTCTCCGCCCCTCTGCCTCGCCACCCCTCTTCTTCTCCACCCTCTACCTCTCCCCCTCTTTTACCTCTCCACTCCTCTACCTCGCCATCCCTCTACCTCTCCCCCCCACCTCTCCACCCCTCTACCTCTCCACCCCTCTACCTCTCCGCTCCTCTACCTCCCCACCCCTCTACCTCTCCACCCCTCTATCCCTCCACGCCTCTACCTCTCCGCCGCTCTACCTCTCCACCGCTCTACCTCTCCGCCCTCCGATCTCGCTGCCCCTCTACCACTCTGCCCCTCTACTTCCCTGGTCCTCTACCACTCCACCCCTCTACCTCTCCACCCTTTATCTCTCTGCCCCTCTATCTCTCTGCCCCTCTACCTCTCTGCTCCTCTACCTCGCTGCTCCTCGACCTCTCCGCCCCTCTACCTCTCCGCCCCTCTACCTCTCCCCCTCTACCAGTTCGCCCCTCTACCTCTCCACCCCTCTACCTCTCCCCTCCTACCTCTCCAGTTCGCCCCTCTACCTCTCCACCCCTCTACCTCTTCACCCCTCTACCCCTCCCCCTACCTCTCCCCCTCTATCCCTCCACCCCTCTACCTCTCCACCCCTCTACCTCTCCACCGCTCTACCTCTCTGCCCTCCTATCTCGCTGCCCCTCTACCTCTCTGCCCCTCTACTTCCCTGGTCCTCTACCACTCCACCCCTCTACCTCTCGACCCTTTATCTCTCTGCCCCTCTATCTCTCTGCCCCTCTACCTCTCTGCTCCTCTACCTCGCTGCTCCTCGACCTCTCCGCCCCTCTACCTCTCCGCCTCTCTACCTCTCCCCCTCTACCAGTTCGCCCCTCTACCTCTCCACCCCTCTACCTCTCCCCTCCTACCTCTCCAGTTCGCCCCTCTACCTCTCCACCCCTCTACCTCTTCACCCCTCTACCCCTCCCCCTACCTCTCCCCCTCTATCCCTCCACCCCTCTACCTCTCCACCCCTCTACCTCTCCACCGCTCTACCTCTCCGCCCTCCTATCTCGCTGCCCCTCTACCTCTCCGCCCCTCTACCTCTCCATCCCTCTACCTCTCCACCCCTCTACCTCTCCGCCCCTCTGCCTCGCCACCCCTCTTCTTCTCCACCCCTCTACCTCTCCCCCTGTTTTACCTCTCCACTCCTCTACCTCGCCATCCCTCTACCTCTCCCCCCCACCTCTCCACCCCTCTACCTCTCCATCCCTCTACCTCTCCGCCCCTCTACCTCTCCACCCTCTACCTCTCCGCCCCTCTACCTCTCCATCCCTCTACCTCTCCACCCCTCTACCTCTCCGCTCCTCTACCTCCCCACCCCTCTACCTCTCCAAACCTCTACTTCTCCGCTCCTCTACCTCTCCACGCACCTACCTCTCCACCCCTCTATCCCTCCACGCCTCTACCTCTCCGCCGCTCTACCTCTCCACCGCTCTACCTCTCCGCCCTCCTATCTCGCTGCCCCTCTACCACTCTGCCCCTCTACTTCCCTGGTCCTCTACCACTCCACCCCTCTACCTCTCCACCCTTTATCTCTCTGCCCCTCTATCTCTCTGCCCCTCTACCTCTCTGCTCCTCTACCTCGCTGCTCCTCTACCTCTCCGCCCCTCTACCTCTCCGCCCCTCTACCTCTCCCCCTCTTCCAGTTCGACCCTCTACCTCTCCACCCCTCTACCTCTCCCCTCCTACCTCTCCAGTTCGCCCCTCTACCTCTCCACCCCTCTACCTCTTCACCCCTCTACCCCTCCCCCTACCTCTCCCCCTCTATCCATCCACCCCTCCACCTCTCCACCCCTCTACCTCTCCACCGCTCTACCTCTCCGGCCTCCTATCTCGCTGCCCCTCTCCCTCTCTGCCCCTCTACTTCCCTGGTCCTCTACCACTCCACCCCTCTACCTCTCCACACCTCTATCTCTCCGCCGCTCTACCACTCTGCCCCTCTACCTCTCCACCTCTCTAACTGTCCGCCCCTCTACCTCTCTGCCCCTCTTCCTCTCTGCCCCTCTACCTCTCTGCTGCACTACCACTCCGCCCTTCTATCTCTCCACCCCCCTACCTCTCCGCCCCTATACCTCTCCGCCCCTCTACCTCTCCACCCCTCGACCTCTCCGCCCCTCGACCTCTCCGCCCCTCTACCTCACCGCTCCTATTCCAATCCAACCATCAACCTCTCCACCCTCAACCTCTTCACCCTCAACCTCTCCGCCCCTCTACCTCTCCACTCCTCTACCTCACCGCTCCTCTTCCAATCCAACCATCAACCTCTCCACCCTCAACCTCTCCACCCTCAACCACTCCACCCTCAACCTCTCCACCCTCAACCTCTCCGCCCCTCTACCTCTCCGCTCCTCTACCTCACCGCTCCTATTCCAATCCAACCATCAACCTCTCCACCCCTCTATCTCTCCACCATTCCACGACCTCACCTCTCCACTTCTCTACCTCTCCACCCCGCTACCTCTCAGACCCTCTACCCCTCCGCCCCTCTACCTCTCCACCCCGCTACCTCTCAGACCCTCTACCTCTTCCCCCTCTACCTCTCCCCCTCTACCTATCCACCCCCGACCTCTCCACCCCTTTACCTCTCCATCCCTCTATCTGCTCGCCCCTCTACCTCGCCGGTCCTCTACCAATCCAACCATCTACCTCTCCACCCTCTACCTCTCCGCTCCTCTACCTCTCCGCCGCTCTTCTTCTCCACCCCTCTCCCTCTCCCCCCTCACCCTCTCCACTCCTCTAACTCTCCATGCCTCTACCTCTCCCCCCCACCTCTCCGCCCCTCTACCTCTCCGCTCCTCTACCTCTCCACCCTCTACCTCTCCACCCTCTACCTCTCCGCTCCTCTACCTCTCCGCCCCTCTACCTCTCCACCCCTCTACCTCTCCGCCCCTCTGCCTCGCCACCCCTCTTCTTCTCCACCCCTCTACCTCTCCCCCTCTTTTACCTCTCCACTCCTCTACCTCGCCATCCCTCTACCTCTCCCCCCCACCACTCCACCCCTCTACCTCTCCACCCCTCTACCTCTCCGCTCCTCTACCTCCCCACCCCTCTACCTCTCCAAACCTCTACTTCTCCGCTCCTCTACCTCTCCACGCACCTACCTCTCCACCCCTCTATCCCTCCACGCCTCTACCTCTCCGCCGCTCTACCTCTCCACCGCTCTACCTCTCAGGCCTCCTATCTCGCTGCCCCTCTACCTCTCTGCCCCTCTACTTCCCTGGTCCTCTACCACTCCACCCCTCTACCTCTCCACCCTTTATCTCTCTGCCCCTCTATCTCTCTGCCCCTCTACCTCTCTGCTCCTCTACCTCGCTGCTCCTCTACCTCTCCGCCCCTCTACCTCTCCGCCCCTCTACCTCTCCCCCTCAACCAGTTCGCCCCTCTACCTCTCCACCCCTCTACCTCTCCCCTCCTACCTCTCCAGTTCGCCCCTCTACCTCTCCACCCCTCTACCTCTTCACCCCTCTACCCCTCCCCCTACCTCTCCCCCTCTATCCCTCCACCCCTCTACCTCTCCACCCCTCTACCTCTCCACCGCTCTACCTCTCCGCCCTCCTATCTCGCTGCCCCTCTACCTCTCTGCCCCTCTACTTCCCTGGTCCTCTACCACTCCACCCCTCTACCTCTCCACACCTCTACCTCTCTGCCCCTCTTCCTCTCTGCCCCTCTACCTCTCTGCTGCACTACCACTCCGCCCTTCTACCTCTCCACCCCCCTACCTCTCCACCCCTCGACCTCTCCGCCCCTCTACCTCTCCACCCCCCTACCTCTCCACCCCTCTACCTCTCCACTCCTCTACCTCACCGCTCCTCTACCTCACCGCTCCTATTCCAATCCAACCATCAACCTCCCCACCCCTCTATCTCTCCACCATTCCACGACCTCACCTCTCCACTTCTCTACCTCTCCACCCGTCTACCACTCAGACCCTCTACCTCTCCACTTCTTTACCTCTCCACCCCGCTACCTCTCAGACCCTCTACCCCTCCGCCCCTCTACCTCTCCACCCCGCTACCTCTCAGACCCTCTACCTCTCCGCCCCTCTACCTCTCCGCCCCTCTTCTCCTCCACCCCTCTCCCTCTCCCCCCTCTACATCTCCACTCCTCTACCTCTCCACTCCTCTACCTCTTCCCCCTCTACCTCTCCCCCTCTACCTATCCACTCCCGACCTCTCCACCTCTTTACCTCTCCATACCTCTATCTGCTCGTCCCTCTACCTCGCCGGTCCTCAACCAATCCAACCATCTACCTCTCCATCCCTCTATCTGCTCGCCCCTCTACCTCGCCGGTCCTCTACCAATCCAACCATCTACCTCTCCACCCTCTACCTCTCCGCTCCTCTACCTCTCCACCCCTCTCCCTCTCCCCCCTCACCCTCTCCACTCCTCTACCTCTCCATGCCTCTACCTCTCCCCCCCCACCTCTCCGCCCCTCTACCTCTCCGCCCCTCTACCTCTCCACCCCCTACCTCTCCGCCCCTCTACCTCTCCGCCCCTCTACCTCTCCACCCCTCTATCTCTCCACCATTCCACGACCTCACCGCTCCACTCCTCTACCTCTCCGCCCCTCTTCTTCTCCACCCCTCTACCTCTCCGCTCCTCTACCTCTCCACCCCTCTCCCTCTCCCCCCTCACCCTCTCCACTCCTCTACCTCTCCATGCCTCTACCTCTCCCCCCCACCTCTCCACCCTCAACCTCTCCACCCTCAACCACTCCACCCTCAACCTCTCCACCCTCAACCTCTCCGCCCCTCTACCTCTCCGCTCCTCTACCTCACCGCTCCTATTCCAATCCAACCATCAACCTCTCCACCCCTCTATCTCTCCACCATTCCACGAACTCACCTCTCCACTTCTCTACCTCTCCACCCCGCTACCTCTCAGACCCTCTACCCCTCCGCCCCTCTACCTCTCCACCCCGCTACCTCTCAGACCCTCTTCCTCTTCCCCCTCTACCTCTCCCCCTCTACCTATCCACCCCCGACCTCTCCACCCCTTTACCTCTCCATCGCTCTATCTGCTCGCCCCTCTACCTCGCCGGTCCTCTACCAATCCAACCATCTACCTCTCCACCCTCTACCTCTCCGCTCCTCTGCCTCTCCGCCCCTCTGCTTCTCCACCCCTCTCCCTCTCCCCCCTCACCCTCTCCACTCCTCTACCTCTCCATGCCTCTACCTCCCCCCCCACCTCTTCGCCCCTCTACCTCTCCGCTCCTCTACCTCTCCACCCTCTACCTCTCCGCCCCTCTACCTCGCCATCCCTCTACCTCTCCCCCCCACCTCTCCACCCCTCTACCTCTCCACCCCTCTACCTCTCCGCTCCTCTACCTCCCCACCCCTCTACCTCTCCAAACCTCTACTTCTCCGCTCCTCTACCTCTCCACGCACCTATCTCTCCACCCCTCTATCCCTCCACGCCTCTACCTCTCCGCCGCTCTACCTCTCCACCGCTCTACCTCTCTGCCCTCCTATCTCGCTGCCCCTCTACCTCTCTGCCCCTCTACTTCCCTGGTCCTCTACCACTCCACCCCTCTACCTCTCCACCCTTTATCTCTCTGCCCCTCTATCTCTCTGCCCCTCTACCTCTCTGCTCCTCTACCTCGCTGCTCCTCGACCTCTCCGCCCCTCTACCTCTCCGCCCCTCTACCTCTCCCCCTCTACCAGTTCGCCCCTCTACCTCTCCACCCCTCTACCTCTCCCCTCCTACCTCTCCAGTTCGCCCCTCTACCTCTCCACCCCTCTACCTCTTCACCCCTCTACCCCTCCCCCTACCTCTCCCCCTCTATCCCTCCACCCCTCTACCTCTCCACCCCTCTACCTCTCCACCGCTCTACCTCTCCGCCCTCCTATCTCACTGCCCCTCTACCTCTCTGCCCCTCTACTTCCCTGGTCCTCTACCACTCCACCCCTCTACCTCTCCACACCTCTATCTCTCCGCCGCTCTACCACTCTGCCCCTCTACCTCTCCACCTCTCTACCTCTCCGCCCCTCTACCTCTCTGCCCCTCTTCCTCTCTGCCCCTCTACCTCTATGCTGCACTACCACTCCGCCCTTCTACCTCTCCACCCCCCTACCTCTCCGCCCCTATACCTCTCCGCCCCTCTACCTCTCCACCCCTCGACCTCTCCGCCCCTCTACCTCTCCACCCCTCGACCTCACCGCTCCTATTCCAATCCAACCATCAACCTCTCCACCCTCAACCTCTCCACCCTCAACCTCTCCACCCTCAACCTCTCCGCTCCTCTACCACTCCACCCCTCTACCTCTCCACACCTCTATCTCTCCGCCGCTCTACCTCTCTGCCCCTCTTCCTCTCTGCCCCTCTACCTCTATGCTGCACTACCACTCCGCCCTTCTACCTCTCCACCCCCCTACCTCTCCGCCCCTATACCTCTCCGCCCCTCTACCTCTCCACCCCTCGACCTCTCCGCCCCTCTACCTCTCCACCCCTCTACCTCACCGCTCCTATTCCAATCCAACCATCAACCTCTCCACCCTCAACCTCTCCACCCTCAACCTCTCCGCCCCACTACCTCTCCACCCTCTACCTCTCCGCTCCTCTACCTCTCCGCCCCTCTTCTTCTCCACCCCTCTCCCTCTCCCCCCTCACCCTCTCCACTCCTCTACCTCTCCATGCCTCTACCTCTCTCCCCCACCTCTCCGCCCCTCTACCTCTCCGCTCCTCTACCTCTCCACCCTCTACCTCTCCGCCCCTCTACCTCTCGACCCTCTACCTCTCCACCCTCTACCTCTCCGCTCCTCTACCTCTCCGCCCCTCTACCTCTCCACCCCTCTACCTCTCCGCCCCTCTGCCTCGCCACCCCTCTTCTTCTCCACCCCTCTACCTCTCCCCCTCTTTTACCTCTCCACTCCTCTACCTCGCCATCCCTCTACCTCTCCCCCCCACCTCTCCACCCCTCTACCTCTCCACCCCTCTACCTCTCCGCTCCTCTACCTCCCCACCCCTCTACCTCTCCAAACCTCTACTTCTCCGCTCCTCTACCTCTCCACGCACCTATCTCTCCACCCCTCTATCCCTCCACGCCTCTACCTCTCCGCCGCTCTACCTCTCCACCGCTCTACCTCTCTGCCCTCCTATCTCGCTGCCCCTCTACCTCTCTGCCCCTCTACTTCCCTGGTCCTCTACCACTCCACCCCTCTACCTCTCCACCCTTTATCTCTCTGCCCCTCTATCTCTCTGCCCCTCTACCTCTCTGCTCCTCTACCTCGCTGCTCCTCGACCTCTCCGCCCCTCTACCTCTCCGCCCCTATACCTCTCCCCCTCTACCAGTTCGCCCCTCTACCTCTCCACCCCTCTACCTCTCCCCTCCTACCTCTCCAGTTCGCCCCTCTACCTCTCCACCCCTCTACCTCTTCACCCCTCTACCCCTCCCCCTACCTCTCCCCCTCTATCCCTCCACCCCTCTACCTCTCCACCCCTCTACCTCTCCACCGCTCTACCTCTCTGCCCTCCTATCTCGCTGCCCCTCTACCTCTCTGCCCCTCTACTTCCCTGGTCCTCTACCACACCACCCCTCTACCTCTCCACCCTTTATCTCTCTGCCCCTCTATCTCTCTGCCCCTCTACCTCTCTGCTCCTCTACCTCGCTGCTCCTCGACCTCTCCGCCCCTCTACCTCTCCGCCCCTCTACCTCTCCCCCTCTACCAGTTCGCCCCTCTACCTCTCCACCCCTCTACCTCTCCCCTCCTACCTCTCCAGTTCGCCCCTCTACCTCTCCACCCCTCTACCTCTTCACCCCTCTACCCCTCCCCCTACCTCTCCCCCTCTATCCCTCCACCCCTCTACCTCTACACCCCTCTACCTCTCCACCGCTCTACCTCTCCGCCCTCCTATCTCGCTGCCCCTCTACCTCTCTGCCCCTCTACTTCCCTGGTCCTCTACCACTCCACCCCTCTACCTCTCCACACCTCTATCTCTCCGCCGCTCTACCACTCTGCCCCTCTACCTCTCCACCTCTCTACCTCTCCGCCGCTCTACCTCTCTGCCCCTCTTCCTCTCTGCCCCTCTACCTCTATGCTGCACTACCACTCCGCCCTTCTACCTCTCCACCCCCCTACCTCTCCGCCCCTATACCTCTCCGCCCCTCTACCTCTCCACCCCTCGACCTCTCCGCCCCTCTACCTCTCCACCCCTCTACCGCACCGCTCCTATTCCAATCCAACCATCAACCTCTCCACCCTCAACCTCTCCACCCTCAACCTCTCCACCCTCAACCTCTCCGCTCCTCTACCACTCCACCCCTCTACCTCTCCACACCTCTATCTCTCCGCCGCTCTACCTCTCCACCCCTCGACCTCTCCGCCCCTCTACCTCTCCACCCCTCTACCGCACCGCTCCTATTCCAATCCAACCATCAACCTCTCCACCCTCAACCTCTCCACCCTCAACCTCTCTGCCCCACTACCTCTCCGCCCCTCTACCTCTCCACTCCTCTACCTCAACGCTCCTCTACCTCACCGCTCCTATTCCAATCCAACCATCAACCTCCCCACCCCTCTATCTCTCCACCATTCCACGACCTCACCTCTCCACTTCTCTACCTCTCCACCCGTCTACCACTCAGACCCTCTACCTCTCCACTTCTTTACCTCTCCACCCCGCTACCTCTCAGACCCTCTACCCCTCCGCCCCTCTACCTCTCCACCCCGCTACCTCTCAGACCCTCTACCTCTCCGCCCCTCTACCTCTCCGCCCCTCTTCTCCTCCACCCCTCTCCCTCTCCCCCCTCTACATCTCCACTCCTCTACCTCTCCACTCCTCTACCTCTTCCCCCTCTACCTCTCCCCCTCTACCTATCCACCCCCGACCTCTCCACCTCTTTACCTCTCCATACCTCTATCTGCTCGTCCCTCTACCTCGCCGGTCCTCAACCAATCCAACCATCTACCTCTCCATCCCTCTATCTGCTCGCCCCTCTACCTCGCCGGTCCTCAACCAATCCAACCATCTACCTCTCCATCCCTCTATCTGCTCGCCCCTCTACCTCGCCGGTCCTCTACCAATCCAACCATCTACCTCTCCACCCTCTACCTCTCCGCTCCTCTACCTCTCCACCCCTCTCCCTCTCCCCCCTCACCCTCTCCACTCCTCTACCTCTCCATGCCTCTACCTCTCCCCCCCCACCTCTCCGCCCCTCTACCTCTCCGCTCCTCTACCTCTCCACCCCTCTCCCTCTCCCCCCTCACCCTCTCCACTCCTCTACCTCTCCATGCCTCTACCTCTCCCCCCCCACCTCTCCGCCCCTCTACCTCTCCGCCCCTCTACCTCTCCACCCCCTACCTCTCCGCCCCTCTACCTCTCTGCCCCTCTACCTCTCCACCCCTCTATCTCTCCACCATTCCACGACCTCACCGCTCCACTCCTCTACCTCTCCGCCCCTCTTCTTCTCCACCCCTCTACCTCTCCGCTCCTCTACCTCTCCACCCCTCTCCCTCTCCCCCCTCACCCTCTCCACTCCTCTACCTCTCCATGCCTCTACCTCTCCCCCCACCTCTCCACCCTCAACCTCTCCACCCTCAACCACTCCACCCTCAACCTCTCCACCCTCAACCTCTCCGCCCCTCTACCTCTCCGCTCCTCTACCTCACCGCTCCTATTCCAATCCAACCATCAACCTCTCCACCCCTCTATCTCTCCACCATTCCACGACCTCACCTCTCCACTTCTCTACCTCTCCACCCCGCTACCTCTCAGACCCTCTACCCCTCCGCCCCTCTACCTCTCCACCCCGCTACCTCTCAGACCCTCTTCCTCTTCCCCCTCTACCTCTCCCCCTCTACCTATCCACCCCCGACCTCTCCACCCCTTTACCTCTCCATCCCTCTACCTCACCGCTCCTATTCCAATCCAACCATCAACGTCTCCACCCTCAACCTCTCCACTTCTCTACCTCTCCACCCCGCTACCTCTCAGACCCTCTACCCCTCCGCCCCTCTACCTCTCCACCTCGCTACCTCTCAGACCCTCTTCCTCTTCCCCCTCTACCTCTCCCCCTCTACCTATCCACCCCCGACCTCTCCACCCCTTTACCTCTCCATCCCTCTACCTCACCGCTCCTATTCCAATCCAACCATCAACCTCTCCACCCTCAACCTCTCCACCCTCAACCTCTCCGCCCCTCTTCCTCTCTGCCCCTCTACCTCTATGCTGCACTACCACTCCGCCCTTCTACCTCTCCACCCCCCTACCTCTCCGCCCCTATACCTCTCCGCCCCTCTACCTCTCCACCCCTCGACCTCTCCGCCCCTCTACCTCTCCACCCCTCTACCTCACCGCTCCTATTCCAATCCAACCATCAACCTCTCCACCCTCAACCTCTCCACCCTCAACCTCTCCGCCCCACTACCTCTCCGCCCCTCTACCTCTCCACTCCTCTACCTCACCGCTCCTCTACCTCACCGCTCCTATTCCAATCCAACCATCAACCTCCCCACCCCTCTATCTCTCCACCATTCCACGACCTCACCTCTCCACTTCTCTACCTCTCCACCCGTCTACCACTCAGACCCTCTACCTCTCCACTTCTTTACCTCTCCACCCCGCTACCTCTCAGACCCTCTACCCCTCCGCCCCTCTACCTCTCCACCCCGCTACCTCTCAGACCCTCTACCTCTCCGCCCCTCTACCTCTCCGCCCCTCTTCTCCTCCACCCCTCTCCCTCTCCCCCCTCTACATCTCCACTCCTCTACCTCTCCACCCCTCTACCTCTCCCCTCCTACCTCTCCAGTTCGCCCCTCTACCTCTCCACCCCTCTACCTCTTCACCCCTCTACCCCTCCCCCTACCTCTCCCCCTCTATCCCTCCACCCCTCTACCTCTCCACCCCTCTACCTCTCCACCGCTCTACCTCTCCGCCCTCCTATCTCACTGCCCCTCTACCTCTCTGCCCCTCTACTTCCCTGGTCCTCTACCACTCCACCCCTCTACCTCTCCACACCTCTATCTCTCCGCCGCTCTACCACTCTGCCCCTCTACCTCTCCACCTCTCTACCTCTCCGCCCCTCTACCTCTCTGCCCCTCTTCCTCTCTGCCCCTCTACCTCTATGCTGCACTACCACTCCGCCCTTCTACCTCTCCACCCCCCTACCTCTCCGCCCCTATACCTCTCCGCCCCTCTACCTCTCCACCCCTCGACCTCTCCGCCCCTCTACCTCTCCACCCCTCTACCTCACCGCTCCTATTCCAATCCAACCATCAACCTCTCCACCCTCAACCTCTCCACCCTCAACCTCTCCACCCTCAACCTCTCCGCTCCTCTACCACTCCACCCCTCTACCTCTCCACACCTCTATCTCTCCGCCGCTCTACCTCTCTGCCCCTCTTCCTCTCTGCCCCTCTACCTCTATGCTGCACTACCACTCCGCCCTTCTACCTCTCCACCCCCCTACCTCTCCGCCCCTATACCTCTCCGCCCCTCTACCTCTCCACCCCTCGACCTCTCCGCCCCTCTACCTCTCCACCCCTCTACCTCACCGCTCCTATTCCAATCCAACCATCAACCTCTCCACCCTCAACCTCTCCACCCTCAACCTCTCCGCCCCACTACCTCTCCACCCTCTACCTCTCCGCTCCTCTACCTCTCCGCCCCTCTTCTTCTCCACCCCTCTCCCTCTCCCCCCTCACCCTCTCCACTCCTCTACCTCTCCATGCCTCTACCTCTCTCCCCCACCTCTCCGCCCCTCTACCTCTCCGCTCCTCTACCTCTCCACCCTCTACCTCTCCGCCCCTCTACCTCTCCACCCTCTACCTCTCCACCCTCTACCTCTCCGCTCCTCTACCTCTCCGCCCCTCTACCTCTCCACCCCTCTACCTCTCCGCCCCTCTGCCTCGCCACCCCTCTTCTTCTCCACCCCTCTACCTCTCCCCCTCTTTTACCTCTCCACTCCTCTACCTCGCCATCCCTCTACCTCTCCCCCCCACCTCTCCACCCCTCTACCTCTCCACCCCTCTACCTCTCCGCTCCTCTACCTCCCCACCCCTCTACCTCTCCAAACCTCTACTTCTCCGCTCCTCTACCTCTCCACGCACCTATCTCTCCACCCCTCTATCCCTCCACGCCTCTACCTCTCCGCCGCTCTACCTCTCCACCGCTCTACCTCTCTGCCCTCCTATCTCGCTGCCCCTCTACCTCTCTGCCCCTCTACTTCCCTGGTCCTCTACCACTCCACCCCTCTACCTCTCCACCCTTTATCTCTCTGCCCCTCTATCTCTCTGCCCCTCTACCTCTCTGCTCCTCTACCTCGCTGCTCCTCGACCTCTCCGCCCCTCTACCTCTCCGCCCCTATACCTCTCCCCCTCTACCAGTTCGCCCCTCTACCTCTCCACCCCTCTACCTCTCCCCTCCTACCTCTCCAGTTCGCCCCTCTACCTCTCCACCCCTCTACCTCTTCACCCCTCTACCCCTCCCCCTACCTCTCCCCCTCTATCCCTCCACCCCTCTACCTCTCCACCCCTCTACCTCTCCACCGCTCTACCTCTCTGCCCTCCTATCTCGCTGCCCCTCTACCTCTCTGCCCCTCTACTTCCCTGGTCCTCTACCACACCACCCCTCTACCTCTCCACCCTTTATCTCTCTGCCCCTCTATCTCTCTGCCCCTCTACCTCTCTGCTCCTCTACCTCGCTGCTCCTCGACCTCTCCGCCCCTCTACCTCTCCGCCCCTCTACCTCTCCCCCTCTACCAGTTCGCCCCTCTACCTCTCCACCCCTCTACCTCTCCCCTCCTACCTCTCCAGTTCGCCCCTCTACCTCTCCACCCCTCTACCTCTTCACCCCTCTACCCCTCCCCTACCTCTCCCCCTCTATCCCTCCACCCCTCTACCTCTACACCCCTCTACCTCTCCACCGCTCTACCTCTCCGCCCTCCTATCTCGCTGCCCCTCTACCTCTCTGCCCCTCTACTTCCCTGGTCCTCTACCACTCCACCCCTCTACCTCTCCACACCTCTATCTCTCCGCCGCTCTACCACTCTGCCCCTCTACCTCTCCACCTCTCTACCTCTCCGCCGCTCTACCTCTCTGCCCCTCTTCCTCTCTGCCCCTCTACCTCTATGCTGCACTACCACTCCGCCCTTCTACCTCTCCACCCCCCTACCTCTCCGCCCCTATACCTCTCCGCCCCTCTACCTCTCCACCCCTCGACCTCTCCGCCCCTCTACCTCTCCACCCCTCTACCGCACCGCTCCTATTCCAATCCAACCATCAACCTCTCCACCCTCAACCTCTCCACCCTCAACCTCTCCACCCTCAACCTCTCCGCTCCTCTACCACTCCACCCCTCTACCTCTCCACACCTCTATCTCTCCGCCGCTCTACCTCTCCACCCCTCGACCTCTCCGCCCCTCTACCTCTCCACCCCTCTACCGCACCGCTCCTATTCCAATCCAACCATCAACCTCTCCACCCTCAACCTCTCCACCCTCAACCTCTCTGCCCCACTACCTCTCCGCCCCTCTACCTCTCCACTCCTCTACCTCAACGCTCCTCTACCTCACCGCTCCTATTCCAATCCAACCATCAACCTCCCCACCCCTCTATCTCTCCACCATTCCACGACCTCACCTCTCCACTTCTCTACCTCTCCACCCGTCTACCACTCAGACCCTCTACCTCTCCACTTCTTTACCTCTCCACCCCGCTACCTCTCAGACCCTCTACCCCTCCGCCCCTCTACCTCTCCACCCCGCTACCTCTCAGACCCTCTACCTCTCCGCCCCTCTACCTCTCCGCCCCTCTTCTCCTCCACCCCTCTCCCTCTCCCCCCTCTACATCTCCACTCCTCTACCTCTCCACTCCTCTACCTCTTCCCCCTCTACCTCTCCCCCTCTACCTATCCACCCCCGACCTCTCCACCTCTTTACCTCTCCATACCTCTATCTGCTCGTCCCTCTACCTCGCCGGTCCTCAACCAATCCAACCATCTACCTCTCCATCCCTCTATCTGCTCGCCCCTCTACCTCGCCGGTCCTCAACCAATCCAACCATCTACCTCTCCATCCCTCTATCTGCTCGCCCCTCTACCTCGCCGGTCCTCTACCAATCCAACCATCTACCTCTCCACCCTCTACCTCTCCGCTCCTCTACCTCTCCACCCCTCTCCCTCTCCCCCCTCACCCTCTCCACTCCTCTACCTCTCCATGCCTCTACCTCTCCCCCCCCACCTCTCCGCCCCTCTACCTCTCCGCTCCTCTACCTCTCCACCCCTCTCCCTCTCCCCCCTCACCCTCTCCACTCCTCTACCTCTCCATGCCTCTACCTCTCCCCCCCCACCTCTCCGCCCCTCTACCTCTCCGCCCCTCTACCTCTCCACCCCCTACCTCTCCGCCCCTCTACCTCTCTGCCCCTCTACCTCTCCACCCCTCTATCTCTCCACCATTCCACGACCTCACCGCTCCACTCCTCTACCTCTCCGCCCCTCTTCTTCTCCACCCCTCTACCTCTCCGCTCCTCTACCTCTCCACCCCTCTCCCTCTCCCCCCTCACCCTCTCCACTCCTCTACCTCTCCATGCCTCTACCTCTCCCCCCCACCTCTCCACCCTCAACCTCTCCACCCTCAACCACTCCACCCTCAACCTCTCCACCCTCAACCTCTCCGCCCCTCTACCTCTCCGCTCCTCTACCTCACCGCTCCTATTCCAATCCAACCATCAACCTCTCCACCCCTCTATCTCTCCACCATTCCACGACCTCACCTCTCCACTTCTCTACCTCTCCACCCCGCTACCTCTCAGACCCTCTACCCCTCCGCCCCTCTACCTCTCCACCCCGCTACCTCTCAGACCCTCTTCCTCTTCCCCCTCTACCTCTCCCCCTCTACCTATCCACCCCCGACCTCTCCACACCTTTACCTCTCCATCCCTCTACCTCACCGCTCCTATTCCAATCCAACCATCAACGTCTCCACCCTCAACCTCTCCACTTCTCTACCTCTCCACCCCGCTACCTCTCAGACCCTCTACCCCTCCGCCCCTCTACCTCTCCACCTCGCTACCTCTCAGACCCTCTTCCTCTTCCCCCTCTACCTCTCCCCCTCTACCTATCCACCCCCGACCTCTCCACCCCTTTACCTCTCCATCCCTCTACCTCACCGCTCCTATTCCAATCCAACCATCAACCTCTCCACCCTCAACCTCTCCACCCTCAACCTCTCCGCCCCTCTTCCTCTCTGCCCCTCTACCTCTATGCTGCACTACCACTCCGCCCTTCTACCTCTCCACCCCCCTACCTCTCCGCCCCTATACCTCTCCGCCCCTCTACCTCTCCACCCCTCGACCTCTCCGCCCCTCTACCTCTCCACCCCTCTACCTCACCGCTCCTATTCCAATCCAACCATCAACCTCTCCACCCTCAACCTCTCCACCCTCAACCTCTCCGCCCCACTACCTCTCCGCCCCTCTACCTCTCCACTCCTCTACCTCACCGCTCCTCTACCTCACCGCTCCTATTCCAATCCAACCATCAACCTCCCCACCCCTCTATCTCTCCACCATTCCACGACCTCACCTCTCCACTTCTCTACCTCTCCACCCGTCTACCACTCAGACCCTCTACCTCTCCACTTCTTTACCTCTCCACCCCGCTACCTCTCAGACCCTCTACCCCTCCGCCCCTCTACCTCTCCACCCCGCTACCTCTCAGACCCTCTACCTCTCCGCCCCTCTACCTCTCCGCCCCTCTTCTCCTCCACCCCTCTCCCTCTCCCCCCTCTACATCTCCACTCCTCTACCTCTCCACTCCTCTACCTCTTCCCCCTCTACCTCTCCCCCTCTACCTATCCACCCCCGACCTCTCCACTTCTTTACCTCTCCATACCTCTATCTGCTCGCCCCTCTACCTCGCCGGTCCTCAACCAATCCAACCATCTACCTCTCCATCCCTCTATCTGCTCGCCCCTCTACCTCGCCGGTCCTCTACCAATCCAACCATCTACCTCTCCACCCTCTACCTCTCCGCTCCTCTACCTCTCCACCCCTCTCCCTCTCCCCCCTCACCCTCTCCACTCCTCTACCTCTCCATGCCTCTACCTCTCCCCCCCCACCTCTCCGCCCCTCTACCTCTCCGCCCCTCTACCTCTCCACCCCCTACCTCTCCGCCCCTCTACCTCTCCGCCCCTCTACCTCTCCACCCCTCTATCTCTCCACCATTCCACGACCTCACCGCTCCACTCCTCTACCTCTCCGCCCCTCTTCTTCTCCACCCCTCTACCTCTCCGCTCCTCTACCTCTCCACCCCTCTCCCTCTCCCCCCTCACCCTCTCCACTCCTCTACCTCTCCATGCCTCTACCTCTCCCCCCCACCTCTCCACCCTCAACCTCTCCACCCTCAACCACTCCACCCTCAACCTCTCCACCCTCAACCTCTCCGCCCCTCTACCTCTCCGCTCCTCTACCTCACCGCTCCTATTCCAATCCAACCATCAACCTCTCCACCCCTCTATCTCTCCACCATTCCACGACCTCACCTCTCCACTTCTCTACCTCTCCACCCCGCTACCTCTCAGACCCTCTACCCCTCCGCCCCTCTACCTCTCCACCCCGCTACCTCTCAGACCCTCTTCCTCTTCCCCCTCTACCTCTCCCCCTCTACCTATCCACCCCCGACCTCTCCACCCCTTTACCTCTCCATCCCTCTATCTGCTCGCCCCTCTACCTCGCCGGTCCTCTACCAATCCAATCATCTACCTCTCCACCCTCTACCTCTCCGCTCCTCTACCTCTCCGCCCCTCTTCTTCTCCACCCCTCTCCCTCTCCCCCCTCACCCTCTCCACTCCTCTACCTCTCCATGCCTCTACCTCTCCCCCCCACCTCTCCGCCCCTCTACCTCTCCGCTCCTCTACCTCTCCACCCTCTACCTCTCCGCCCCTCTACCTCTCCACCCTCTACCTCTCCACCCTCTACCTCTCCGCTCCTCTACCTCTCCGCCCCTCTACCTCTCCACCCCTCTACCTCTCCGCCCCTCTTTTACCTCTCCACTCCTCTACCTCGCCATCCCTCTACCTCTCCCCCCCACCTCTCCACCCCTCTACCTCTCCACCCCTCTACCTCTCCGCTCCTCTACCTCCCCACCCCTCTACCTCTCCAAACCTCTACTTCTCCGCTCCTCTACCTCTCCACGCACCTATCTCTCCACCCCTCTATCCCTCCACGCCTCTACCTCTCCGCCGCTCTACCTCTCCACCGCTCTACCTCTCTGCCCTCCTATCTCGCTGCCCCTCTACCTCTCTGCCCCTCTACTTCCCTGGTCCTCTACCACTCCACCCCTCTACCTGTCCACCCTTTATCTCTCTGCCCCTCTATCTCTCTGCCCCTCTACCTCTCTGCTCCTCTACCTCGCTGCTCCTCGACCTCTCCGCCCCTCTATCTCTCCGCCCCTCTACCTCTCCCCCTCTACCAGTTCGCCCCTCTACCTCTCCACCCCTCTACCTCTCCCCTCCTACCTCTCCAGTTCGCCCCTCTACCTCTCCACCCCTCTACCTCTTCACCCCTCTACCCCTCCCCCTACCTCTCCCCCTCTATCCCTCCACCCCTCTACCTCTCCACCCCTCTACCTCTCCACCGCTCTACCTCTCCGCCCTCCTATCTCGCTGC
Organism: Scyliorhinus torazame; assembly: GCF_047496885.1. NCBI lineage: Eukaryota > Metazoa > Chordata > Chondrichthyes > Carcharhiniformes > Scyliorhinidae > Scyliorhinus > Scyliorhinus torazame. The sequence goes on along the minus strand of NC_092716.1, from coordinate 55,740,543 downwards.
CCCTCTACCTCTCTGCCCCTCTACTTCCCTGGTCCTCTACCACTCCACCCCTCTACCTCTCCACACCTCTATCTCTCCGCCGCTCTACCACTCTGCCCCTCTACCTCTCCACCTCTCTACCTCTCCGCCCCTCTACCTCTCTGCCCCTCTTCCTCTCTGCCCCTCTACCTCTATGCTGCACTACCACTCCGCCCTTCTACCTCTCCACCCCCCTACCTCTCCGCCCCTATACCTCTCCGCCCCTCTACCTCTCCACCCCTCGACCTCTCCGCCCCTCTACCTCTCCACCCCTCTACCTCACCGCTCCTATTCCAATCCAACCATCAACCTCTCCACCCTCAACCTCTCCACCCTCAACCTCTCCGCCCCTCTACCTCTCCACTCCTCTACCTCACCGCTCCTATTCCAATCCAACCATCAACCTCTCCACCCTCAACCTCTCCACCCTCAACCACTCCACCCTCAACCTCTCCACCCTCAACCTCTCCGCCCCTCTACCTCTCCGCCCCTCTACCTCTCCGCTCCTCTACCTCACCGCTCCTATTCCAATCCAACCATCAACCTCCCCACCCTCTATCTCTCCACCATTCCACGACCTCACCTCTCCACTTCTCTACCTCTCCACCCGTCTACCACTCAGACCCTCTACCTCTCCACTTCTTTACCTCTCCACCCCGCTACCTCTCAGACCCTCTACCCCTCCGCCCCTCTACCTCTCCACCCCGCTACCTCTCAGACCCTCTACCTCTCCGCCCCTCTACCTCTCCGCCCCTCTTCTCCTCCACCCCTCTCCCTCTCCCCCCTCTACATCTCCACTCCTCTACCTCTCCACTCCTCTACCTCTTCCCCCTCTACCTCTCCCCCTCTACCTATCCACCCCCGACCTCTCCACCTCTTTACCTCTCCATACCTCTATCTGCTCGCCCCTCTACCTCGCCGGTCCTCAACCAATCCAACCATCTACCTCTCCATCCCTCTATCTGCTCGCCCCTCTACCTCGCCGGTCCTCTACCAATCCAACCATCTACCTCTCCACCCTCTACCTCTCCGCTCCTCTACCTCTCCACCCCTCTCCCTCTCCCCCTCACCCTCTCCACTCCTCTACCTCTCCATGCCTCTACCTCTCCCCCCCACCTCTCCGCCCCTCTACCTCTCCGCCCCTCTACCTCTCCACCCCCTACCTCTCCGCCCCTCTACCTCTCCGCCCCTCTACCTCTCCACCCCTCTATCTCTCCACCATTCCACGACCTCCCCGCTCCACTCCTCTACCTCTCCGCCCCTCTTCTTCTCCACCCCTCTACCTCTCCCCCTCTTTTACCTCTCCACTCCTCTACCTCACCATCCCTCTACCTCTCCCCCCACCTCTCCACCCTCTACCTCTCCGCCCCTCTTCCTCTCCGCCCCTCTACCTCGTTGCTCCTCTGCCACTCCAACTATCTACCTCTACAACCACTACCTCTCCAGCCCTCTATCTCTCCACCCCTCTACCTCTCCATCCCTCTATCTCTCCACCCCTTTACCTCTCCGCCCCTTGCCTCACCACCCCTCTACCTCTCCACCCCTCTACCTCTCTGCTCCTCTACCTCCCCACCCCTCTACCTCTCCAATCCTCTCCTTCTCCGCTCCTCTACCTCGCCACACACCTACCTCTCCACCCCTCTATCCCTCCACCCCTCTACCTCTCCCCCGCTCTACCTCTCCACCGCTCTACCTCTCCGCCCTCCTATCTCGCTGCCCCTCTACCTCTCTGCCCCTCTACTTCCCTGGTCCTCTACCACTCCACCCCTCTACTTTTCCACACCTCTATCTCTCCGCCGCTCTACCACTCTGCCCCTCTGCCAGAATGTGGCGACTAGGGGCTTTTCACAGTAACTTCATTGCAGTGTTCATGTAAGCCTACGTGTGCCAATGAAGATTATTATTACTGAAGCTGGGAACTACTATTTTCAAAAGTAGCTCTCCCCAGTCTTGCTGGGCAAGGGGGATTTAAATCCTGGCCAGTTCACTGATTTATCACATGCAGCAGGACAGAAATTCCAAGCTTATGCTCCAAAACATGTTACTGATCAGCTTTTTTTGCTTATGATTGTTCGGATTTTCACAACCATTTGTGTCACATGTGTGGCGGGGGGGGGGGGGGGGGGGTGGGAACAAGAGCCACAGAGCACTGTTCTCCCTTCAAGGGGCAATGATGGTCGGTCAAGTCTGTCATCTCAGATTTTCAAATAAATGGTTTTTCACGTGGTTGGGAGGAGTAGTCGAGTGAGAGAGAGAGAGAGGGGAATGAGCGTGAAAGTCAGCTTTATTCAGGCACTTCTAAAAGTGCTGAGCAGATTCTTTACTTTTCTGCATTGAAATGTAGTCAGCAGATTAAATTCTGTGAGAGGAGGCTGCCGATGGTTTCCTGTACAATATTGAATGGCAAGTGTAATGGGAAGGAGCAGAGCAGAGCAGCCTTCATACCTGCAGATGGTGCTGCAAGAGAAAAGCACAGTACTATCTGCCGTCGAGCCCTGTGCTTGAGCAGGAATACATAGTACTGCACCCACTTTACTTCGCACCGATCATGAATACTGACATTAAAACTACAGACCCAATATAGCTCTGATAAAATTGTGAAAAAGTGTTCCTTACAAGCAGCCTGGCACAATTGCATATTCTCCCAGCCTGTGAGTGAGATGACGGCTGAGCCTCTGTTTTTTGCCCTACTGAGATAATTGAGGATCATAATGGTGGGAAAGGACTGCAGTCATCACTCGCTGTCTGTCAGGTATCAGTACTCATCTCCGTGTCATCTGTCACCATTGAAGCACTGTGTCATCTTTACTCAGCCTTCAGAGCCGCTGTTTCTCATTCTGTTCATTATCTTGTGCACAGACCCAGCCCCCCTTTTGTAAATGCATCTTTTTGTGACTCTCAATCTTCTGATTATGAATCGATGATCATGTGGTGTAAGAGAGATAGATGGCTTTTAGCTCCATCTTGTCTTCTCTAATTGTAAAATATTAGTTACATTAGACTCTGCTTTTTGATTAATGGAACTTATTTGGAGTGGCCTCACCAACCCCCCCCCCCCCCCCCCCCCATCCCCAAAGTCCTCCACTGACTTTCGAGAATGGAGTGATTTCAATTAAAGCAGACAAATAAGCCCTTCAGCTCCGAGATAGCTAAGCTATATGTATTGAATCCACAGGGCCCACAAAGCTGCTGTTGATTTCTTATAGCAGAATCTTCAGTGACTGGATGGACGGGCATGATTTAATGGTTGCAGGTATAAATAAAATATGGAATATAATGAAGATCCAGTTTAAAAAATGATTACAGCTTTTTTTTCTTCAGAACGGCATATAATATTGAGTGAAAACACAATGTGCTAAGTTCTCACAATCAATCAGTTCAATTACAAAAGGTCTATTCACTGTCATGTGTCAAGGTTTATATGTTGCACAGAAGAAGATAAAGTTAAACAGCTACAAACAATCAAGCAAAAATTCTTTTCATCAGTTTGAAAAGGCTTAAATTAGATCTGCCACTTAATGTTTAATTTGCGTGATAACACTTTTTAAAGGAGACTGGTAATGGGCTACGTGTGTCTCAAACGAGGCGGTTTTGCGTTTTGAGCATGGTTGGGTTTTTTTTGAAAGGGCAGTTTAATATTCAGGGAGAAGAATTTTTTTCATTTCAATCTCAAGAGTTCGCACAATGACGGTGTTGTGCCTTTAAATGCACGCCATTACTTTTAAGGAAACGAAGCATCCCACGTTAACGCTTTCATCTTCAGAGGTGCCTCCGACACAGGAGGGTGCTGTCCTGAAATTAATATTTTATCAAAATGTCACGCAAAAAAAAAATGCATTGTTCACTGACCAAGATGTCTGCTGATGATATTAGCTGCATTGTTAATATATCTTTCAAAGGCACAAGGAAAGGCTGCCAGTTCCTTTTCCATCCACCGCCACCAGCAGCCCCCACCACGCACCCAGCCACCTCATTGTTGTGAAGGAAGAAAGGTTTACGTAGGTGTGCCAAGTACCCCAGTATTTAACTAGTTAAAACAGTTTGATGCATTGCAGAGTACACGGAATGGACTAAACCCTGCTGCTTTATTTTTTCTCAATAGTTTTTCCATGTATCCTGAAGATAGAATTACTGTTTGTAAGCAGCTGAAAGTCATTAGTGGGTCTGCAGTCTGTCAGGTGCTGGTGAGAATCTGCTGAAGCTGAATGGGTTCCTTTGCAGAGTGCTGGGAATTTGTCATGCGTTGATGAGCAGTTATAATAATATATGAGCAAATCACAAGCATTCTGCAAATTAATCAAATTTTTTTTTTACTCATCTCTGGGAGAGAGCGGCTTTGCAGCGCGCCATAGGTAAAGCAGTCTTTATTCACAGATGGTAGTGCTGGCATCAGATGGAATTTATATAACATTAATTCTGACTTCCTGCCAAAAGTAGCCTGAGAGACACAGGGGAAATTGTGTGAGGGCAGTCATGTGGTTTCACAAAGGTTGTTGCGGTAAGTTTTAGGGAAAAGCTTAAGATTTCTTTCTGTCTGCTCTTGTTGTTATAGCCTGAAGGAACAAAACCTTCCTCAGTTGTGCCACAGGCCAAATCCACTGTGTAGTTTTTTTTTGTGAATGTGTACCGAAACACTGTGTTTCACAGCTGTTTGAACTCTTGGCACAAAGAACCATATGACTTCATGTCCTCACTCTTCCCTTACAAGGATTGGAGGAGGGAAAGTTCAAAAGGTTGTTGCTCTACGCGCCGCAGGGTGGAAGGGACTTGCTGTTCAGGAAGTGATACTTTGCTCATTCACTTTCACTGTTCTGTTTGTCTCCACCTAGTGCATTTTGGGTAAAAAGAGGGAAACTTGAACTCCAGCAGAACGTGGCACGTGAAAAAAAAACTGGGGTACTGCCAGCAGGGCAAAGGCATTCAAAAAGAAGCCAAAACAATTTACTTACCCACTGCCATTTTGTAAGCTGTGACGGTCACACGCACGCAGACATATTTTTTTAAATTGAAGGCATTGTAATAACAAAGCACTGTGATAGCTGCTTTATGGGGTCATATTACAAAAGGCCACTCAGTTCTCAATGACATTTCTAATTGAGAATTTCCCTGGACCGCAGAATCTCAAAGCAATGCTGAGCTCAGAGATCCAGCGAATCCTGCTCTCTGCAGTCTTAAATAGAGATGACACGAGCATTCCTTTTGTTGTTTTTGTTCCGGTTTTCCATGCAGATGCGAGGAGAATGTTTTGGGAATCATACACAAATGATTTAGAGGTGGTTGGGGGGCGGGGGGGGGGGGGGGGGGAGCAGGAAAACTGTTTCGGCAATACACGAGCTGCAGTCGAAAATATTTGCTAAATGTTTTCTTCTGAATTTTGAGAAGGTGGAGAATCAGCTACGTTACATTAGAGAGTATCAGTAGACTGCAGTGTTTTGTATAATGTTAGGAGCTGCCCATTTGTTTTGGTTCACATGACTGCAGTGGAGTAAGTGGATTAGACTGAAACTTTACCATGCTTCATTGCAGCTGGTTGCAGACATCTGTCATTTCTAAGCTACGGCTTCAGTATCAGGCCACGAAAAAAAATACCCCAGCAAAGTCTGACACCTTTCATTTTGTACAGCCTCTTATAGAATAATGCAACAGAAAGACAACTTTGTATTTCAAAGTGGGCCTTTCACTCAGCCGCTCATCACTATAGCTGAAAGGAGAGCACATTCAAAATCCTAACATGTATTTATTTTTTCTTTACTTAGTTAAAAAGGAGTTTATTTGAATTTTTGCACAATTAAAAAGTGTGATCGACACAAAATAGGCTGAAGACAGAGACTGTCAACAATGATGAATCTATAGGCTGAATGGTGTTCCTATCATGAGTCTGGTGTTTTCTGATTGAAATATAGGCATTCTACAAATATTGGGCAGTCCATCTTATGTTATCAACATGGCCGTTGTTCAATAAACATTATTCTGTATTCCATGAAATATATGTACAAAATTAGCTGTGCAATATTTTTTCAATAAAGAAGAGGGGGGCTGTGCCATTGTCAATGCCTCTATCTAAATGTAAGGGCTGCAAAGGATGTAGTTTATGTGACGGTGATCAGAGAGTATCAAAAATGAATGCTGTGCAAATGTAACTCTTTGTTGCCATCACACCCTTTGGCCTCACGTTCATCATTTTAACTACAAATCCATTGATTTTACTGAATGTTGTTTATGTAGAAGACAAAAGGTTAAATTCAGGCTGTGCAGACCACAAAAATAGGATATTGGCAACACATATAACTCTCACGTTGAATGTTATGTTACAGAACAGCGAGTTAATTCTCAATGTGATATGGAAGATCCCTATGTATATTGATAGCTTATCGGGTATTATCGCCGTTGTGATTAATTTTGGCACTATATAGCCTTGGAGAACTGTGCTGAATGTTAAATAATGTAAGTTAAAAGCAGTGTTTGTGTCATATTTACAAAAGCAGTACGGAAGCATGAAAGACGACAGATTGCACCTGTATCATGCCTGAGTTTATTTACTATGTGAACAAGCATTTTATTTTTTTCTTGTACAACCTCAGAATGCTTTATTTACCCCTTACAGCCACAACTCCTATATTTCTGTACTAAAATATCAGAGAGAGAAAAATTAAAATGAGGTGCATTGCCAGAGTTTTGTGTGGGAGTGATTGACCTTTTCCAGTCTCCCCTTAAGCCAAGCAGCAGTGCAGGTTGCTCCCATGTACTTAATTCCACCCGGATGCAAAATTTAAAATGGTTGGCTCACTTTTATTTGGAAAGCATTTGTATTGTAAACCTTTATAGGATTTGTGTGCCTCCCCATATTTTACTGTACTTGAAAGGTTTCTTTCCATCATAGGAATTCAGAACTATAACCAGGTTCTTGTCTTTCCCTGCGTTACAGGTCACAGGCCTTTCCAATGCAGATACTGTCCATACAGTGCCTCTCAGAAGGGGAACCTGAAGACTCATGTTATGTGCGTGCATCGCATGCCTTTTGACAACAGCCAGTACCCAGATCGCAGGTTCAAGCGCTCACGAGTTGAAACTGAAGCTCCTGGGATTTCAGAGGAAGCAAGTGTTGTGAAACCTGGGAGCTCGTGTGAACTGCCATTGGAAACCAGTCAGGACCAAGAGTAATGCAGTGGAACAATATAATACTTGCAATATTCATTTTTACAGAGCTTTTTTGATATGCATCCAAATTGAGCAAATGTTTATGGCATTCTAGGGAAAGAACTTATGGACTATATAAAAATAAAACCCCAGTATTGTGATCAACAGTATAGAACATAAAAACAGGAGTTTCCAGTCCTCCCAAATGGCTGCCAAACTGTTACCTAGCAACAAGTACTTCAAAACATCACAGGTGGGAGGATAAAGTGGTTCCAAAAGGTGGGAGGAGGTCATCAGTTACTTAAAAGCAGGACATTTAAAAGTTTAAAGTGGTCTTTGTCCAAAAATAATGCTCTTAACAGAAAAATGATACCATCTGAATGATTTAGCATTGCCTTGAAGATCTGGGGCTGTGTTTTCAGTGTTGAAAACACCTTTATAACATGACACCAGCTGCTGTCATTCGCTTAGCATAATAATGAGATGTGTTGGTAGACTGCCATGGTGCCAGTCTGACTGGAGCTGTCATTGCAGAAAAAATCAATTCAAGCGGTGTCGCAACTGCACTATAGAAGAAATCTTAGACGGCCCATGAACTAGGGTCAGTAGTGACCTACAGGAAAGTGGGTTGGGATGTTACATTTTCACATTTTTTTCCAATTCATAGCCAAATGCATCAATGGAAGAGAATGAGACGCAATGCAAACGTGTTAGCCATTTTTTTCTGTTATCAGTTTGCAGTGTGGAGGGAAGAAAGCATTTTTTTCTTTACTTCAAGGAATTTTCTTCTGTGGAGAAGTAGGTTATCAATAATCAAATTATAGACAAGTTGGGGGTTTTGGGTTGGGGGAGGGTGGGGACTAGTGTTACTGAGCACTGAAAGCTGTTAGGTCTGACAGTAGAGGGCACTAGTGGGAAGTGGGATATTTGTAGCAAGGGATCATCATGATTTTTACTTGAACAAAATCCCCAGGAGCAACAATTTGCTAATTTTTGTAAATGTGAAGGACAAAAAACACGAGTTTCTCCTGAAACGTGATTAAATAGTAGAGAAGATGAAGAAGCCCAATAATCCATAATTTCCTGCATATGTATTAAAAAAATACTGTTAAAGTGTTCAGTCTTTTTCCTTTTTTTTTGTGAAACAGAAACAATGGAACTTGTGGTGTATTTTTTATGCATTTTAGCTTTTGTACAATTCGGAATCTCCAGAGTTTAATTTCATCATGATATAGGAAGCTTTGAGGAAGGGGAAGCTTATGATGAATGACGCGATTATAACATTCTGGAAAAATAATGTGTGAAGGTTTTTAACAACACAAAATCAGCCTGAAAATTTAAATCAAGTAAGCTTGTAGCCTTTGGAATCTTACTTCCGTCATCAAAAGCAAAAGCGGTGCTTCTTCTTCCAATGGTAGATGAGTATTCGTGTCTTCTGAAGAAAAAAAAGTCAGACTTAAAAAGTCTATCTTTCCATGTAGGCTGGGAGCAGAAAGTAAATCCCAGGGCCTTAAAACTTCTGTTCTGCCTAACGCAGTCCACAGTAATCAGATACTGCAACCTATTATTTGTGTAAATAAGAAAAAAAAAGCTTAAGACTAACCTGAAATGAGGATAAAATTTCAGGCTAAGAGAGAAGTAAGGTTTGCATATGCTGGCTACAAGGAAGCCAACCAACTGAAGCCACAGTTTAATTGAGGTCGCTAACTTGGACCTATCTGGCGTATAGCAAGCTGGTTTTATTGTTTTCTAGTATAGTTCTCACTGCCTTACTTAAACCCAGACGATAAACTTAATGCAACTGTTTCTAAAGATCCCAGTAAGGGATCGAGATGTTATTAAACATTTCTGAACGACTGTAGTAAGCTTTAGGATATTAACTGCACTACTGTGTTTGGTGACTGTGTCAGTCGCTTGCTTTCGTGTGTGCGCGTGTGTGCGTATGTGTGAGTGTGTGCCGCCTACAGTATCTTAGCAAACACATTCCATTCTTGCACTTTCGAAATCTTTCAGTATTCTTCTGTGTCTTTCAGCATTTCAGATGACAGGCAATAATTCGGTTTGTGACACTGGAAACATTTCCCTTTCTGTGACTTGTGCGTTGATTCCATTTAGTCAGGTGCTACTGTCCCTCTTTTTTTTTCTCTCCCTCTGACGTAGACCTTTCCAGAACATTTGTAACTTCTAATACAAACAAGTGACAGCGGCAGTGATACATTGTCAGATTCTGAATAACATCATGCTTCACAAATCTAAAACATGTCAACATTTCTCTGTACTTCTGTAGTGTGTGAAACTGGTCATGATATTGTCTACATTCCTAAATGAAGGAGTTCCTATCTTGGAGGAGATCTGAGATCAATAGAGTAGAGGATTTTGTTGCCTTGCTTGTAACAAGTAGATGACTTTGTATTTAAAGTTTATTCTTGGTCATTATTTATTATACATCAGTTGACAGAACTTTATTCTGGTATAGAAGTATAAAAGTTGTTTTTCAGCGATGACTGTTTTCTTTCTGCTGTTAGAAGCAAGATGTCTTTGAAGCAGTACAGTTTTATCCAGTGTTTTACGCAATAAAACCTCTACCTCTGAAAGAGCAGATTTTGCCTTCTTATTTTATAATGGCACTTCTAAAAAACTTAACATCATGTGTACATGCCTTAATAATTCTGCAAGGTTCACTCTGCTTAAGGTCTTGACTCAGCAAAGCTTTTATAGAATTATCTAAAGCCATGTATCTCTAAAAGTCGTGTTTCCATTCAGAAGCAGTCTAAATTCTGTAAGCTTTACAATTTCTAAATTTTTTGCTGCAAGTTTCCCAGTTCACGATACTCATCAAACAATGGCTCCTAATTTCCTGGTTTGCACTTACACCGATATGGTGTTGAAATTTCTGCGCTAATCGCACCAATGGGAAGAGTTTGCCCAAATAATCTGCAGAGTTTTATCTGCTTATAGTGGAACATGAAGGCAAGTGCAAATATGCGTGCCGCTGATTGGATTCAAAGTAAAAAGACTGCTGTCCAGGTGGCTGTTCCCATGGCTCCTCACTCACGTTCGCCCTTTTCTCTCTCTTTCCTGTTCCATTATTATGCCTATTCAAGCTGCTTGGTCCTTGTGAACAAGTCAAATAGGATAAAAGTCCAAAATATCTTGACTGCACTGAGGCTGGCAACACTTTGGATCCATATGGTACAGGGTTCAATAAGGAGAACTTAAAAAAGGTGAGGAACTATTAAACTCCAGAAATCTTAAACAAGAACAGAGGATGCTGGATCCCCCTTATTTCTGTTGAAATCAGCCAACTTCGGATTATGCTGTGCCAATATTTTGGGTGTGAATCATGAAAACTCACAGGAAATTCAGTCTCGAAGGGTACCAATGGGCAATCTCTGCGGTGGTTTAATGTAAGGTTTCACTTCCAAGATTTCTCGTATAAAGAGTTCCCAAACTCAATCCAAGATTGAAGAAAGGCAGCATGCGGAGAGCTCCTAACTGCAAGGTAAGAGATAAAATCAGAAGGTTAGACTGGATTTTTCTTGGTCTTTCTCTGCAGCTGACATCAGGTACCAATACTGCCAGAGTTGCAAATCTCCTGCTCTTCTTCCTGGCTGTAGGAGTTTTTTAGAAGGAGCATTAAGAAAGTAGGGAAAATGTGCAATATACCTCATGCATTTCCCCCCCATGAAGTGGTCTTCTTCAATGCTTGCTATCCTTTTCAGTCAGGAAATGTTGAAGGATTCCAGCTCTATGGGAGTCATCCATAACAAGATCTGATTTGCCCATATTCAGTCCTTGAAATTAGAGAAAAACCCATTGTGGAAAGTGGGCAGGCACCATGGCACTATTATTAACTGAAGCTAGCTGGCCTTGATTGAAAACATTCCATAAGACCATAAGACATAGGGGCACAAGTAGGCCATTCAGCCCATTGAGTCTGCCATGCCATTCAATGAGATTGTGACTGATCTGATATGATAAGCCTCAACTCCACTTTCCCACCTCATCCCCATCATATTTGATACCCTTACTAATTAAAAATCTGTCTATCTCAGCCTTAAACATACTTAATGGCTCAGCTCGACAGTCCTCTGTGGTAAAGAATTCCACAGGTTCACCACCCTCTGAGAAAAGAACGTCCACCTCATCTCTGTTTTAAACTGGTGACCCTTTACTCTGAGCTTATGCCCTCTGGCTACAGACTCTCCCATAAGAGGGAACATGCTCTCAGCATCGACCCTGTCAAGCCCCTTAGAATTGTCTATGTCTCAATAAAGTCACCTCTCATTCATCTAAACTCCAATGAGTACAGGCCTAACCTACTTAACCTCTCCACAAAAGAAAATCCGTCCATACCCAGGATCAACGTAGAGAACCTTCTCTGGACTTCCTCCAATGCCAGTATGGCTTTCCTTTTCTAAGGGGAACAAAAAATGGTGTGGTCTAACTAGTGCTTGTATAGTTTTAGCACGGTTTCCTTATTTTTATACTCCATTCCCATTGAAATAAAGGTCAATGTTCTATTTGCCTTCCCTCATACCGGCTGAACTTGCATGCTAACATTTTGTGATTTAAGCATGATGCTAACTTTTTGTGATTTAAGCACTTTTTGTGCTGCAACTTTCTGAAGTCATTTCCTGTTTAAATAATATTTAGCTGCTTTATTCTTCCTACCAAAGTGCACAACTTCACGTTTTCCTACAGAATTTCCATCTGCCAAGTTTTTACCCACTTAGCCTGCCTATATCCCTCTGTAGGCTCTTTGTGTCATCCTCAACACTTGCCTCCACACCTATTTCCGTGTCATCTGCAAACTTGGCAATAGTACATTCACTTCCCTCATTCAAGTCATTAATATATATTGTAAGTAATTGTGGCCCCAGCACTGATCCCTGTGGCACTCCATTAGTTACACTTTGCTATCCTGAAAATGAACTTCTTATCCCAATTGCCTTCTATTAGTCTTCTATTCAGTGAAACTCAGTCATTACCATCATGTACCATCTGTACTACACCGTATACACTATGATGTGAATATAATACCGTGTGTTCATGTATTATACCCAAAGAGGAAATACGATAGAAATGGGTGGCATGCTTCAGGATGAAGAAATGCCACAGAATTAAAGATTCACAAATCTTTGTGTCTTGTTCTTGAATGCTTTACCTACACATTGTTACAATCTTGCATTATTTATGTTGGAAGTAACATTGCAAGTGTTAATTTCGAATTTCTTCATTTTGTACTTGCTGATTAAAGCTGAACAGATTTCAAATCTGTCCCTTATTGGGAATTATGCTCAACACATCTGTTTACAGCATGAAACACAAATATTATTTTGCATTGTGAATAAAATAAGCTAATGGAAATTCAACGTTCTAATCAATAGCACTTGTTTTATGAAATGGATATCTGTTTCAATTGTTAGAGCTAAATACAGGGCAACATTAATAATGCAAACTGCTTGTTGTATCCTTTATATCTCAGATCCACACAGAGATGACACATACCAGGTTGCCAGGTTAAATGTGTGCAGGAACATTATTTTCAAAAGTTTTTTACAATGCTTTAAAATGTCTACTCCATACTTCAGTGCAGGCTTCCAGCGGTTTCTACAGCTTGTATACTTTTCTCTGAGTCCACACCCAGGCTTAACAAATTAAGCATAGTGAGCATAGAACAATCATAATCAAACACAGGCCAACTAAACACTACGCTTCTTCCAGTCAAAATATTAACAGCCATGTTTGAGAAAAACATGGAAAACAAACAAATTCGAAGATCTTCTAATTTTCGGGCTTCCTTTCTTTCCCTCGGTTCACAGGTACCCATCACTCTTGATTATTCAGACTATTGGCTAAAAATTACTCAATCATAAATTAAGATCTCCTTGGGAAATAGCTGCAGCCAATGATGTGGCTCTGGACTGTCAGTTCTTTTGTTTCCCTAACAAATCGAGTGAAAATGTATCGAACATTTGTACAAGTTTTGTTTTCATAAACATCTGACAGGAAACTTGTTCTTCCCATTAGTAAAATAGACCAGGAAATTTGCCATTTGAATTCATCCGGTCTTTGGAAATAGCTCTTTTCATGTTCTAATCTTCCAAATGCCAGAGTTTGAATTGTGATTACAATAAAATATGACAACTGCCAGAGTCAATTTGTTCTTAATGATGGACCAGTCTGACAAATGCTTGGTGCTCGTGATTATATTCTCAGTTCAACATGTAGTCCCTCCATTATAGTCTAAGGGCAGCATGTAGCATAGTGGTTAGCACAATTGCTTCACAGCGCCAGGGTCCCAGGTTCGATTCCCCACTGGGTCACTGTCTGTGCGGAGTCTGCACGTTCTCCACATGTCTGCGTGGGTTTCCTCCGGGTGCTCCGGTTTCCTCCCACAGCCCAATGATGTGCAGGTTAGGTGGATTGACCAGGATAAATTGCCCTTACTGTCCAAAAGGTGGGGTGGGGCTATTGGGTTATGGGAATAGGGTGGAGGTGTGGGCTTGGGTAGCCACTATTTTCAAGAGCCAGTGCAGACTCGATGGGCTGAATGGCCTCCTTCTGCACTGTAAATTCTATGATTCTAAATATTTCTAAAGGACAAAACTGCAGGTTCTGTATCACAAAACGTTGATAAACATTGTCACTCCTAAGGAGAAAGCACCATAAAACTCATGGCTACCTCAAAGAGAAGTGACCAAAGAGAAGTTGAGATGACCACTGATGCTTCAGGCAATTTAGGGTTACTGAAGAGTCAGAAAATAGGTTTAAAATATGAGTGAGTCATAAAAACCCAGTGTCTCTGCAATCAACGAGCTAGAAACTCAATAGTATTCGGGAAACTCTGGTCATATTGCTAAGGTGAAACAAAGCTAACATAGAATCATAGAATTTACAGTGCAGAATGAGGTCATTTGGCCCATTGCGTCTGCACCAGCCTTTGGACCTGTCACCTTATCCCCGTAAACCAGTAACCCCACCTACCTTTTTGGACAGAAAGGGCAATTTATCATGGCCAATCCACCAAACGTGCACATCTTTGGACTGTGGGAGGAAACCGGAGCACCCGGAGGAAACCCACGCAGACACGGGGAGAACGTGCAGACTCCGCACAGACAGTGACCCAAGCTGGAAATCGAACCTGGTACCCTGAAGCTGTGAAGAAACTGTGCTAACCACTGTGCTACCATGCCGCCCAAAGGTTATGCAGATTCATTAACAGCTAATATCATTTGTGAGAGTCAACTCTACCAGGTCACAGGGCTAGGAGTAATCCTATTAATGATCTCAGGTCTCTTTACTTTTTACTTGTTCTAATTCAAGCTGCTTTTTGCTTTAGTCTTAGGGACAGTAATTAGCCATAATGGATATTCCCAGGCATTGTGACTGTAAGCTCTCTCATTCTCCTCTTCATTCACAACAAGGTGGTGGCAGCAAAGAGTTTTGATTTGATCATAATGCCATTTAGGGGTCAAAGCATTACATGTATCTACAGGTTTGATTCTCGGGCAACTGATAAGTACGAGAAACACAGACTAATTGGATCAGCCTCCAGAATGACAGGAAGGGGTTTTTATGAAAATGATTCCCAGAATGTATTTGGTTTTTAAAAAATAAAGAATTAAGTATTTCAGTCGGTTATTGAGAGGTTGGGGACCTATTGTGTATTGACCAATCTAAACTCAAGGGATGTTCTAGGGGGATGTTTGTCGAGTCAGGAAATCAAAGACCAAAGTTGTCTTCCGTCCTACTACATATATCAAATACCTAATGTTATCAAACAAAGGTGGGAGCAGCTGGACAAAAAAAGCCTGGTGTCCCTCAGGCTTTGCAAAGATTTATAAACTCCCACAGGAGTTGCATGATAAATAAATCGGCAGAGCTAGCAGTAACAATTCTTTCTCACAAGGTTACAATCCCTCCTGACATCCTCATAATATGATAGAAAGGTAGAGGTTTCATACACACAGTCTATGATACATTTATGTTCCCCGGGATGACTACAATATTGGCATTGCAATGGACTTACATGAATTTCTGGTTTCAAGAATCTAAGGTCCTAAATGCTTTGTTCTTGTGCAGTTTGAAATATCCCCATGAAACTCAATTCTGGGCTGGAATTCTCTGGCCGTTGAGTTTTTCTTTTCCCACCAGCAGCACACCCCATCCATGGGTTTCCCGGGGGTGTGGGTGGCTTCAATGGGAAATCCCATTGACAAACGGTGGGAAGGGAGAATCCGGCCACCAGCAAATGGCGCGTTGCCAAGAGACACCCAGCTGGGGGATTGGGATCCCACTCCTGAAGTGCTCTTCTTCAGTGGTGCAGCTTTTCATAATCTCTGGATAATGATATATCGTGGCATCAGCGCATGTGTGAAATACCGCATTAGTTTATTCAGGATGGAGGAACAGAGGTAGAAGCAGAAGAAAGTCATTTTTGGGAGAATGGAAATTTTAATAATGGAATAGATGCAAAGATTTATGAGTCAGTTGAGAGTGAAATAAAACAGAGAAGTTATGAATCACAGAGTTGTTATGGTGCAGAAGGAGGGGTCAATTACTAGGGAGCATAGGTTTAAGGTGCGAGGGGCAAGGTTTAGAGAAGATGTACGAGGCAAGTTTTTTTACATAGAGGGTAGTGGGTGCCTGGAACTCGCTGCCGGAGGAGGTGGTGGAAGCAGGGACGAGAGTGACGTTTAAGGGGCATATTGACAAATACATGAATAGGTTGGGAATAGAGGGATACGGACCTCGGAAGTGCAGACGATTTTATTTTAGATGGGCAGCATGGTCGACGCAGGCTTGAGGGCCGAAGGGCCTGTTCCTGTGCTGTACTTTTCTTTGTTCTTTGTTCTTTATTTGGCTCATCGTGTCTCTACTGGCTCTCCAAATGAGCAACATGACTAAGTGCCATCCCCCTGCCTCTTCCCTGTAACCCTGCACCCCTGGTTCTAACTTCACAGAATGGATGGGGAGGGAAGTGGAGCCAGTGATCAGGAAATCAGGTTCATAATGGCGATGAAGGGCAAAGACACAATCAAATGAGCTGGAACAGTTATGGCTCGTCCTAGACTGGTTATTGTAGAAGGAGTCGGAAATTAAGTGAAAGGACAGCTGAGTTCGGAAGAGTAGTGGAATGGTAGATCTGGATGTCATCAGTATTTTTTGAAAGCTGACTCTGTGGCTTCAACATATCACCAAAGCGCAGCTTTTAAACAAGAAGGAGTAGGTCCTCTAGCCCATGAATAGATCTTTGTGGAAATGTGGAGGTGTCAATGTAGGGAAAGGAAGGCATGCCACTTTCGGAGATAGACTGGCTGTGTTCTAATAAGTAGGAACAGAACCTAAGACTATTTCTGAAAAGGATTTAGAGATCTAGCGATCTCGTGAAACATTGCAGCACAGTGGTTAGCACTGCTGCCTCACAGCTCCAGGGTCCCGGGTTCAATTCCAGCTTCAGGTGACTGTGTGGAGTTTGCACATTCTCCTCTGTGTGGGTTTCCTCCGGGTGCTCTGGTTTCCTCCCACAGTCCAAAGATGTGCAGGTGAGGTGGATTGGCCATGATAAATTGCCCCTTAGTGTCCAAAACGTTAGGTGGGGTTGCTGGGTTATGGGGAAGGGATTGGGGTGTTGGCTTAAGTAGGGGGCTCTTTCGAAGGGCTGTTGCAGACTACAAGGGCCGAATGGCCGCCTCCTTCTGCATTATAAATGTAAATCCTTCGGTGTAAATCCACCCATTGTGGGCGGGATTATTTTAGGCAAATCTGCATATTAAAGTAAGGCAGCTCATTTCACTCTATACCCAGGGTGATGTGATCTATCCCCTTTGCTTCACAAGGGGGGACCAGATGGAATGACACTTGTAGGGGTCTCTCAGGGGACCGGAGGCCCCCAGATGAATGGCCTTTTGGCAGGGTGATGCCCTGGCACTGCTCTTGCCACCTGGGCACCCTGGCACTGCCAGCCTTGCACCCTAGTAATGCCAAGGTGTCCAGGTGGCACTGCCAGGGTGTGCAGGGTTGGCCCTGCTAAGGTGCCAAGTTGGCAATTTCACACGGTGGCCATCAGGCCAGGAGTGCCCTGTTCTGGTGTTGGGGGGGGGGGGGGGTGTTGGGGGGGGGCAGGAGGTCTCAGGGACCTTCCCATATTGTGTTGAGTCTTGGGATTGTTTTGGGGCTCCCGTGATTGGGACTGCATTTAAAAATGGCATCCTGATTTCTCACAACACTGAGGAGTTCCGGCAAGCGGAGCCCCTTAGTGCACAAAATGGGGCTACATGCAGCCTTAGCCACGCGTTCCCCACTGCGCTGAGGCCTCCATCTAACCCGGATGCCGTTGTATATCTCGGCGCTGCGAGCGCCGGGAAACACGCAGCTAAAAGCACTCACTTATGGGACTTTGTTCCCGTTTAGTTAAATCCCGCCAAGTATCTCAAAGTGTTTGAGAGCTGGTAATAATCTCAATGTTACTTTCTCCACAGTGGAATAGTATTCATGTTGTCTGTTCAGTTCCTTAAAGAAATGTCCATTGGACCTCTCGATGACTGATTCATCCTCCTGGAGTAGAATGGCCCCTTACCCCAAGGTCATTGGCATCAATGGTTACTTTAAATGTTTTGTTGAAGTCTGGAGCTGCTAACACTGGTTTGTTGGCTGGAACGGCTTTCAGAATCTCCCAAAACAATTCACAAATACTATTGAAGTGCCGTAGTGTACTAATGTAGGAACGGAGGAAGCCAGTTTGTGTTCAGTGAGATCTAACAAACAGTAATGAGTTAGTCCTGGGTCCAAAGGTCCAAACATTTTCAAAAGCATATGATATGCATGGGCGTCTATCGATCTTCAATCAAAGAGTCTGCCATAACCCTCTCTGCTATACACTCATAACAAAATTTGTTTGCAGGTTTTCCAAGATTGTCATAACTGAACCTTTGACGGCTCCTTATGCCCAAGATCGAAACACATCAATCCAAAATTAATGAGCTTCAAGTGAAGCTGGAGATTCGAAGGATTTCATTCGACACTAAATTTGGACTAGATTTCCAGGGAAGGTAGTTAATGCTATGTTGACTGACCCCTTCAAAAATGAGCAAGAGTAATAATGAGTTGGGACAAAAAGAGGAAAAAATTGCCTGAATATCTGAAATCCTGAAATCTGTGATGGAAATACAGAAGTCCATTAGCAACTATAAAGAAAAAAGGGCAGTGTAACAAAAGGATTTGGGAGTCCTTGTTCATGATTCTCTGAAGGTTAATGTGCAGGTTCAGTCGGCAGTTAGGAAGGCAAATGCAATGTTGGCATTCATGTCAAGAGGGCTAGGATACAAGACCAGGGATATACTTGTGAGGCTGTATAAGGCTCTGGTCATACCCCATTTGGAGTATTATGAGCAGTTTTGGGCCCCGTATCTAAGGAAAGATGTGCTGGCCTTGGAAAGGATCCAGAGGAGGTTCACAAGAATGATCCCTGGAATGAAAAGCTTGTCGTATGAGGAACAGTTGAGGACTCTGGGTCTGTACTCGTTGGAGTTTGGAAGGATGAGGAGGGATCTTATTGAAACTTACAGGATACTGCGAGGCCTGGATAGAGTGGACGTGGAGAGGATGTTTCCACTTGTAGGAAAAACTAGCACCACTGGACACAATCTCAGACTAAAGGGACGATCCTTGAAAACAGAGATTAGGAGGAATTTCTGCAGCCAGAGAGTCGTGAATCTGTGGAATCTTTACCACAGAAGGCTGTGGAGGCCAAATCACTGAGTGTCTTTAAGACAGAGATCGATAGGTTCTTCATCAATAAGGGGGTCAGGGGTTATGAGGAGAAGGCAGGAGAATGGGGATGAGAAAAATATCAGCCATGATTGAATGGCGGAGCAGACTTGATGGGCTGAGTGGCCTAATTCTGCTTCTATGTCTTATGGTCTTTCTTGTATATGAAAATGAGGAATATTAGCCAGGGTTCTGCATTCTGGAGCTTCGCTGCTCCTAGCGCCTGTGGAGAATTACTACTTGTCTCCGCTATTCTGGAGGGACGCCTAGATGCAAGTCCCTCTCCTTTGCCATGCTAATTTATGAATGGAGGAGAGCTAGCCAGATTTCATCGCAATCCCAGTACTGGACCGCCATTATTAGCTGGCAGCTTGATACCGAGGTCCAGAGGTGGCTCCCCTCATCCCCACAATGCAAACCCTGCCACCCATCCACTGACAAGTAGGGACATCCTCCCTCCCCCCCTCTACGGGAATAACAGGTCAACCCCCACAGCGGGCATTCATGAGGGTGACCCTCATCAGACACACCCATCAGACCTCCACAGGCCTCCCATCAGAGACTCCCAACCGATACCCTAACAGCGACCCCCATCATAGACCCACAACTGAGACACACATCAGCTCCCCATCAGAGACCATAATTAATCACCCCTGACTGAAAGCTGTTGAGCAGTCCAGGCAGTAGAGTGGAAAATCATTGCATTTCCCGAACATCTTCCCTAACATCTGCTGCCTCAGGCAAATGTGTTTCAAGCAGCAGCCGTTACAATTTTCAGAGGCTTCTTCAAAAACCAAGTACACTTTAAAGACCTTCAAATCCCTTGACAGTCTTTGAAATGAAAATCCTCCATTCATTTTACACAGCAATGCATTGCATTGGTCAGTGATTGACAATTTTATTACTCTAGAAACAGGTGCTTGGTAAATTGTTGATATATCTTTTCCTTCACGCTTGAATGCATCTCAAGTACACTGCATTGATGCTATCCACAATGTTGTAAAGACTCTTGCTATGATTGACAACCCTTCACCACATAAAAGCAGCTAAGTGCTCTCTGCTGCAAAAAAGGGGCAGTGAAAGCACTTAGCTGTGAGGCCACCAGCTGGGATGGAGCACCAGGCGCCAAACTCGTTTTTCCCTCAACGCTCAATTCTTTGCCTGATCAGGAATCCTGAGACCGGCTTTGGCAATGGAGAATCCATCCCATTATATTTGCATGTCCAACCAGGAAATTATAGCAGGTTTACAAACACTGTGACATGGATACTTTGGTTGTCTATCTGGTATTTAGTACTTGTGGTCATGTGACCCTTGTAAGGGACATGCCCTCATGGTCTATATGAGTGCCTCAGGGCCTTAAACCGCAACCAACGAGGGATCAGCACGGGTCGTGGGGAGCGGAGTTCTAATCAGAATGAACGTAGGAGCCAGAGAGTTAATACCTGTATTAGAGACTCTGTATGCCTGTGAATGAGTTCCCCTTGTTGGTTGTCAATAAACACTTTGGAGAGATTCTCTGTTTGCGAGACTATGAGAGCAATCTACCTGAATGGGAACTGAGTCCCATAGCGCATGCAATTAGCTGGGTGTTTCACGGCGCTCAGAACGCCAAGAAAGATCACAGTAGAGAACGGCCATTCGGGTAGATCAAGGGCCTCAGAGGGGAATGCACGGCCAAGGCCGCATTTAGTCCCGTTTTCATGTTACATTTTTAATGAGGTCTTGATCTCTCGACCCCCCCCCCCCCCGGCACAACCCCCGAACCCCCCCCCCGCAAAGTCTCAAAGCACCTATAAGGGGTCCCAGGTCCCACCCGCACCTACGCAGAGCACCCCTGGACCCAATCTCTGGTGCATGAAAATTGCCAGCTTTGCACCACCAGCCTGGAACCCTGGCTGTGTTCCAGACAGCTGGCACCCAGGTGGCACTGCCAGGGTGGTGGTGCCAGGCTAGCATTGTCAGGGTGTCCAGGTAGCACCAGCAGTGCCAGGATGACACCCTACCAAGGAGGCAAGCACCAGGGGGCCTCCAATGACCTGGGAGACCCCCTTGAGTGCCGCTTCATCTCATCCCCATTTGTGGAGACCAGCACTGAACAGCGCTTGCCCAAGGTCTCCAAGGCGAGGGGGTTAGATCCAACGCCTTGGTTAGATATCAAGATTGCCTATTCGAGTGAGACCAGCTGCCTCACTCTAATATGTAGATTTCGCAGGAAGTGATCCCGTCCACAAAGGGCGGGATTCACATCGCGACATTTCATCAAGATCTAACACAATCTTGCAAAGCGTGTCAAAGTCAACATTTTCCCGCTTCTGTGAGAAAAATTCAACACACTCGTTAAGACAGAATAACAAGCTTTATGTTCGAAAACAACTGCTTGCAGTAATGGCTGAAACTTGAAGTCAGAGAGCATCAACAAAACTGCTCAGTCTGTCACACGTTCCGCGCTTTGCGGAGAATTAGCTTAATATTTATACATTAACTTTATCAAGATTATGTGACAACAGTATGGTCAGGAGTTTGATCGGAAATACAAACGGAAGCAAAGACCAGACCATGTTTGGTCATAGCACTCATACCATTACTTAGTCCTCGGAGGGAACATTGAAAGGTCGTAATAGACTTGTTTCTTACTGAATTATCTTTGTTTTAAATTCCTCCGGCCCTGGGTTATGACGAGTTCGTTTTATCAGGAGTTGCCGAGGTCCGGTGTTTTGGAATGGCTCGACCTTCGCTGATCTTTTCAGTCTTCAAGTTATGCAGAGTTGGCCTACGGCCATACTAGTCTGAAAATGATTAGGGCAGCATTCTTTACCTGGGCCTGGGGAGCTGGAATGAGTAGTTTCAGTCTATCTGGTATTGTATCAAACCTTTTGACCAGTCTTCCCTTGACCAGTTTCCCCATCATGCCATTACTTAATTCGTACCCTATCACAAGCGTGGTGATCCAGGTATATCCCGGCATTAACCGGCTGCACCGCGCTGCTTTTTGGGTGTAATGCAGCCGGTTGATCTCGTCCGAAGTTCTCCCATCAGAGGACAATTACTCCCAATTTACATTCCCCTGGGAGCGCAAATCAGGAAGCAATTCCATATCCCTTGCCATGCAAATTTATGCATGGCTAGATATATGAGGGATTCCCGAGGGCAGATAGCCTAATAGCAAAGTCCCAGAGCAGGCTACCCTCCCCACCCCGCACTGCAAATCAGCCCCCCACACACACATTCACCTCAAAGCAACCTCCCACCCTCAGACTGAGTGGGCGCCCCCCCCTCTTGCCCCAAGTATGGAGGTAATCCCCCCCGGGATGCCTCACTATCTAACAATCGCAGCCCACTATTGGAAATAAATGAATGGTTTGCAGCTAATGGATCTGAGAGATTGAGACACAGGTCTCAACTGGTCTTCTTCCAGCAATGGATACGTGGACCTTCCAGGTACGTGCTACTGCTCAAATATTTTTCACTGCCCCTGTCTGCACAGCTCTCTAGCTTCCATACAGGGGGCTTTTTCCTGGGGACAGGGGAGGGGGCTGATGTCTGTGGGGGGGGGAACCTTAGTCAGGGGGTTTCTGTGGGGCGTTCCTTTAGTTAGGGGTTCTCTGTGGGTGTTCCTCTAGTTAGGGGGTCACTATGGAGGGTTCCTTTAGTCAGGAGGTCTCTGTGGGGGGGGGGCTTCCTTCAGTTAAGGAGTCTCTGTGGTGTCTCCCTATTAATACAGTCCCTCGGGAGGGTCTCCCTATTCATGGGGTTCCTGGGGTGCGTGCTGGGCAGGGATTTGGTAGAGGAGGGATGGGCAGGTAATGCATTGTGGAGGGTGGCCCTCGGATGGGCTTAAGAAGTTACCCCTTAGCCCACCACGAGGACCACCACATCAGGCTCATGTTTGGTGAGACCTGTAGTAATCTCGGCCCACGTGATTTTGGAGAATCACAGAGGGCCAGAGATTAGGCTGTCAGGCCCGCTAAATGGGTGTGAATGAGACCCATTTGCATTCATTTACCCAGGCGCGCGGGCTTAAGACTCGATCCCACCGCCAACGGTGGGTCAGAGCATCACATTCGGATGTATGCCAACCAACATATTGAGTTAATAATTTAATAATTTAACTCTTTTAAAGCTCAAACATTGCACAAAATGTACAAGTTATAATACGCAGATACAACTTAAATAACACCTTCATAGTCCAATTCGCCATTAATGTGACAGATGAGAATGTTGGTCCGAACATATGCACAGCTTGCTTGGAGTGATAGGTGATTGAATCTTAAGTTATTTTCTACACAAAACCTCTGCTGATATTTTGATTAAATTCCAGTTTGTGATAAAAATCCACTTTCACACAGATAAATTGTCACAAACGGTATCAAAGCCTTAACAACCCTGGCTGACAGTTTGGAGGACTCAGCTTGTATTTGGACCCAGAACCCAGGCAACTGCTTCTGTTGGTTTCTGTTAAGGTGTGTGTGTGTGTGCATGTGCGTGTGTAACTGTGCAGCAGCCTGGGAATGATCACACAGGCCTTGTTCCAGTTAAACAAAGCACATGTATGATGGCCAAAGGTTTATAGAGACCTCATAGTGAAAGAAAAATGGCTACACCCAGTAAAGCTTTAAAGGAAACATTGCTTGTAACTCAATCTTGAATCTCTTGTCAGTTGGGATGTCCAGAACAAGTCTGCAGCACAGATACCGCAGAAATATTTATGATATAGTAGACCCAACTGTTTACATTTCATTGTGTGTAGAACAGATCTCTCTATCGTTTATCCTCAGGTTCTTCCAAATCTAGTAATATTAATTAAGGCACCATTCTTATTTTGATCATTCATCCCTGCCTGACATTGCGAATAAATATTTTCATCAACTGCAAAGTGCAAGAATGTGAATGGTTTTTTTCGAGAAGCTGACTGGTTTTAGTAAACACAATTCTCAGCATTGAGTGTCATTTAGCTTTGTCACTATTACAAGCTGCAACATGTTTACTTTTTAATGAACTTTACTCTTCCTCCAGATGCATTATTTTTAATGCAATCTATTGTACTGAACTCAACCACATCTAAAAATACGATTGTTCCATTGTTGAATTCCACGGATCCTCCGTTGGTGTCAGCACTTAGGCGCAGGAACCTCTGTTTTAAAAGCTCAGCATATTAACCATAGGAATATTCGAGTAAATTTGCAACGCGCCTCCATGACCAACTGTAATGTTTGATCAGTATTGACCTTGGTAGCATTCTTAATCACAATCCTTACTTTTAATTTTAAACTACCTGAACAAAGCAAGCAGCGGATCAACTTAGCAAAAAAATTAAATATGCTGCCAGCAAACCCTGAAAATCATTTTCTTTAACCATCGTATCTGAGAATCAGCAGTTCCTAATTTAATTCCGCTCACAGCGAGTTATAATGAAGTGGGAGAAAATAAACAGGAGTGTGTGAGAAAGAGTGCGAGAGGTGGGGGCAGACTAGAAGATCCACCGTTAGACAGCTTCTCCAGTGTATCCTCCAGAGATGTCTTGTTCATCTCAAGGGGTAGGTGCAACATAGTTTGGGAACCCCTGGTCTGCTCCTTACCATGTGAGCTCCCACTTGAGGGTGTTTTCCACAGTGTGAGCTCTCAGTAAATAATTCATCATTAATTTGGACCGATCTGGGAGGATTTGCCCAGGTGTAACTCAGAATGGAGTAAAGTTTGAGCAGAACAACACTTTCAAACACACGTCTAATGTTCCACCGCATAGAATTGTGTTCAATGATCTTGCAGTGGTCATTGAGAACAGATGAAATATCATTTATCCTCAGGAGATTAATTATGGCGGCATGATTGGGTGCACTGAGCATTCTCTGTAGAAGAAAAGGACTTGATGGTTCTTTTCTTATTCAGCGCATTCTTACATTTTGTCCGCTGTCAGTTCTCATTTTTTGTGCATGTGTTTTCTTTGCATTGTCTGGAAGCATTCAAAAATGTAACCTTGCTGCTATCAGGGGAATATTATGAAATAACTTGTGGGTGTTGCATATTAATATTGCACATTTCCAGGATCAATCCTCTGCTCAGACCATTGAACTGTAATTAGTCCTACAATTGAAACTTTGGTTTCCTCCTGTGTGCAGTTATGGAACCTGTTTCTGATTCTCGGGCGCTGCTTTTCCACATCTGGTGACCTTTAAACGAGCTACAAAGTCAGTTCGATATCTTGGAAAGCAACAAACATCTTCAGTATCGTTGGTGCGTCTAGTCTCTTTCAGGCTGAATAATCACCATTTCCTGATTTATTTTCAGTGAGCTGCTGGTCATATTCAAGATTCAGTGCTCCCGGTCAAAGGCAGGACCGAGCGAATAAACCACATATACTTGATAATGCACGGTGGCTCACAGCACCAGGGACCCTGGTTCGATTCTAGTCTTGTCTATATGGGGCGGGATTCTCCATTCCTGAGACCAAGGACGTGATTCTCCGCTTACCGATGCCGAAATTGCATTTGGCAATCAGGTGAAGAATCCCTTTTGACACTCAGCCCCCTCCAAAACAGCGTCATCGGTGAGTACTCCACATGCCATTAGGACGGCTTCAGGACGTCACCTGAAGACCCTCCGCCGATGCTCCACCCCACAATGGTGTGGACCATTTGTGGTCTAATTTTTCATCAACATCGCATGGCGGCTGCGGACTGTGTCCAATGCCGCCACAGTCAGGGGGGGGGGAGCCATTCCGCTGGCTGGTGGGGCTTCGGCGGGGGCTGGGGGACTGGTCCGGGGTGGCAAGGGGGGTTACAGGAGGGCTCTATCTGGCAGGCCATGTCCGCACGTGGCCGCCGCCATGTTGTACGGTGCAACCGCCGCAGGTCGGCGCCCTGCGCAGGCGCAGCCACCAATCCGGCAATTCACCGGCCATTTCTGTCAGGAATGCTGGGGGTTTTATGTGGCGCAGCTGCTAGCCCTCCACCAGGCGGAGCATCGGTGCGGAGGCGCTGGCGACTTTTTCATCGTAAAACTAGACACATACTCCGCACATAGCCTTAAAATCAGAGAATCCAACCCAAAGGGCAGGATTCATGGACTGCTACGACAGCAAAACTGATGCCACAACTGGACCGATTCAGCAACCATTGAGGGGCTAGCACCGGCACAAACTAATCAATTAACTTGTGAGTTTGATTCTTTAATATGTGTGAGTTAACCTTGTGTGTGAATAGACAATTATGCAACTTCAACTAACTGACTGGTTGTTGGGTCTTTGATCAATATCCGGTTGAACCTTGTGGTGGTATTATCTGATACCTGACGACTCTGAAAAGCAATATCACTCAATATTAAAAAGAGCAACATTATTGGCGACATCTGACGGGACTCGACCTAGAAGTCATTTTGTCACTCTGAGAGAACCCACAAAACGTTGAATTAGAAACCCAATTGGAAATGTGAAAGAAACCACAAGTGTAAGACCCGTATTGATCAAACCTCCAAGATTCGGAAGTGTGTAGTAATTTGCATTCGTAATAACAGGGATATAAGATAAACTCGTTAGATTTTGTTGCGTAAAATTATCGGGAGTTTTGTGAACCGGAAAATAGCTTAGGCCATACCCGCTGTTTGCATCGCCGCCCGATTCCCCCTGTGTCAAATTTAGGATACAGAAAAGAGATACAAGTAGAAATGGCAGCAAATGCAATGGAACGTCTTATGAACCCACAGGAACCCGAGGTCGCAGCGACCAATAGAACACAGCAGTGTCCCATATGGGAAGAGGAACTGAGGAAATACTTAAAGGGGAAAGGATGGCCCCTTTGGTCTGAGGTTTGTTCGAATGAAGAGTCAGGTCCTGGTAGCATAGGACAAACTTGGTGGGACAACCTAACCGAGATACACAAGAAGAATTTGGGGAAAGTTCGTAAGCCGATGGCAATCGTGTCCTGTCTAGCACAATTGCGAGGCACAGAGGAGGTTGTGAGGACGCTCCGCAGAGAAAGAGCTTGTAGAAAAAGAGGAGAAGAGTGTGGGAAACGTTAGCAAGTGTGAAAAAGGGAATGAGCAACTCCGAGAGCAGCTAGCAGCAAAAGACAAGGAGATGGCTGATGTCAAACGGGCACACCAATCTTGTTTAGTCCACCTAAGCAGCTTTCAGACACAATACAACACTGCCTACCACGATACACAAAACGCAATTTTGGTAAGAGAAGAGACGGAACAACAGGTAGAACAGTTAAAGAAGCAATGCGCAGACTTGAAGGCAGCTTTACGAGCACTCCACAATTCCACAATGGAACAAAGGCAGAGTTCAATAGACCACTCCAAATGCAGGCAGCAAATTTCAAGATTACAGTCACTGCTCTCAGTGCAAAATGGTTTCAGAGACACCTTTGGACCAAATTTAGACCAGTAAGATGGCCCCGATTGGCAGGAACTCAATGAAACTGCCTATAGATATGTAGAAAATACCGAAAATCACAATAGAGCCCCCCAGGCCCCGAAAAGGAAAGCACCCGCACCACCGACTGCACAGGCAGCACACACCTCCATGAATCCAGGCACAACACAGCGCAAGTCACCGATTGACGACGAACCCAATTTTGTGTACACCACCCCATTATCCATCACACAATTGAGAGATGCCTGCACCAAAATTGAACCATTCCAACCCACAGCAGACACACACCATTTCTTTGAGCGAGTAAGACAACAGACAGTTATGTACGGTCTGGATGAACCGGAGGAAGTGAAACTTGTAGTGCTGAGCCTTGATCCATCCGTTAGTTCAGCACTACCCGATCCAGAGAATGTAGGAGGAGAAAGCCTCCAGGACATGAAGGCAGCTATTTTAGATGCAATTGGTTATAATAAAGGAGATCGCGTAAAAGGTCTAAATCGCTGCAGACAAAAGAAGGGAAAGCATCCGAATGCAGATGCCTTTGGATGCACTTCAAAGCGGTATTGGAAGATTTAGTCTGTGCACACTTAAATGTCGAAAACACAACCAAATGGACCCGTATTTTACTCTCCCACGCCACAGCAGCAAGTCAAAAAGCCTGTGCGAATTATGACCTCTCAGACGCCACACATAACGAAGTGTGGGTTCTGAAGAGACTCTCTAGAGCTTGGGAGCAATCCTGACATAAAAAGGCAGAGCAGGAGAAGGTAGAAGCAAATATGAATCCAGTAAGGGCACATCAGGACCCCACATGGGTAAACAAGGGTAGACATAACGGACAGCACCACAGAGCACAGGGATGCTATCATTGTGGACAAAATGGACATTACGCCCGCGAATGCAATGTCCCTCAAACCAGCAACGGAATCAGCAAGCGAACGCCCCACATAGGAACAATGCCAGGCCTATACACAGTATTAGTGCCCGCCCAGACAATTCTGCCATAAATAGCACAGATTGACGGTGTTCGGACTCCCCAACTTGGGTCTGCGACACACTCTGGGACAAGTCAGGTAGACCAGTAGTCACAGGCACAATCTGGGGTCACCCTGTAGAGTCCCTTTGGGACATAGGAGTGTCCCACACCACTTTAACTCCTCCACAATGTTTCAGCGAGACAAATGGCCCACTACAGATACTATCACCCTTCGCGGATTTACAGGACATATCCAGCAGGGATATATTATGGCTCCCGTAGATATTCAAATCGGAAACGTTAATGACAAGCACCCCGTTGTTTTAGTAGATTTGCCCCGAACAGTAGAACACATTTTAGGGATCGACTTCATGAGTTCACACAACCTTTCCTTTGACCCCGTAAATAAGTGTGCTTGGAAAATGGCTACAACAGCGAGAACCCCCGCCACGCTCACAGTAGGAGACTACGAACACAGAATCTGCTCAGTAGGTGACTATTGGTTTGATTCGCAAGCCATTAGTACAGATAGGACGATTAGAGAGGTCCTAAGGAAACACAAAGCATCCTTCGCCCAGCACACCCACGACTGTGGAAAAATTCCAGGAACAGTCACCATTACAGGTCCCGATCCCAAGCCCCAGAAACAATACGGCTTCCCACAGCAAGCCGAGGCAGAAATTGCAAAAGTTCAAAGTTTGCTAGACCAAGGTGTAATTCGACCCGTAGCCTCAAGAAACAATGCCCCAATGTGGCCCGTAAGGAAAACAGACGGTTCATGGAGACTGACCATCAATTACAGAGAACTCAATAAAGTAACTTCATTCGCAGCCCCCACCGTTGCCACGAGTCCCGAGACAATGCTGAAGCAGGGACTACAGTCAAGGTATTTTACGGTACTGGACATTAGCAATGGCTTCTGGTACATTCCATTCAAAAAGAATTACCAATATAAATTCGCCTTCACGTTCCAAGGACAGCAATGTACGTGGACATGCCTTCCGCAAGGTTTCCACAACTCCCCTTCCATTTTCCACCGACAATTGGCAAATGGATTATCCAAATCTTCCCGACCTGAATGCCTCATTCAGTATGTGGACGACGTACTCCTTCTGATACCAAGGAAGAGCACATTTCGCTTATTTCCGAACTATTAGGTCTCCTACACTCAATTGGATGTAAAGTCAACCCGAAAAAGGCCCAAATCCTAAAAGAAAAGGTCTTTTATTTAGGCACAGTCATCACGCACGGAAAAAGAGAGATAGAGCAAAAACGGATTGATTCGATTGTTAAACTGCCCTTGCCCCATAATGTCACTGCACTCCGGTCATTTTTAGGACTGGTTGGTTACTGGAGGAACCATATAGACGGTTTCGCCACCAAGGCAGCCCCACTTTCCAAGCTCCTGAAAAAGAACGCCCCTTGGGAATGACTTCCACAGCACACGGATGCCATTGATGCATTAAAACGCGCCCTAGGTACAGCCCCCGCTTTGTAGGTTCCAGACCCCCACTCCCCATATGCCATAGAAGTTGCGACCACCGACTGAACCCTATCGGCTGTACTACTCCAAGAAAGGCACGATCGTTTAGGACCCGTAGACTATGCCTCACGAGTTTTGGATCTAGTGGAGCAAGGATTTTCAGCCTGCGAAAGGCACTTGCTCGCAGTTTTTTGGGCTGTTCAGTACTTAGCATACATCACAGGCCTCAACCCCGTAACAATTTTAACCGAGCACGCCCCAACGCGACTACTGTTAGATGGTAGGTTAAAGGACGGTTCAGTTAGCCAGATTAGAACAGCGCGCTGCACCCTACTTTTACAAGGAAGGGACATCACAGTAAAAAGGACAAAGACACACATTTTTAGCAGATAATTTGCAATATGAAGGAACCCCACATGAGTGTGAAATCATCGCAGCCAAGCACAACACAGGATCCTTTACTCCTAAATTGCTACCCACAAAAGCAGGCATCAGGCCGTAGAGAACCCAGCCCATGGATAAATCTTAAAAAATTTATGTAGATGGCTCCTCCACCGTTCATAATGGAAAATGGATTACAGGATGTGGTACATATGTGGAAGATGCGCAGGGACGCGCACTAGAGGAGATATCACTAAAATTACCAGGACATCTAGGATCCTAGGCAGCCGAGTTAGCAGCCATCGCATGCAATGTGTGGCACCCAGATTCTTTCCCGACCCCCGCAGATATATATTCAGACAGTTTATATGTCTGTAACAGTTTGACGGAATTCCTGCCCCTGTGGGAATCTAGAGGATTCATATCTGCCGACGGTAAACCCGTACCCTCAGCGCCATTACTGAAGCACATTCTTGAAACAGCTAAAGACCGCAAATATGGCACAATAAAAGTTAGAAGCCATCATCGTTCCTCCCCACCCAGTAATGTAAACGCATACGCCCTAGCAAAGGCAGGATCACGACACGGTCGCTTTTGGCAACCCCCTGAGAGTGACCCAGTGCACGCAGCCCAAGTCTCACAGACGAACATCCAAGATTTAGCACAGGCCCAAAAGGCAGACAACCCTCTTCAGCAAATTTTAAACGGTAACTTCCCAGCCCCCTACGACAAATTCAAGGATGCACTGACGGTATAGGACGGAATTGCATTAAAGAATGGAATTTATGTGGTCCCCACCCAGGACACGAACCAGAATATTTGTCAATTTCATGACGGACACGGACATCAGGGGATAGAAACCACCATTGCCCACTTAAGACCTTTGTGCTGGTGGCCCGATTTAAAAGCAGCCATCACACATTATATTGAAAATTGTTTAATTTGCGCTCAAAATAATCCAGACAGATGTTCCAAGAAAGGTCAGTTAAGACACACCCGCCCTGTTAATGGCCCATGGACGAATTTACAGCTAGGTTATATTGGTCCCCTCCCCCCCTGAAGAAATGGTTTTAAATATGTGTTGGTGGTGATCAATACCTTTACAAAATGGGTGGAAGCATTTCCCTCCAGGACAAACATGGCTAAGGCAACAGCCAAGATTTTAACACAGCAAATATTTACACACTGAGGACTGCCCCGCAGCAATGAATCGGACCAAGGTTCTCATTTTACAGGAAGAGTGATGCAGAACGTTTTGACGATTTTTGGGATAAACCAAAAATTCCATATTGCCTATCACCCACAATCCAACGGCTTTGTGGAACGTATGAATAGAACCCTAAAAGCGACTATCAGGAAAATGGTGCAACAGCACAACACTACATGGGACACAGTTCTCCCATTTTCACTTATGTTTATTGGGAACACGGTATCAAGTTCCACAGGTTTCACCCCCCACGCCCTTATGACCGGACGACCCATGAAAGGAACTGAATATTTATTAGGACTTGGTTTGGCCAGCCCCACAGTCACCACCCTCACCCACGTAAAAACAGTCCAACAGGTAATGGAAAATGTTAAGGCAGCCCAGCTCACTGCAGCAGTCCGCTAGGCGCTAGGAAAAAGCAGAGTAAGGCCTGCTTTGATAAAACAGTACACCCAGTAGAGTATACAGTTGGTCAGCAGGTGATGGTTTCCCTATATAACCCCAGTTCATTCCTCTCCCCTAAATTTGCTGGACCCTACTCGATTTCAGATAAAGTTAGCCTCTCGGTATATAAAATAACATATCCTAATGGAAAGTCAGGATGGTTTCATATCAACTGACTTAAGGTTTATGGAACCCAGTGCAACCACTCACACCATGTCTCCCTGGCAACAGCAGACGACTCTGCCCCGCCAACTGACAACCTAGTCAGATTCTCCCCCAGCCAGGACAGCACGTCCACAGACCCGACCTTGTCTCCACCTCCAGGAACGACCTTCCACCTTAAACTTGATTGGGACACTAGCGACAGCGCTCCAGACTTACTTGAAATCAACGACCAATGGCACAACCGCCCAGGCCCCAGTCGCTCCTGCCCCAGGAACCCCGACCAAGATATGTTTTGCACCTCATACCCCCTTTCATTGCCACAACCTGAGCCACGCCCACCGCCCGACGATAGAAATTTGCCCATTGCAGCTACCGCCCCTTCTGACCAAACAATTTCCCATTGGCACCGCGATAACTCTTGTCGATTGATACGGAACGACGATTCGGATCCCACAAATGCCCACGCGGCCACAGCACGAAAACGCCAGACACGAGTTTGCCAACCGGGAGATGGTGATGACTCAGAGTCTGACTGCCGTTCTGGTAACCCTTTTATGACGCTTTTTGAAATGGAACCCTGAGGTGTCCAGATGATGAGAAAAAGGATCCGATTGAGATTTACGGCGTCCTATTTTCTGATGGAGCCTGCCCGCCTTTATTTCTTGAATTTCTTGATACACTTTATTCTTCCAGTCTAGGATGTTTCATTTTTGTCACCCGTCCACTAAATTTCTTGATGCAGTCATGATTACCCGTCTGCACATTCTCGGAATCCATATGTTACAAACTCTTTCCACTTGTGTACGGTCACCCAGGCAGTGGAGTAACGGCACTAATCCCCACCCTGCCTGAGGACCCCCTATGTATTCGGTCAGCCAAGCGCGGGTAGTGGAGCAATGGCACTGGCCACCGCCCTACCCGGGGATTCCACCCATTCTTGCCCTGCCGCGCATACGCACCCCATGTTCCCATTACTGGTTTGGAAAAGTTTTTTAAAAACTCTGTCATGTCTCTGGCAGGTCTTTGTTTCCCCTGATCTGTTCTTTTTTGCGTGTGGTTTAACGAATGCTCGTTGCCACAGTCTCTGCACTCAACTTTGGTTTCCGGAGACCCTTCGGTCGCTAACCCCAACCGCTATTTAAATGTTCAACACATTTGGTTGAAACAAAATTTGCTGCTACTACAAAAACTACCTCAGCGCTGGACGGAGAAATTGTCCTCCTACTCAACGCATCGACCACAAGCTGCACTTTAACAGAATGTTCTTTTCGGATGTCTTGTCTCCAAAATGGTTGGTTTAAAAAAAAAATGAGGGAGTCACACATGGTGACAATTCTAATGGGAAATTGATATTAAGGAGAAACAAACAGACAAGCGAGATATTAAACAACGGTAATAGCAGATATTATGCTTGCACCCCCAGGAAGATACGAGGATACAAGGAACAAAAAGACAAGATGAAGACAGAACTGATGGCCTCCCTCATGGTCATTGTTGGATCACTACAGTTGCGCGCGTCGACGGCCCCTGTAACCCACACCACACCGACCCCGGACATGACCATACAATATGAGACCCCGAGCCCAGACACCACACCTCACATGAAAATAAACACTGATACCCCCACATGGTACGATAACATCGTAAGATGGTATTCCCTCTCATACATGGTAGAAGCCCTATTAGTTATTGCAATACTCTGCAGTGTCGTTCAGACACTTAGACTTCGAAAATGGCGAAGGAGAGCCTCCCGCTCCCCGATATATACACTCCGAGCCCCCTTTGTTGGTCTTCAACAGACCCCACACTCTTTTTGAACAATTTTCTGATAAATAAAGTTTGCGTTTCGGTAAATGTATAAGTTAAGTCGGAATGTGATGCTGCTATCGTAATATAAGTTCTTTTTGGTTATTAGCTAGCAGCATTAGTGTAGTTTAGGTCAGGACAGTTAGAGGTTCCCCTTGTGTAAAGAAGTTAAATGAATGATGAAATGTTATAGTGCCCCTTTAGAATTTATGACTGTGTGATGTATTAAAAACTGAGATGAATGTTCCAATCCATAGGACAGAGTAGTATCGAACCTGTAGTATAGAACCTGTCCTTGACCAACAGTACCCGGCGCACCAAAGAACAGATGAAGGATCAGTATTGTGATCCACCACGCTTCGCGTTTAGGATCAAGAGGACGGACTGCAGCCATCTGGGATGGCCACTTACAAAGTAAACATGGATACCTGCAAAGACTCAAGGGAAATATGGCCAATACAGGATTCAGGCAAACCCAGAGCCTAAATGTATATTTGCTAACAGAGAACCAGACAGTATTGAAACCCTGAGCCGATTTGCATTCGAATGGCTCATTTCCCCAGGACAAAGGACTGATACACAGATATCAGATACAATTCCAAATACATCGGTGCCACTCCCTTCACCCAGGAAGCCCAAACAGCCAAGGTCAATGACCGCTCAGGACACACCCAGCAATCAAGGCTCCCGCCCCTTTATTGGCTCAAATCGAAGGCAGTAATCGAAGCCTACCGAATTATTGGGTCCAAAGCGAAGGACTGCTCAAAAGAGTGCGAAACCCCAAAGGATAAAGAGAGACACTGCCATGTGTTCGATCTCTTTTGGCCCTGGCACACCGGCACTCTTCGGCCCAGCCTATACCTGAAGCCAACTGCAGCATCACGACCAGAAGCAAGTTCAAGATCAACGATCGCTACCAGATGGATGAGCCCAGCAGAACCAAAGTTACTTCTCCAGACCCAGCCGCTCCAGATCCGAACAAAGGCCTTGTTCCTCTGCCAAAGCCGGGTGCCTGAAAGAAAGTTAAGTACAGGTTGTTGTCGTGTTAGGTGTAATTTAGCTTGTAGTGTATTTTTTAAAAATATTTTTATTCAATTTTAGCAAATTTTCAACAAACCCACCCCCTTACAGAAAAAAGAAAAGCATAAAACACACAGATCAACATCATACAGTTATATTGCAAATTCCCCCAATGTACAAACCCCCCCATGAAACAATAACAAACACAAACACCCCCCCCCCTCCCCATGCCCCCCCCGGGTTGCTGCTGCTGAACACCTCCTAATGTTCCGCTAGAAAGTCTAGGAACGGTTGCCACCGCCTGAAGAACCCTTGCCCAGACCCTCACAAGGCAAACTTTACCCTCTTCAATTTTATGAACCCTGCCATGTCGCTGAACCAGGCTTCGCATCCTTCCACTGTAGCAGAATCCTCCACCGGGCTACCAGAGACGCAAAGGCCAGAATACCGGCCTCTTTCGCCTCCTGCACTCCCGGCTCGTCCGATACCCCAAATAATGCTAATCCCCAGCTCGGCTTGACCCGGGTGTTCACCACCTTAGACACAGTGCTCGCAAAGCCCCTCCGAAACCCATCCAGCGCCGGACACGCCCAGAACATACGGGCGTGCTTTGCTGGGCTCCCTGAGCACCTCACACACCTGTCCTCTACCCCCAAAAACCTACTCAACCTCGCCCCTGTCATATGTGCTCTGTGAAGAACCTTAAATTGTATCAGGCTAAACCTGGCGCAAGGGGAGGAAGAATTAACCCGACCCAGGGCATCAGCCCACAGACCCTCATCCATCTCCTCCCCAAGCTCCTCCTCCCATTTACCCTTTAGCTCCTCCACCGAGGTCTCCTCCTCTTCCTGCATCTCCTGATAGACCGCCGAGACCTTGCCTTCTCCAACCCACACCCCCGAGAGCACCCTATCTTGAATCTTACCTGCTGGAAGCAGCGGAAATTCCCTCACCTGCCGTCTCACGAACGCCTTCACTAGCATGTACCTGAAGGCGTTTCCGGGGGGGCAGCCCAAATTTCTCCTCCAGCGCCCCAAGCTCGCAAAAGTCCCATCTATAAACAGGTCCCCCGTCCTTCTACTTCCTGCCCGATGCCAGCTCAGAAACCCCCCATCCATTCTCCCCGGGACAAACCGATGGTTCTCTCAGATCGGGGACCAAACCGAGGCCTCTATCTCACCCCTGTGGCGCCTCCACTGCCCCCAAATTTTCAGAGTCACCGCCACCACCGGACTCGTGGTGTGCCTTGTCGGCGGGAGCGGCAGCTGTGCCCACACAGGACGCCATCTCTAGCCTCTTCCACGCCGCCCCCTCCCCCTCCATTATCCACTTACGGATCATCACCACATTGGCAGCCCAGTAGTACCCACATAGATTGGAAAACGCTCGCCCTCCTCTGTCCCTGCTACGCTCCAGAAACACCCATTTTTACCCTCGGGGCCTTATTCGCCCAAACGAATCTCATGATGCTCCTGCTGACCTGTATAAAAAAGGCCTTAGGGATCAGGATGGGAAGGCACTGGAACATAAAGAGGAACCTCGGAAGGACCGTCATTTTCACCGACTGCACCTACCCGCCAACGGTAGTGGCAACATATCCCACCTTTTAAACTCCTCCTCCATCTGCTCCACCAGCCGCGTCAAATTGAGCTTGTTCAGGGCCCCCCAACTCTTAGCCACCTGGATCCCCAGGTACCGAAAGCTCCTTTCCGCCCTCTTCAGTGGAAGTTCGTTTATCTCCTTTCTCTGGTCCCCTGGATGTATCACAAAGAGCTCACTCTTCCCTATGTTAAGCTTATATCCGGAAAAGTCCCCGAACTCCCTGAGCATCCGCATAACTTCCGGCATCCCCTCCACTGGGTCCGCCACATACAATAACAGGTCATCGGCATACAATGACACCCGGTGTTCCTCTCGCCACCGAACCAGTCCCCCCCAGTTCCTGGACTCCCTCAGTGCCATAGCCAAAGGCTCAATTGCCAATGCGAACAACAAGGGGAATCGAGGACACCCCTGCCTCGTCCCCCGGTCCAGCCGAATGTATTCCGACCTCCGCCTGTACGTGGCCACACTCACCACCAGGGCTTCTTAAAGTAGCCTAACCCAACTGATGAACCCCTCCCCGAACCCAAACCTCATCAGCACTTCCCAAAGATACTCCCACTCCACCCTATTGAAGGCCTACTCTGCGTCCATAGCCGCCACTACCTCCGCTTCCCCCTCCACTGCAGGCATCATCATTACGTTGAGGAGCCTCCGCACATTGGTATTCAGCTGCCTTCCCCTCACAAATCCTGTCTGGTCCTCATGAATCACCCCTGGGACACAGTCCTCAATTCTGGTAGCCAGCACCTTCGCCAACAACTTCGCGTCGACGTTGAGGAGCGATATCGGTCTGTACAGCCCACACTGTAATGGGTCCTTGTCCTGCTGCAGGATCAGCGAGATCAGCGCCCTGGACATTGTCGGGGGCAGGGCCCCCCCTCCCTCGCCTCATTGAAAGTCCTCACTAATAGAGGGCCCAACACGTCCATGTACTTCTGGTAGAATTCCATCAAGAACCCATCCGGATCCGGGGCGTTCCCTGCCTGCATGCTCCCCAACCTCTTAACCCCTTAACCAGCACCTCCAGCCCAATCAGTCCCCCTAGCCCAACCACCTCCACCCTCGGGAACCTCAGCCGATCCAAAAATCGGCGCATCCCCCCTCCCCCATCGGGGGCTCAGGCCTATACAGCTCCTCATAAAAGTCCCTGAATACCCCATTTATTCCCACCACACTCCGCACGGTGTTCCCCCCTTTATCCCTAACTCCCCCAATCTCCCTCGCTGCCTCCCGCTTCTGAAGCTGATGTGCCAACATCCGGCTCACCTTCTCCCCATATTCGTACACCGCCCCATGCGCTTTCCTCCATTGTCGTTAGCCTCTAAATATCTTTCAATGCACCCCTGGGTCCGCCCGCACATCTCCTCATCCGCCAACAGTCCCACATCGAGGTGCCACAGCGGGCGCTGGTCCATCTCCTCCCCCATCTCCAGCTCCACCCAATGCGGGGCATGATCTGAGATAGCTATGGCCGAATATTCCGTGCCCTCCACTCTCGGGATTAGTGCCCTACTCATAATGAAGAAATCTATCCGGGAGTAGGCTTTATGGACGTGGGAAAAGAAGGAAAATTCCCTGGCCCCCGGCCTGACAAACCTCCATGGGTCCACTCCCCCCATCTGGTCCATAAACCCCCTCAGCACCTTGGCCGCCGCCGGCATTTTACCCGTCCTGGACCTGGAGCGGTCCGATGCTGGGTCCAACACCGTGTTGAAGCCTCCCCCCATTATCAAGCTCCCTGCCTCCAGGTCCGGAATCCGGCCCAACATGCGCCGCATAAATCCGGCATCATCCCAATTCGGGGCATATACATTCACTAATACCACCCGCACCCCCTGCAGCTTACCACTCACCATCACATACCTACCTCCATTGTCTGCCACGATGTTCAGCGCCTCAAATGACACCCGCTTCCCCACCAAGATCGCCACCCCTCGATTCTTTGCGCCCAACCCCGAGTGGAAACCTGCCCAACCCACCCCTTTCTCAGCCTAACCTGATTTGCCCCTTCAAATGCGTCTCCTAGAGCACAACCACATCTGCCTTCAGTCTTTTCAGGTGCGCGAGCACACGGGCCCTCTTGACCGGCCCATTCAGGCCTCTCACATTCCAAGTTATCAGCCGGATCAGGGTGCTTCCCGCCCACCCCCCCCCACCCTGCCGATTAGCCATCCATTTTTCTAGGCCAGCCACATGCCCGCGCCTCCCGCACTCTCCATTCCCCCAGGCGGCGGAACCCTGCCCCGACTCTCTCTCCGAACTCCAGCTCCCCTTTGGCCAATGCAGCAGCAACCCAGTCCCCCCCCCCCCACCCACCCCCCCGCCCCCCCCCCCGCCAGCTAGGTCCCCCCCCCTAGCTGTATTGCTCCCCCAATGGCACTCCCATAAGTCAGCTGACTCTTGCTGACCCCTGGCCTCTCCCGCCACTCCGTCGACCCCCCAGTGTGAGAATCTCTCCTCCCCGTCCTGGCAGTCAGCGGTCGCTCCTCCCAACACCGTCCTTCCCCCCCCCCCCCCAGCCCCACCCCCTTCCTTCCCTAGCGCGGGAAATAGCCCGCGCTGTCCACCAAGCTGGCCCCGCCCTCTCTGGCGCAGCTCCCTTTTGTGGCCTTATCTCAGCTTCCCCACCTCGGGCCTCCCATTCCCTCTCCCCCCCCCCCCCCCCCCCGGCGGGGCCCCGCCCTTCCAACCACCGACGCCCACACTCTCACACAACTCCCACTTCGAACCATTTACCCAACCCCACCCAGCACCAAAGAAAACAGAACAGACATCCCCCAAAACACAATAACCACAATAACCCCCCATCGACACCCCCTCCCAGCAAACCCTCAGTCCGTGTCCAACTTTTCGGCCTGGATAAAGGTCGACGCCTCCTCCGGCGTCTCAAAGTAATGGTGTCGGTCCTTGAAGTGACCCACAATCGCGCCGGCTGCAGCATCCCGAATTTCACCCCCTTCCGATGCAGAACCGCCTTAGCCTGGTTCTACCTGGCCCTCTTCTTGGCCACCTCCGCGCTCCAGTCCTGGTATATACGGACGTCTGTGTTCTCCCACCTGCTGCTCCGCTCCTTTCTAGCCCATCTCAGGACACACTCCCTGTCCACAAAGCGGTTGAACCGCACCATTGCCGCCCATGGCGGCTCGTTGGCCTTGGGCCTCCTCGCCAGGACTCGGTGAGCCCCATCCAGCTCCAGGTGCCTCCTTGACCGACTCTCCGTGTCTTCAAACTTTTCTTGCCACTTCTTGTGCAGCACCTCGTGCGCCTCCACCTTCACCGCCAGGCCCAAGATCTCGTCCTCGTTCTCCGAGGCCTTTTGCTGCACCTCCCAGATCGCTGCCCCTTGGGCCTTCTGGGTCTCGACCAGCTTATCGATCAATGCTTTCATCGGCTCCAGCAGCTCTGCCTTCAGGTCCGCAAAACAGCGCTTGAGGAACTCCTGCTGCTCTTGCGACCATTGCGCCCACGCTGCCTGGGCTCCACCCGCCGCCATCTTGGTTCTCCTCCCTCGCACTTTTCACTGTACCAAAATCACTTTTTTCACCGCTCCACTCCTGATCCAATCCATACAGTGCCGGGGAAATCGTATTGTCACCTTCCCACACTGGGAACCGTCGAACAAATGCCGCTGGGGCCCCTAAAAAGAGCCCAAAAGTCAGTTTCTGACGGTAGCTGCCGAAAGTGCGACTTAGCTCAGCATAGCCGCAACCGGAAGCCTCGCTTGTAGTGTTTCTATGTTGCATGTGTGAGTTAACCTTGTGTGTAAATAAACTATTATTGAACTTGAACATTGACTGGTTGTTGGGTCTTTGATCAATATACGGTTGAATCTTGTGGTGGTATCATCTGATACCTGGCGATTCTGAAAAGCAATATCACTCAATATTAAAAAGAGCAACATTATTGGCTTCTCCGGTGCAAATTGGCAACAGGGCCACAACTGGACCGATCCAGCAACCATTGAGGGGCTAGCACCGGCACTAACTAATCAATTAACTTGTGAGTTTGATTCTTTAATACTTTTACTAGCTATTAAATTAAACAAGATAGAACTAGATTAAACTATGAATATTTATACTAGCACTCTGAGCTAACTCTACGGGCGGGATTCTCCGACCGCGGAGGGGCAGGGGCGCGATTCATGTGATGCCTCTCCGATGCCGGTCCACTGATGCCGGCACGGCCAGCGCGGCGCCGGTCAGGGGCTGCTCTACGCGGCCCCACCTCCAGCGATTCGCCGCTCGATGGGCCGAGTGGCCACCGAGATAGGCAGAGTCCCGCCGGCGCCGTTCATGTGGGGTCCTACTGGCGGGACCTCAGCATTCATCCTGCGGGGGTGGCCTGGTGGGGGGAGGGGGGGATCCGACCCGGGGGGGGGGGGCCTCCACCGTGGCCTGACCAGCGATCGGGGCCAACCGGTCGGCGGGCGGGCTTCTACTGGAAGGCAACTAGCGCGCATGCGCAAGTCCGTACCGGCCGTAGCGCGTATGTGTGGACCCACGGCGCCCATTCTGACGCCGGTATCAGCACCTGGAGCTGCGTGAAACGCTTCAGTGCCGTGCTGGCCCCCTGTGTGGCCCAGGATCGCTGCGCCTGGGGGCCTGTTGACGCCGTCGTAAAACGCGACGGCGTTTGTGAAGGCGCCAACACTTAGCCTCAGGATCAGAGATTTCCACCCTACATCTTTGGTCTCCAGTCACAATGAACACAAAGAGAGCGGGAAAAGTCTGTTTTTGTACCCCCTGTTAGTGTTGCCCTCCAGTGATCATTTAACTGTAATGACTATACATTAACCCCTTATGTATATCCATAAAAAGAGATCACTACAACTGTGGTAGTACCAGGTATTGCGGTACCTGAGAGGCTGATGCCCATTGGTTAGACCCAGGAGTCTACCATTGGCTGTATTACGTAGCTCCGCCCTGAAGGTGGGGTATAAGAGATGGTGCCGTCCCAGCAGCCTTCACTTTCTGTATCGAAGCGGCTGGGGTAAAGGTTCTAGCAGATTAAAGCCTTCAGTTATGAAATCACTTTGTCTTGAGTGTATTTGATTGCGCATCAACACACTCACCCCAGCCAACAAGGTTGGGCTAGAGCGCGCCCATCCCATTGGTGGATCGGTTGGGGCCAGAGGGCAACTGAGGTCCTGGGAGGACACCCATACGAGCCATAGCACTAAGTTCACACAGGGCAGTCAGCGGCGTGCGCAGCTGCATGGCTGCTTTGCAGGCTGCGTCAATGGTGTTCCATGCCTCTCCACCCCGACCCCACAGCCCACCTCCTGGCCACACCCTACTACCCCCTGGGCCCTGGCAGACGCCCCCAGGCCACGGCAGAACTGTCAGGAAACTATGTGATGTTGGACACTTTCCGTACCCGCCCCCCCCCCCCCCAGCAGCCACGCCGCCTGTTTCACGATTTTTGAGAGTACAAGTGAACTTCGCCGTCGGGAATTCACCTCCGAGGCGGAGAATTGCGGAGGCCCCGGAGAATACCGGGACAGGCCCGTTAATGATACGCAAACGGCATTTACTGTCCGTGCAAAGTGGAACGCATTGACGCCGCTATCAAGCCACCGGAGAATTGCGATTTGCCATGAACCCGGTGTCACAAGTTCGGCGTCAAAACTGATTCTCCGCCCAATTGCCTTTCCTGATTTCGGCGCCGGCCGAAGGAGAATCCCTTCCATGGAGTTTTCACTCTCTCCCCGTGCCTGCGTGAGTTTCCTCCGGCAATTCCTGTTTCCCCCCACAGTCCAAAGATGTGCAGGTTTGGTGGATTAGCCTTGCTAAATTGCCCCTTAGTGTCCAGAGATGTGCAGGTTAGGTTACGGGGATAGGTTGGGGTGAGAAGGGGTGTGGACCCCTCTTTCGGAGAGTCGGTGCAGACTTGATGGGCCAAATGGCCTCCTTCTGAGCTGTAGGGATTCAATGATTCTCTGGTATTATCAGGAGTTTACATGGCTCTGAGAGGGTTGTGTGGTGAGAGGCAGTTATGGGGAAGGGAAGAATTCTTTCGTCAGGATACCCTGCCCATCTTGAGTGGAGCAGGCATGATGGACCAGCTGGTCTATTTCTGCTGATCAATCTTTATGTCCTACCTTCATATGATACCAATTAAGTCATCTAGATAATTATTTGCTTTACTTACAAGAAAACAGTTGTTTTAATGAAATGACTTTGAATGAGTTGTTCTCCTGCATAATAGTAGCCTTTAGATCTTAAAATGATCTTGATCCTTTCTGGGTTAAAATGCGCTATCCGATACGCACAGAGACGACACAAAAGGCATCCTGATTAGGTTTAGCCTCTTAATTCCATGGCCTTTATCCATAGGCTACAGAAAAAAAGCAGTACATAAGTTTTGGACTGATTCATATCTGCAGGATAACCACCACCAACAGACTGGTTAGGCCAAATGTGCTATTTCATTGATATAATTTATATATTACTCTGTATGTGATTTGGTTATAGCAATACCTGTTATGCAAATTGTTTTTAAAGGCATAACATTTGACTTCAGTTGCTTTAGTCCTGGATACAGCTTTCTCCCAGCTCATTAAAATTAGAGCAGTTGATGGAAAAAATAAAATGGTGAGAAGCTCATTGTGATTTTACAAATTACAGGAGTTGCTCATTTCTCTGATCCTCAAAGCTCCATTTTGACAGCCTTCCAGTTGTGAACAGATCTGCTGCATTGGGGGAAT
The DNA here is from genome assembly GCF_047496885.1 of Scyliorhinus torazame. Taxonomy (NCBI): domain Eukaryota; kingdom Metazoa; phylum Chordata; class Chondrichthyes; order Carcharhiniformes; family Scyliorhinidae; genus Scyliorhinus; species Scyliorhinus torazame. The sequence continues at coordinate 55,697,446 of NC_092716.1, read as the reverse complement.
AGGTTGTATTATTTCTGACTCACAATGTTATTGGGTGGGATTTTCTGTCCAGAGACTCTGGAATCGCGAGATGTGATGGGGCGAGAATGGCATGTGCGGTGAAAATCGCTCCGGTGCCGCGACAGCAGCGTCAATGCATTCTACTCCACACGTACAGTAAATGCCTTTGGCATATCATGAGTGGGCCTGACCTGGTATTCTCCAGGGTCTCCACGATGCACTGCCTCTGCCAGGAGGAATTACCAACGGCGAGTTTCACTTGTGGTTTTAAAAATCGGGAAATGGGCGCCGTGGCCAATGAGGGAGGGAGAGGAGGTAGGACATGCAAAGGCACGACCGTGGTCTGCCGGTCCTGCTGCTGGCAGGGCTGGCTGGGCGGGTGGGGTGGGAAGAGCAACGGGAGGTGGGTGGGGTGATGGGGGTGACCAGGGGATGGGCCATGGGGCTGGGTGATGCCCAGAGACCGATGTATCCAGGCACGGACTGCCATTGCTGTGGCCTGCAAGGCGGCCATATTTCTGCGTACCCCACTGACCGTTCACCATGGCCCGTGGTTGGGCATTGTGACGCCGACCATCTGGCTGCCCTCACTCCACCATCCCCCGCACCCCATCCCTCACCCTCCACCCCACCACCCCCGCACTCCATGCCCCACCCTGCACGCAAGGGACCGTCTGGAATATCTGCCAGATCATGATGCACTTGGCACTGCAGGTGTACGGGGAGGACACTCGCCCCCGATGACCGTCATGGTGATGATCGCCCAGAACTTTTACGCCATGGGGTCCTTCCAGGTGCCGAGTGGGGACCTGTCTGGGATCTCACAGACCTTGGTGCCCAGGTGCATCCACACCATCATGGAGGCCCCATATGCATGGTCGGCACAATATATCAAATTCAATGTGGACCGAGCCCACCAGGATGCCCAGGCAGTGGGGTTTGCTGTCATCACTGGGATGTCCCAGGTCCAGTGGATGATCGATGGGATGCATGTTGCCCTGTGAGCACCAGCCCATGACAGGCTGGTCTTCACAAACTGAAAGGGGTCCCACTCGATGGACGTTCAGCGGGTGTGTCATCATGAGCTGCACATCATGCATGTCTGCGTCTGATACCCGGGCAGTGTGCAGGCGCCTTCATCCTGGCAAATTGGATGGTCCCCGACAACTTTTGAGGTGCACTCCTCATTGAGCGGTTGGCTCCTGGACAGCAGGGATTATCCGCTGTGGTCGTGACTAATGATGCTTATCCAGAGGCCACAGATCAAAGCCGAGATCCACTACAATGACAACCAGGCTGCGACCAGGGGCATGATCGTGTGGTGCTTCGGCCTCCTGAAGATGTGGTTCAGGTGCTGGATCGCTCTGGTGGTGCCCTCCAGTATAGCGCTAGGAGAGTCTCCCACATCGTGGTGGTCTGTTGCGTCCTCCACAACATCACGCAGCAGGGGGGCGACGTGCTGGAGGAGGAGGATGAACGTTAGGCCTCGATAAAAAGGTGGATGCGGGGAGGACGAGGATGTGCAGGACAAGGGGCCTGGCCAGGCACAAGAGGCTGCACAATGTCTGCTCCTGGGTTAGTGCGCACGGGACGTTGTAATGGCCTCGAGGTTCACCGTCCAGGGGACCTGGCCAGTGGCACGGACACCCCATCTCATCCCCACAGTCCCCCCGGGCCGACCAACCCCTCCCAAGACTTCCCACCCACGTCACATCCCCCCACTTGCAACTTCCTCCATGACTCCTTCCTGCCTCATTATTGCGTGCAGACCCTGGGTTGGCAGTGACATTGGATCAAGTCCATGGGATGGAAGACGATGATGGCCCGCCCTGTGATGAGCTCTGCTGCTCCACATCATTTGACAACTCCTGCCCAAGGTGCAGCTTTCCAACGTCCACCTGGGTGATCCCTGCATACGAACTGGCCATTCCATCACATAGCCCCACCAAACTCTTGGAGTGATGGAGGTGGGGACGGGGAGCGCGGGTTGGGGGGTAGAGTGATGGGGGTGGGGCGGGGTACCGGGGCAGTGAGCAGTGGCTTCACTGACATCCCTGTCCTGAGCGCACCCCCGATGTCTGCCCATCTCCCACCCCCAGTGCCCTGTCCGCCGCCAGCCTGGCCCGTCCCTCACACCCTTCTGACAGAGCACCGAGGCAGGTTGCAACATTGTGAACAAGTGTTTCTTGTGAAACGTTAAACATTTATGTACAAGTTCGTGCCCTGGCCCCAACGCTATCCTGTGTGCTGCACCCGTGCCAACTTAACTGGTGTCTACCTTTCTGTCCTTTCTGCTGAACCCTACATCTAGGTGGTTCCCAACGAGGTACATCAGGAATGGAGGCGGCCTGACTTCCGGTGACGGCGGGCAGGAGGCGGCCGCACAATGGAGGGCTCCCATTCGGCAACGGCATTTTCGGGGCTTTAAGCCCGGTCCCAGGGTCCGCGGAGGTGGCAGAAGCAGGGAGAAGGAACGGAGGAGGCACAGTGAGGAAAAAAGAACAAAGAAAAATGTTGAGGGTGAGCAAGAAAACGGACGGAAAAAAAACAGCTGAAGGTCCGTCGGGGAGTGGAAAGGTCACCGCGGGGTCACCAGGAAAAATGGAAGCTGGAGCACCAGGGAAGGCCGCACTGCTTACGGCTGAAGAAATAACTAAGGTGCTGCCTGTGGAATTTGAAAAGCAGTTGGCGCAGATTGAGAAATGCATGGAGACGGTGAGGAAGGAGATGTGGGAGGTTTTGAGTGTGCTGGTGGAGGAGGCGATTTCCCCGGTGATGACGGCGGTGGCGAGCGCAGTGGCGGAGGTGCGAGAGCAAGGGGAGGCGCTGAAGGAAGTGGAGGAGACGTTATTGCAGCACGGTGATCAACTTGCCTCGATGGGGAAAGAGATGCGGAAGGTGATGGATACTAACAAGGATCTGCGAGGAAAAATGGAAAACCTGGAAAACAGATCCAGGCGACAGAATTTGTGGATTGTGGGGCTGCCCGAAGGAGTTGAAGGACCGAAGCCGACTGGGTATATTGCCGCGATGCTGGCAAAACTATTGGGGGAGGGGGAGGATCCCTCCCGATATGAACTGGATCGGGCTCATCAGTCGTGGAGGCCTGTACCAAAGGCGAGTGAGCCGCCAAGGGCAGTGACTCTGTGTTTCCGTAGGTACAATGTGAAGGAGAAGGTCCTGAGCTGGGCCAAGCAGAAGCGGGTGGTGCAGTGGGCTGGAGCTGGTATACGTGTATACCAGGACTTTACGGTGGAGCTGGCAAGGAGGCGGGCTGCCTTCAACCGGGTGAAGAGGGCACTGTACATTAGCAAGGTGCGGTGCGGCATTGTATATCCAGCGAAGCTGAGGGTGACTTACAAACTCAGGGACTTTTATTTTGGAACGGCGGAAGCAGCGGAGGAGTTTGCGAAAGCAGAAGGACTGTGGCAGAACTGACAAATTGGGGAATGGCCATGTGCCGATGTAACCTCATGACTGTATTTTCTTCTTTTTTGTATAACTGCGCGTGGGTGTAGAGACTGAAGGAGCCAATGTGGTATATATTTGGACAAGGGAAGGGACGGGACTTTCACTCGAAATGAGGGTTCTTTGGGGTGTAGGTGGATATGCGGGGTGTGTGTGCTAAAAGGGGATCTTTGGGCTTTCCTAGAGCCGGGCAAGTAGAAAAGGGACCCGGGCGGGGGCCTCCACGCTGGCTGGTTTGTGCCGGCCAGTGAATGGGAGTGAGGTGGGGGAGGGGCTGCGGCCATCGGAGCCTGGCAGAACAGGGTCCGAGTGGTCTAGCCGGGGTGGAAAGTTGGGGGGAAGGAACCGAGGTTGGGAGGATGAGTTTTACAAGAGGCAGTGGACGGGAGGAGCTGGAGACCTGCAGTGGGGGGGGGGGGGGGGAGCTGTGTAAGATTAAGGGTGAATACGGATAATCCCTGATTCCTTTTTGTCATTTGTTTATGTAAATATGCGGGTTGAGGTTTGGGGGTTGGTGGGCAGATGGGATCGTTGTTATTATGGGGACTGACATATCTTGCTGATTATTGTTTATTGTTGATGGATGTAAATGTGGGAGAAAATGTGAAAAAGGAGAATAAAAAAAAAAATATTTTAAAAAAGGAATGGAGGCGGACTGCTGCGGTCCTGCCCTGTGACATGAAATGAAAATCGATTATCACAAGTAGGCTTCAAATGAAGTTACTGTGAAAAGCCCCTAGTCGCCACATTCCGGTGACTGTTCGGGGAGGCTGGTACGGGAATTGAACCCGCGCTGCTGGCCTTGTTCTGCTTTACAAGCCAGCTGTTTAGCCCAATGTGCTAGACCAGCCTTTGGGTTCCCTTGGCAGCCGTCCTCTGGAGCGACCGGACCTGGTTGGGTCCGGCAGTCCCTCGGGTGTCCCAGGTGGTGCGGTGCCACGCTGTTCTGCCTGACGCCCATCAAATGCACCAGGAATAGGAGGGGAGGAGTCTAAGGAACTGTGGTGTTCTGGCCCCTCCCCTGTGGGAGTCACTGTCACAGGCACCACCCATGTGTTGCTGGCCTGGGTGGCACACATGGTAGGCATTGCCTCCTGCCCCAGCTGGATAATTGCTGACAATCCCTCTGTATATCCATTAACGATGGAACCGCCCTTTCCAGAAGCCCAAAACCTACCCAGTCAGCAGTTAGCTCTGGGGTCGGGCCGCCCGCCGACCGTCCGCCACCTAGGGGGTTCCTATCTCCACCTGATGTACCACAGCACATATGTGGTGCGCACCAAATAGTAGCCCAGTAGCCTCTTCACTAAAGTGCCCAAATGAGGTGAGTGTATCTGGGATGGTGGAAGAATCCCCAGGGGGCAGCGCGAATCCCGCCCCACTGCTTCGACGCCGGCTGCTGGGTTTACGCCGCGCCGATTGGGGGCATTTGGCAGCGGAATTCTCCGGGCCCCGATGGGCCGAGCGGCCATCGTTTCCTGGCCTGTCCCGCCGGCGTGAAATGGACATGGTCCCACACGGCGGGACCTGACTTGTATGTAGGTAAGTCCTCGGGGGCTGCGGGGGGGATCCGGACCTGGGGGGAGGCTCGCACGGTGGTCGCGATTGGGGCCCACTGACCTGCGGGCGGGCCTGTGCCGTGGGTGCACTCTTTCCTTCTGCACCGGCCTCTGTCGGGCTCCGCCATGGCCAGCGCGGAGAAGAACCCCCCTGCGCATGCGCAGGAACACGCCGGCCGGTTTGCACATGCGCGGAAACCACAGCGGCAGTTCTGCGCATGCGCCAACCCGCTCCGGCCCTTCGCCGCCAGTTGGCGTGGTGCCAACCTCTCCGCCGCCAGCCTAGCCCCCAGAAATACGGAGGATTCCACAAATTCCGGAGTGGTTCACACCGCTCTTGGCGCCAGCGTCGAGCCATCCAGCCATTGCGGGAGAATCCATAACTGTATTATAGGAGACATAATTTTGAGACTATAGTCTTTCTTAGTTATTTAGATTTTTCTAGCTTGTTGCTTCATGCTTTGTTCTAGCCATAGCTCTCCTCTAGCTCCAGTTGTCACATATGGCCTTTTCATCACCCTTGGAGTTTCACTGTTGGAAAGCAAAAAGTGTAAGCATTGACTGACTGTCGTTGATACCTGAAGAGGTTCGCTCATTTTGACTAGCTAGACTGCCTTCGACGCCTTTAACTTATTTTCGGAGTTACAAAGAACCCCTGCAGATTGTGGAAGAGAACTCTCTGAAATAAACTTTTATCAAGCAAGTAAAAATTATTTAATTATTACCACTTAGTATTTTAAAGTAATTGTACACCCTGCAAAAACAGTATGCGCTGTGGATTTTTTAACCAAACAATATTAAATCATTATCACCACTGTTTTTCCTGAAAATTCAGTTGATTCAATAACATGCTGAATTGGAATTTTGAATGATATATTTATACTAAGTGACAGAGTGACGGTCCTGTAAATATTTAAAGCAGCCAGGCACAATTCTTTCCTGAAGTCCATAAGGCTGTTGCTACTCTTGGCGATTATAGAAAATATAGGCCCAGACTTTGAAGGCAGTGATGAAGCGTTGGTGCACGCGCTGACATTGAAGAAAGCTGCCAACAATGATCTCGCCAACTTTGTGATGCGGATTTCATTTTTTCCAATGTTAATTTTATTCCAGCGTCAGCTATTGGAGATCTCTGGTATCCAGCAAGAGTGATGTCATTGCACAGGCCAAGCAGCCAATCAAATTGAAGAATTCTCACAGACAGCAAACATGGCTGTAACAAGTACTGATTTTCCTTTGATTTCTAATTATTTCACAGACAGTGAAATAAACCTGGAACATACACATAGGATTAATATAGAAAGTGAAATATCATAAGTTCATAAACATAAAAATAAATGAGAAATCTGAGCAATATTTTATCAGAGTGGTGAAAATTGATATTCTACAAATACAATATTAGATTTTCAGTGCTAATGAGGTTGGAATTATGACTTATGCACTGTTAAAATCATAGTTATTCCTCCATAAACAAGTTGTAACTTTTTCAGGACATATCATAGCAAGATTAGCAGCATAAAAATGGAAGTTCATACAATTTATATCTGCAACAATTTCACTGAGCACCCTGTCAGGGAGTGGGAGTCAATGAGAAGAAGTTTGGGGATTCCCCATTTAATGAAGCATATACGGACGACAAAAATCGCTGTCAGTTTCATCTTGTACTGAGTCAAATGCCGACAGTTTCATTATCATTACAGCCACAAAATGTAGGCCACAATTTCATATCTTCATCTCAGGATCTAATTGTTTTCTTCCCCATATTTTATAGACAAGATGACTCATATATTAAGCATCCTCACCTTAAGACATTTACGTACGGTTTTGGAAATGTGGCGGACAAGAGAGAGACAGTCAAACTGCACTGATTTCCTCGTACCGTCTGCCCGTAAGCAGAAGGTATTTGGAATTTGTTTTTAAAAGAACAGTGGTGGTGTATTTCCCCAATCCCTCAGTTTATGTGATCCAATTTTACTAATAATCTACAGCAACCTTGAGTTGGGATTAACTCAGAAAACTGGTTTATTTTTCCATATTCAAACCCATGAAAGGAATGGGCACCATGTCCCACTCTGCATACACACATATTAAAGGAGGGGAGCATGGTGGTGGGAGAAATGGGATTTTACTGTACAAAGACCACAGAAAATGAATATTAGCCCATGTGAGTTCCGGAGTTCAAAGTCAGCTTTGAAAGGGATTATTTCATGAGAGCGTTCAAAGTCCTTTGGCTAAAGACCGGACTTGTAGGATTCCCAATTTCAGTTGCGGCCAATACCACAAGATGAAGGATATGCAGAGATAGAGTCAGTTCTGTAGGCGATGGTACAAAATCTTCCAGCAGAGTCAGGCTAGATGGGCATGTGGTACTGTGTGTTATTCTGCTTATTCATGACTCACCAGTTGGATATTAAAACAGCAGACTGACTGTGAAGCCTAAGGATGCAATGTTAAAGCTCGCCAAAAGCCAGATCCTGTGATATGGCTTATTAATGGTAGCAGCTTAACAATTAATTTCTTTGCTTCTGATCAGAATTCCATTGTTCCTCCTTAGGAGAGAGATGAGGTGGTTGTTCGCATCTCTTCCAGCATAATTAGTTTCAGTCTCCCTCTTTTATGATAGGGGGAGCCGGTGCATCTGCACTTCCTCTGCTATTGATGGTTACAAGAGGCTTTTCCAGTGAGGTGTAAAATTCCAGAAGCCGAGAAAATAATGATTTTGTTCTTAGAACTCCTGGGGATAACTCCCCCCAAAAAGGGCTGACTCCAAACTCAGGTGACTTGTAGCAGCCATCCTTTGTTCAGCAGAATAGGCCATCAAAAAAATAGTAATAAGGATAAATTTTTGAACATACAGTGTTGGGTTTCTTTTCATATCATCGGAACCCAACAAAAACTACATGCACATGAATGACATGGCCTATATAAACCAAGCATACTGATATTAAGTAGCATTCGTCTGGACTCATGTATAAACAATTGGATCCAAATGCTTTGCAGTACTTGCTGTATGATAGAAGTTATGCTTAACCTGTCAAGGTTTCACAGATCCAGAAAACCAGATTTTAGGACTCTGCTCATAACAATGTGTCATATGAATCATCACAATTTGATATTTCTGCCTGGATGATTATTGTAGAGTGAATTGCTATGCTGAAATATTTAGCAATTGGGTTCAATATGGAGTACTGGAACAGCATAATCTAGTACACATGCCAAACAAATCCCACTATTTTTGTGATGAAAGGTGTATATGGTCCTGAAGACAGTAAAGACTGTTGTGAATAAAAGTTCTTGCTGGAAAATGTAACTCCTAAATTTTCCTTGATGTCTAGCCAGTCCATTTCCAGAAGGTGATTTTCGATCGGAAGAGGTTCAGACAGTAGTATATAAACAAAACAATTAGGGGCAGAATCTTGTGGAGGTGGTGAGGGGGCTCAACTGTCAGCTGGAAATCCAGCGAGAGCCCTGCATCACATCTCATGTCACTCAGGCACTTAACAGGCCAAAGGCAGGTCATCCCCCCCCAGATCAAGGCTCTGAGGAAGTTTCACCTGCCAAGGGGTGCCGGCCAGTCAGGGGCCTTCTTTACTCAGCAGCACCACAGGGTAGGTGGTGGTTGCTGCCAGTACTACACAGGCCTGAGTCCTCAGACTGAGAAACCCAGGCACATATGAGTGGTATAGGAGGGCGATGGTGGGTTGGGGTCATGGGGGAGGGTCATGGGGGAAGTGCTTGGAAGCAAAGACAGAGAATGACTTTCAGAGAGTGAATTTGAATGACGAATTTGCCTGGAAGCCCAGAAGCTTTTGTACGCCCACCAGGCAACTCCAAGTTGATGCTTGTACTGGTTACTAAGGCTGATGCGTTGATGCTTCTCTTCCTTCAACTGTTCTTCCATCCAAATTTAACTGTCATTAACAATATCCATGATATGTATGTAGCATGTCCTGATGTTAAGTAAAACAAAAGAAAATTGAGATAGAAGCAATCCAGAAGCTAGAGCTTGTTCCGGCAAAATTACATTGGGGTGTTCTCATTGCACCAGAGAATCCCAATTTGCATGAAATCAGAAGACTTTTGTTTGTCACACTCCAGTCAACTGAATAAATCATGTGGTTAAAATGGTGGCTGATGAGAAAGCAGCAGGATCAGACTGGCTATGTACTCTGCAGTGATTTTAATTGCCTGCTAGCCCCAACTCCACTGGGCTGGCATTGTTAAATTTCTCCATCTGTAACCGTTCTGCCTCATACGATAGGCCAAGAAACATAGGAAGGTTCATGCCATTGCAGATATGAATAGGGAAAGAGTACCAGTAATTATTCAGCCAATAATTTTGCTGCAGAGTGGAGCAGATGAACATTGTTGATGGTAGCTCCTTCCATCAGATTGATACCATGACAGGCATCAACATCACACCAGTTAAATTCATGTCAGTTTGCAGTGCAGCCTCCAATATAAAAAGGCAGAAAGAATAATTTGTACTTTGTCATGTGAGAGTACCTTTAAGAAATGGGTGTCTATAAATGGGTGTGTATATGAGTGTCTGTAGTGAGAGTACCTTTAAGAAATGGGTGTTTATTACTACAGTGATGTCAGAGAGTGGGGGGAGCTGGGCTGTCTGTCAGCTTTTTACTTTCATTTTAGGCTGTTTGCTGCAGGGTGTGTTTTAGTTTCGTTTCAGAGCTGGATAGCGGCAGTCACAGCCAAAAGGTGTATTAGAGTCTCTCTCTATAATCTAAAAACTGTAAATCGATCCTGGTGATTTAAAACAAAAAACAGTAGTGACTTTAACCTGATGTGCTTCTGGTTAAAAGTGTTTTAAGTCGTATGGATGTTAAAAGGAAAGCTTAAAGGATTACTTAGTGTTGTTTTCTTTGGGGGTTGTATTTGAATTAATGGTTGCTAAGGTGTTCACTGTATGTTTTAAAAGGTTAACTTGAGTCCATAGAATAAACATTGTTTTGCTTTAAAAAATACTTTTCCATTTCTGCTGTACCACACCTGTAGAGTGGGCCGTGTGCTCCCCATACCACAATCTATTAAAAGTTGTAGGTCAGGTGAACTCCATGATATACTTTAGGTTTCTCTAAACCCTGGCCAATAACAGATTGCGGGCTCGAGGGGATAAAAATCTATCTATTGGATTGGCTTAGTGAACTTAAAGACAGTGAGGGGTGAGCATATTGTGGTTGCTTTTCAGGTGTGGTATTTAAGTTTCAGTAGGGAGTGTGTTGTGGACAATGGTTCTTTCAGAGGCTCTGAAGTTTTTGGGGGTGGAGACGGTCACACGCAGTACCTTGCAGGCAGAGACTAAAAGCAGACTGTTAGATTTGGCAAAAACATTGCAGTTACCATTACCTGACAAAATGCAAAAGAAGAGGTAATTATGGCGATGGCTAAGCATTTAAAGTTGCCTGAGATACAGTTTGACTCATTGGAAATGGCAAAAATTCAGTTGCAAATTAAACAAATGGAACATGAGAAAGAATTAAAGCAGCTTGAATACGAAAGAGAGAGAGAGGAAAAAGAAAGAGAAAGAGAGAGAGATGAAAAAGAGAGAGAAGGAAGGAAAACAGAAAGAATAGCCCGAGCAGAACAAAAATAAAGAGAAATGGAGATACAGATCAGTGAAAAAGGAGAGAGAGTTTGAACTTCAGAAAATGGCCATGAAACATGACAGTCAGTTAAAATTGGCAGATGTAAAGGGAAACGTACAGTTGGTGGATAGTGGTGAGGATAGTGAGAAAGAGCGTCATCGTCGAAGGCTTGGTGGGAATTTATTTAAATATGTCCAAGCATTGCCAAGGTTTGACGAGAAGGAGGTAGAAACCTTTTTCATTTCATTTGAGAAGGTGGCTAAACAAATGAAATGGCCACAGGACATGTGGGTATTACTGATTCAAACAAAGCTGGGAGGGAGGGCTAGTGAAGTGTTTTCATCACTACCGGAGGAGGTATCTGGGACGTATGAGGAGGTGAAAAAAATCTATCTTAGATGCATATGAACTAGTGCCTGAAGCTGACAGACAAAGGTTTAGAAATTTAAGGAAAGGATTTGGTCAAACTTACATGAAGTTTGAAAGGCTCAAGCAGAGTAATTTTGATAGGTGGATAAGGGCTTTGAAAATAGACCAAACGTATGAAGCTCTGAGAGAAATTATACTTTTGGAGGAGTTTAAAAATTCCAACTCCTGATGTCGTGAGAACTCATGTGGAAGAGCAGAGGGTTAAAACGGTGAGATTAGCAGCAGAAATGGCAGATGATTATGAATTAGTTAATAAATCAAAGCTTGGCTTCCGACATCAGTTTCAGCCTGTGAGGGATAGAAACTGGAGACATGAGAAATACTCATGTGGTAAAGGTAAAGGTGATCTGATGGGAGATAATAAGGAGAGTGTACCTCAGATTAAAAAAGAAATCCAGGAGGGTGGAAAAGAAATGAAAATTTCAAATGTTTTCACTGTGATAAACTAGGCCATGTAAAGTCACAGTGTTGGTGGTTGAAGAAAAGCACTTGGAAGGCTGATGTGGTAAAACAGGATAAGACAGTGGGGTTTGTTAAAGTGGTAAAGGAAAGCCCAAGTGAAGCGAAGGAGGTGCAAAAGATTGTACAGCCTGATCAAGAGGCTGATTGATAAGAAGGTGTCAGATTTCTTTCAAGAATTTACTTGTCTGGGTAAAGTTTACTCATGTGTATCAGGCGGAGCAGGTAAAGAAGTCATAATTTTAAGAGATACGGGAGCGAGTCAATCTTTAATGGTAAGAGATGAGGAGTTAAGTAGTTTGGAAAGAATGTTGCCAGAAAAGGTGGTAATATGTGGGATTCAGGGAAAGAGGAGTAGTGTTCAATTATATAAGGTGAGGTTGGAAAGTCCAGTGAAGAGTGGTGAAGTGTTTCGCCATCTGGGATGGCCACTTACAACCAGGAACAGAGAAGCTCGCAAAGCATGGTGGGTAAATGGACAAAGCAAGATTCAGGCAGGCTCAGAGCCTGAAATGTATATTTGCAAGTGAGGCCCAGACGGTATCGAAACCCCGCCCAATTAGCATTTTGATGGACCGATTAGCATTTGATGGCCCATCTCCACCAAGACAAAAGACTGGTACTTGAGCGACCGGTACAGTCCCAGACGTTTTGGTGCCACTCCCTGTGCTAGGGAAGCGTAAACAACAGGGTCAGTGACCGCTTGGGACACGCCCAGCCATCCAGGCACCCAGCCATTTATTGGTTCGAAATCGAACAGAGTGAAGAGGGATCACCCAATTAGTGGGGTCCAATCTGAAGGACCGCCCAAAAGAGTGCCGAAACCCCATAGCATAAGAAGAGAGTCCACCATGCCTTTGTCCTCTTTTGGACCTGGCGCCCCGGCACCGACCAGCTCCAATCGCAGCACCACCAGAAGCAAGTCAAAGTTCAACGCCCGCTACCAGACGAATGAGCCTAGCTGAGCAGCAGTTACTTCTCCAGACTCGATAGATCCAGAATCGAACAGCGGCCACTGTTCCTCTGACCTAAGCTGGGTGCTTGAAGCTAAGTACAGGTTGTCTTAGTCGATAGGTGTAGTTAACTAGTAGTGCATGACTAATTGGGTGTGTAAATAAAGTACCCTTGACCTTGAACTAACTAATTGGTGTTTGGCTCTTTGATCGATAGCTGGTTGAACCTTGTGGTGGTATCATTTGATCCCTGGCGGCTCTGAGCATTAGTTATAGATATCACAAGAAAGGGGGGCAACCTCACTGATTGCCATAGTTACAGCAGAGCCACAGAAAAGGCAACAGTTTTTGGCGACATCTGACGGGACTCGACCCAGAAGTGACTGTGTCACTCCGAGAACCCACAGAAGCGTTTGAATTAGAAATCCAAATTGGCAAAACAAAAGAAACCACAAGCGAGACCAGTATCGATCAAACCTCCAGAATTCAGAAGTGTGTAATTTGCATGCGTACTAACAAAGGGATATAAGGTAAACTCGATAGATTTTGTTGCGTGAAACTTTTGGGACTTGCGTAAACCGGAAAATAGCTTGAGCCGTACCCATGTTTGCACCACCGCTTTATTCCCCCTTGTTCCAAATTCCCGGTAGAGACAGAAATAATTGTCGGGATGGCCATGAAGGCAATGGAACGCCTTATGCATCCACAAGAGCCCGAGGTCGCAGCGACCAACAGATCAGAACAGTGTCCCATTTGGGAAGAAGAGATTAGGAGATACCTGAAGGCCCCAGGATGGCCCCTAGGGTCGGAATTTTGCGCAAACGAGGAAACAGGTCCTGGCAGTATGACCGAGATCCACAAGAAAAGTTTGAGTAAGATTTGTAAGCCGATGGCAATCGTGTCCTGCTTGGCACAATTGCGAGGCACAGAGGAGGTCGGGAGGACGCTCTGTAAGCAGCTTGAGGAGAAGGAGAGAAGTAGAGAGGGAAACATTAGTGAAAGTGAGAGATTAAATGTGCAACTCCGGGAGCAGCTAGCGGCGAAGGACAAGGAGATGGATGATGTCAAGAGGGCACACCAATCTTGTCTCGCCCACCTCAGCAGCTTCCAGATTCAATATGATAAGGCCTACCAGGACACGCAACGAGTGGTACTGGTAAGAAGAGAACCAGGTAGAACAGTTGAGGAAACAGTGCGAGGATTTGAAGGCTGCCCTCTGAGCACTCCCAGTTCCACCATGGAACAGAGGCAGAATTTGGTGGACCATGCCAAGTGCAGGCAACAAATTGCAAGATTGCAATCACTGCTATCCGTTCAGAATGGGTTCAGAGATACCTTTGGCCCACAGCTAGATCAGGAAGACGGCCCCGATTGGCAGGAACTCAGTGAAACGGCCCAACAGTATGTGAATGTGACAGAAAATCAGAATAGAGCCCCCCAGGCCCTGAAAAGAAAAGCACCCGCACCACCGACTGCACAGGCAGCACCCAACCCAATGAACCCCATCACTACGCAGCACAGGGTCACCACGGAAGGCCAACCCGATTTTGTATATACAACCCCATTAACCATCACCCAGTTAACAGATGCCTGCGATAAGATTGAGACTTTCTACCCCACATAAGATCCACACCACTTTTTCGAACTAGTTAAGCAACAGACCCTCATGTACGGTTTGGACGAGCAAGAAGAGGTAAAGCTCATAGTGATGTGCCTTGACCCATCAGTTAGTTCAGCCCTTCCCGACCCACAAAATGTAGGAGGAAGTAGCCTCCAAGATATGAAAACAGCCACTTTTGACGGAGATCCGGTAGAAGGACTCAACCGGTGCAGACAGACAAAGGGAGAGCATCCAACAGCATTTGCTGGATGCCTCTGGATCTACTTTACCGCTGTGTTTGGTGAGTTAGCCTGCACCCAGTTATTGATAGACAATACGGCCAAATGGACCTGTACTCTAGTATCCCATGCCACAGAGGCAGGACAGAAGGCATGTGCCAGTTACGACCCCTCAGGCCTGGCACACAATGAATTGTGGGTACTGAAGCACTTATCGAGAGCTTGGGACCCGTCCCTACACAGAAAGACAGAGCAGGAGAGAGTAGACGCCACAATGAATCCAGTAAGGGCACACCAAGACCCCGCATGGGTAAATGAAGGCAGAAGTAACGCGCAGCACCCTAAAACACAGGAATGTTACAATTGTGGACACGAGGGACATTACGCACGAGAATGCAATGCCCCCTCGAAACAGCAACGGAATCAGCACACAAACGCCCCCCCTAGAAACAAAGCCAGACCCATCCACAGTGTTAGCGCACGAGCAGATAATTTGGCCATAAATGGCAGTGATGGACGGTGTTCGGGCTCCCCAACTTGGGTCTGCGATACCCTTTGGGATAAGTCCGGAAGACCGGTAGTTGCAGGCACAGTCCGGGGACACCCCGTAGAGTTCCTTTGGGACACAGGAGGGTCCCGAACCACGTTAAACTCCTCTGCGATGTACCAGAGAGATAAATAGCCCACTATGGACACCATTACCCTTAGTGGCTTTACTGGTCACCTCCAGCAGGGACACATCACAGCCCCTGTGGATGTACAGTTTGGCAATATTCAAACAAAACACTTGGTCGTTTTAGCAGATTTACCCCAGGCAGCAGAACACATCTTGGGCATGGATTTTATGAGTGCACACAACATTTCGTTCGACCCCATTAATAGATGTGTATGGAAAATGGCTAGAGCAGCACACGCCCCCGCCATGCTCACAGTAGGAGACTATGCACACAGAATTAGCTCAGTGGGAAAGTACTGGTTTGATCCACAAACCATTACCACAGACAAAGTGGTTAAAGAAGTCTTGAAAAGACATAAAGCATTGTTTGCCCAGCACAAGCAAGACTGCGGCAAAATCCCAGGTGTGGTTAACATTACAGGTCCCGATCCTGAGCCCCAAAAACAATACGGCTTCCCCCAGCAAGCCGAGGGAGAGATAGCCAAGGTAATCCAGAGTTTATTGAACCAAAGAGTGATTCGACCCGTAGCATCGACGAACAATGCCCCGATTTGAACCGTCTGGAAAACAGATGGTCATGGCGACTGACCATCGACTATAGGGAATTGAACAGAGTGACTCCACTAGCAGCCCCCACCGTTGCCACGAGTCCTGAGACCATATTAAAACAGGGACTCCAGTCAAAATTTTTCAGGGTATTGGATATCAGCAATGGCTTTTGGTCCATACCACTGGACAGAGCGTGCCAGTACAAGTTTGCGTTCACTTTCCAGGGACAGCAGTACACGTGGACGTGCCTTCCACAACTCCCCCTCCATTTTTCACAGACAATTGGCGAACGGCTTATCAAAATTTTCCCGCCCTGAATACCTTGTTCAG
Source organism: Scyliorhinus torazame (assembly GCF_047496885.1). NCBI lineage: Eukaryota > Metazoa > Chordata > Chondrichthyes > Carcharhiniformes > Scyliorhinidae > Scyliorhinus > Scyliorhinus torazame. The sequence continues at coordinate 55,681,581 of NC_092716.1, read as the reverse complement.
TATGTGGACGACTTGCTCCTACAGACTGACACCAAGGAAGAGCACATTTAGCTTCTTTCAGAACTATTAGGACTCCTAACAAAAATTGGATGCAAAATTAACCCCAAGAAAGCCCAAATTCTCCAGGAATAAGTCACATATTTAGGTACGGTCACCACGCATGATAAGTGTGAAATAAAGCATGAACGCATCGACTCATAGACGGTTTCACCACAAAAGCAGCCCCACTTTCGCAGCTCCTTATGAAGCAGGTCCCATGGAGATGGCTTCCACAGCACACGGATGCTGTGGATGCATTGAAACATGCCCTGAGCACAGTCCCCGCTTTGCAAGCCCCAGATCTACACTCCCCATATGCGATAGAGGTAGTGACCACCGACCGAACCCTTTCGGTCGTACTCCTGCAGGAAAGACACGATAGTTGAGGACCGGTAGCCTATGCCTCACGAGTTTTAGATTCAGTAGAGCAGGGATTTTCAGCCTGCAAAAGGCACCTGTTTGCAGTTTTCTGGGCAGTACAGTACTTCTCGTACATAACCGGACTCAACCCGTAACCATTTTGACCGAGCACACCCCGACACAGCTTTTATTAGACGGCAGATTAAAAGACGGCACAGTAAGCCAAATTCGAGCAGCGCGATGGACCCTACTCCTACAAGGACGCAACGCTACCGTAAAACGGACAAAAATGCACACGCTTCTGGCCGTCAATTTACACTATGCAGGAAACCCACATGAGTGCGAGATCATAGTCCCCAAGCACAGCACAGGCACCTTTGTTCCCAAGTCGGTACCGAAAAAGACAGGCATCCGACCACAGATGACCCAGCCCACAGACAAAGCTTTGAGAATTTATTAAGATGGCTCATCCACAGTCCTTGATGGACAAAGGACTGACATCCACAGTCCTTGATGGAAAAATTTTAAAAGGAAACTTCCCAGCTCCCTACAAAAAGTTTAAAAATCCTTTAACGATCCATGAGGGAATAGTTTTAAAAGATGGCATTTATGTAGTCCCCACCCAGGACAGGAACGAGATGTTGGATTTATGTAGAGGACGCGCAGGGACCGCTTTAGAAGAGATCGCATTAAAGTTGCCTGGACACTTAGGTATGCAAGCAGCCATGTTGGCAGCCAACGCTTACATTGCCCAACACCCTGATTCGTTCCCGACCCCAGCAGACATATATTCAGACAGTTTGTATGTCTGCAACAACCTGACAGAATTCCTACCCCTGTGGGAATCTAGAGGATTTATATCCGTCGACGGAAAACCTCTCAGCGCCATTACACAAACACGTCCTCCAGACAGTGAAAAAAAGAAAATACGGGATAATTAAACTTAGAAGTCATCATCGTTCCTCCCCACCCGGTAACGTGAAAGCTGATGCACTAGCGAAGGCAGGCTCACGACAAGGCCACTTTTGGCAACCCCCCGAGAGTGCCCCAGTACACGCAGTTCAGGTCTCATAGACCAACGTTCAAGACTTAGCCCAAGCACAGAAGGAAAACGAGACATTAAAGGAAATTTTAAAAGGAAACTTCCCAGCTCCCTACAAAAAGTTTAAAAATCCTTTAACGATCCATGAGGGAATAGTTTTAAAAGATGGCATTTATGTAGTCCCCACCCAGGACAGGAACGAGATCATTTGTAAATTCCATGACAGACATGGACACCAAGGGATAGAATCCACCCTTGCCCACCTCAGACCCCTCTGCTGGTGGCCTGATTTAAAAACCGACGTATCCCACTATGTTGAAAATTGCTTGATTTGTGCACAGAACAACCCGGACAGATATGCGAAGAAAGCCCAGCTACGACACACCAGCCCTGTAAATGGCCCGTGAACAAACTTATAGTTAGACTATATTGGTCCCCTCCCCACCTGCAGAAATGGATACAAATATGTGCTGGTTGTCATCAACACATTTACGAAATGGGTCGAAGCTTTCCCCTGGAAAACAAATACGGCCAAGGCCACGGCAAAGATTCTAACCAAGCAAATTTTCACCTTATGGGGACTCCCCCATAGTCTTGAGTCAGACCAAGGTTCGCATTTCACAGGCAGACTCATGCAAAATGTCATGACTATTTTTGGCGGGTAAAACAGAAGTTTCACATTGCCTATCACCCGCAGTCCAGCGGCATTGTGGAACGCATGAATCGGACATTGAAGGCCACATTTGGGAAAATGGTGCAGCAACACAATACGACATGGGACACAGTGCTCCCATTCGCACTGATGTTTATTAGAAACACGGTGTCGAGTTTGACAGGTTACACCCCCCAAACCCTCATGACCGGATGACCCATGAAGTGTCCCGAGTATTTATTTGGACTTGATTTGGCCAGACCCGCAGTCATTGCCCTGACCCATGAGAAAGCGATCCAAAACATGTTAGATAATATTAAAGCAGCACAGCTCATTGCAGCTGTTCGACAAGGCATTAAACAAAAGCAGAGTAAGGCCTGCTTTGATAAGACAGTACACCCGACAGAGTATACAGTCGGACAGCAAGTCATGATCTCCTTATACAACCCTAGCTCATTCCTCTCCCCTAAATTTGCAGGACCCTATTCAATCTCATGACAAAGTAAGCCCCTCAGTTTATAAAATCACATATCCGAATGGAAAGTCAGGATGGTTCCATGTAAACCAGCTTAAGGTTTATGAAACGCAGTGCAGCAACTCGCACCACCTCTCATCGGCAATGGCAGACAACGGAGACCCGCCCACTGAAAACCCAATCCCGCCCTCCCCCAGCAGCAACAGCACGGCCACAGACACGACCTTGACCCCGTCCCAGGATCAAATGTCACCCTAACGCTTGATTCGGCTGCTAGCGACAGCGACAGCACAACTGACGCCCCTGAGAGACCCGAACACTGGACACACAGACCAGGCCCCAGTCACTACAGCCCCAGAGACACCGACCATGATATGTTCAGCCCCTTAGAGGCGATTTATTTGCCCTCACCGGAAACTGACCCACCACCTGACGATAGCGACCCCCCTATTGCCCCTACCGCCCTACAGAATTCGAAACACTGACACGGCGATAATTCCTGTCGTCTGACACGGAATGACGAAATGGACCTCACATCGGCACACGCCGCATTGGCACGAAAACTCCATGCACGAGTTTGGCACCCGAGAGATGCGGATGACTACGAGTCAGCCTCACACATGCTAACCCCTTTGAGACCCTTTTTGAAATGGGACCTTGAGGTGTCCATTTGATGAGAGAAAGGATCCAATTGAGATTTACGGTGTCCTATACTCTGATGGAACCTGCCTGCTTTTCGTCTTTAGTTTGTTTTTAAATGTTGTACGTTCACTCTTGTACGATTTTGTGTGTCAGCTTCACGAATAATTTCTTGATACAGTAATGACTATTCTTCTGATGCCACATGGCAATTAAAGAAACAAGTTTGTTGGAGGCCATTATCCCCAAATTCTTACCGCTCTTTGAAGGTCACTCAGGCAGTGGAGCAACGGCACTGGTTCCCACCCTGCCTGAGGACCCCCTATACATTTGGTCAACCAAGCTCGGGTAGTGGAACAACGGCACTGATCACCACCCTACCCGGGGATTCCACCCATTCTTGCCCTGCTGCGGATCATACGCACCCCATTCGGAGAATTGTTTTCGAAACTCTTTTGCTATTCTTTTTCACATCTGTGGTTTAAAGAATGCACTTTTGCCACAACTTTTGCCCCTTCCCGGCGACCCTTCGGTTGCTATCCCCCACCTGCTATTTACATGTTCAAATCACTTGGTTGAAAAACAAGTTTGCCGAGGACGGAGAAATTATCCACCCACTCAGCCCATCAAACACAGGCTGCATGAGTGCTCGCACTGTGACAGAATTTGTTTTCCGAATGTCTTGTCTCCCAAATGGTTGTTTATAAAAAAAAAATGAGGGATGCACATATGGTGACGATTCTAAATAGGAAATTGACGAGAAGGAGAAACGGACAGACAAACAAGATATTAAGCAACAAGATAATAACAGATATTATGCTTTTACCCCTAGGAAGATACGAAGATACCTGAAGGCGGAGAAAAGCACCGACATGATGAAGACGAACCTGATGATCTGCATCACGATCGTCATTGGAACAATACAATTGCGCGCGTTACCCACCCCTACTTCCCTCACCACACAGGCTCTAAACACGGCGACCCAACGCAACACCACCAGTCCGGACAGTACACCACACAGAGACACAGCCACTGATACCCCCACATGGTGTGAGAATCTCATTTAATGGTACTCCCTGTCGTACACAGTAGAAGCCTTACTGGTGATAGCTATATTGTGCAGTGTCATCCAGACAATCAGACTTCGGAAATGGAGAAGGAGAGCCTCCCGCACTCCAGTATACACACTTAGAGCCCCTTTCCTCGGACTCCAGCAAACCCCACACTCTTTCTGAACCTTCCTCCCTAATAAATTCCGCGGTTGTTGTTTCTTTAATAAAGTTACTACTTTGTACATTGACATTTGATAAGTTGGAATGTGATGCTGCTATTGGTTATTTGTATTGTAGGATAAGTTCTTTGATTGTTAAATGGCAGCATGAGTGTAGTCTAGTTAGTGTGATAGTCACCACTCGTAGTATATTACATATATTACGGCACTGCCCATATATTAAAAGTACAAGGGTAAATCCCTGCCCGCTGGCTCCGCCCAGTAGGCAGCGTATAAATGTGTGTGCTCTTCTGTGCTGCAGCCATTCTGGTTCCAGCCACAGTTTTCCCTCTGCCGGCTGAGGCCCGCCAGGCCTTCAACTGCATCAAGGCAGACATCGCCAAAGCCATGATGCACGCGGTCGACGAGTCCCTCCCCTTTCAGGTGGAGAGCGATGCATCGGACGTGGCTCTGGCCGCCACCCTCAACCAGGCGGGCAGGACCGTGGCCTTCTTTTCCCGCATTGTCCATGCCTCCGAAATTCGGCACTCCTCTGTCGAAAAGGAGTCCCAAGCCATTGTGGAAGCTGTGAGACATTGGAGGCATTACCTGGCCGGCAGGACATTCACTCTCCTCACTGACCAACAGTCGGTTGCCTTTATGTTTAATAATACACAGCGGGGCAAGATCAAAAATGACAAGATCTTGAGGTGGAGGATCGAGCTCTCCATCTATAATTACGAGATCTTGTATCGCCGGGGAAAGCTCAACGAGCCCTCTGATGCCCTATCCCGCGGTACTTGTGCCAGCGCACGAGTGGACCGACTCTGGGCTCTCCACTATAGTCTCTGCCACCTGGCGTTCACCCGGTTCTTCCATTTCATCAAGGCCCGCAACCTGCCCTACTCCATTGAGGAGGTCAGGACTGTCACCAGAGACTGCCAAGTCTGCGCAGAGTGCAAGCCGCACTTCTACCGGCCAGATAGAGCGCACCTGGTGAAGGCCTTCCGCCCTTTTGAACGCCTCAGCGTGGACTTCAAAGGGCCCCTCCCCTTCACCGACCACAACACGTATTTCCTGTTGTGATTGATGAGTACTCCCGGTTCCCTTTCGCCATCCTGTGCCCCGATATGACTTCTGCCACAGTAATCAAGGCCCTGCACAGCATCTTCACTCTGTTTGGTTTCCCCACCTATGTCCACAGTGATCGGGGATCCTCTTTCATGAGTGATGAGCCGCGTCAGTTTCTGCTCAGCAAGGGCATTGCCTCGAGCAGGACAACCCCGGGGAAACGGGCAGGTGGAGAGGGAGAACGGGACAGTGTGCAAGGCCGTCCTACTAGCCCTGCGGTCTAAAAATCTCCCGGTCTCCCGCTGGCAGGAGGTCCTCCCTGACGCGCTCCTCTCCATCCGGTCGCTCCTCTGCACCGTGACCAATGAGACCCCTTACGAACGTGTGTTTGCCTTCCCCAGGAAGTCCACCTCCGGGGTCTTGCTCCCAACACGGCTGCCAGTTCTTGGACCCATCCTCCTCTAGACGCATGTGCGGACCCATAAGTCGGACCCCTTGGCAGAAAAAGTCCACCTCTTACATGCAAACCTGCAGTACGCTTACGTGGCACACCCCTCTGGGAGCTGGTACCCATGGGATCCCCACCCACGACCTGACAGCACCCCCCCCGCAGTTGCCTCATTCACCCCTGCGCCACTCACCCTCCCTCCAGCAAACCTCACCACAGCCCCCACCCCAGCAGGATCCGTCCGCCCACTGGATCCACCCCGGGGTGACGAAGACGAGGACAACACGCTCCCGGAGTTGCAGGTGACCAAGTCGGTGCCCACATCACCACCAGGACTGAGGCGATCGCAGAGGAGGGTCAAGGCCCCCGACAGATTTAACTTGTAATGTTTTCCACCCCCCCCCCCCCCCCCCCGCCGGACTCTGTTTTTAACAGGGAGTGAATGTGGTAGTCATCACTAGTAGTATATTACATGTATTACGGCACTGCCTGTATATTAGAGGTACAAGGGTAAATCCCTGCCTGCTGGCTCCGCCCAGTAGGCGGCGTATAAATGTGTGTGCTCTTCTGTGCTGCAGCCATTCTGGTTCCAGCTACAGGAGGCACAACATCTTGTTCAATAAAGCCTCGGTGGTCTCATCTTTGTGGTAATTGATAGTGCATCAGTTGGAGACAGTTAGAGGTTTCCCTTTTTGCGCAAGGAGACTGAAATCTTGGTTTGATTGATAAATGCCCGTTGGAACTTTTTAGAATATGTGCTGTATTAGGGAAATCTAGATAAATATTTGACCCATAGGACAGAGTAGGGTAGAACCAGTCCTTGATTGAGGGTACCCGGCATGTCAGAGAACAGGAGAAGATCCGCTAGTGTGATCCTTCACGCTTCGCGTTGACGATCAAGAGGACGGAGTGTAGCCATCTGGGATGGCCACTTACAACCAGGAACAGAGAAGCTCTGGCGCAAAGCATGGTGGGTAAAATGGACAAAGCAAGATTCAGGCAGGCTCAGAGCCTGAAATGTATATTTGCAAGTGAGGTCCAGACGGTATCGAAACCCCGCCCAATTAGCATTTTGATGGACCGATTAGCATTTGATGGTCCATCTCCACCAAGACAAAGGACTGGTACTTGAGCGACCGGTACAGACCCAGACATTTTGGCGCCACTCCCTGTGCTAGGGAAGCATAAACAACAGGGTCAGTAACCGCTTGGGACACGCCCAGCCATCCAGGCACCCAGCCATTTATTGGTTCAAAATCGAACAGAGTGATCAGGGATCACCCAATTAGTGGGGTCCAATCTGAAGGACCGCCCAAAAGAATGCCGAAACCCCATAGCATAAGAAGAGAGTCCACCATGCCTTCGTCCTCTTTTGGACCTGGCGCCCCGGCACCGACCAGCTCCAATCGCAGCACCACCAGAAGCAAGTCCAAGTTCAATGCTCGCTACCAGACGAATGAGCCTAGCTGAGCAGCAGTTACTTCTCCCGACTCGATAGATCCAGAATCGAACAACGACAACTGTTCCTCTGACCTAAGTAGGGTGCTTGAAGTTAAGTACAGGGTGTCTTAGTCAACAGGTGTAGTTAACTAGTAGTGTTTATGCTGCATGATCAATTGTGTGTGTAAATAAAGTACCCTTGACCTTGAACTAACTAACTGGTTTGGCTCTTTGATCGATAGCCGGTTGAACCTTGTGGTGGTATCATTCGATACCTGGCGACTCTGAGCATTAGAAAATAGATATCAAAAGAACGGAGGGCAACCTCACTGATTGCCATAGTTACAGCAGAGCCACAGAAAAGGCAACAAGTGGTAGTCGGAGTAACAGAGAAACTATCTTGTCCAGGCATACAGTTTATCTTGGGTAATGATATCGCTGGATCGCAGGTGGGAGTGATGCCTACTGTGGTGGATAAGCCAGTAGAAAATCAGACAACTGAAGTGTTGAAGGACGAATATCCTGGGATTTTTCCAGATTGTGTAGTAACAAGGTTGCAAAGTCACAGGTTAAGACAAGAGGAGAAATCAAAGAGTGAAGATGAAGTTGAAGTGCAATTATCAGAAACGATTTTTGATCAGATGGTTGAAAAAGAACAAGAACAGGTGGAGGATGAGGCGGATATTTTTAGTTCAGGAAAATTGGTGGAGTTACAACAGAAAGATATAGAAATCAAATGGATGTATCAGAAAGCATACACAGAAGAGGAATCTGTGTGTCTACCAGAGTGTTATTACTGTAAAAGTGATGTCTTGATGAAAAAATGGAGACCTTTACAGATGCAGGCGGATGAAAAGTGGGCAGACGTTCCTCAAGGAGTATTGCCAGTAGGGTATAGAAAGGAGGTGTTGCAAATTGCACATGAAGTACCAATGGGAGATCATTTGGGAATAAGGAAATCTCAAGCTAAAATACAAAAACATTTTTATTGGTGTTATGGGCAAGGTGTTTTCAGAACCCCAAAATGTATCATGGAGTTAAACCAACCTCTCCCTTTAATGTATTTGTTGCTTTTCCTAGCACATGACACCTCCCCCAAGAAAAAAAAAACACATCAACTTCAAGATGGTTTCATTTTTCACTTTTGCACCATCCACTAAGAAATGTACACAGTAAATATACCTTTTTGTTTATAAAAATAAACAACACATGCAAACAGGTATAATAATCTAGTCTATTTTTCTTTGTTCTTCTTCCTCCAACCGAAATCCTTCTTGATTGACAGTCTCTTTGAACAAAGTGTCTGCACGATCCATCCATTCCTCTACTCCTCGGGATTTCTCTTTAGAATCAGATACTTTAGTTCAATCTGACCGCAGAGTCCCTTGCAATTCTCCAATGCAGGAACATTGGTGACCACAGCTTTCAGGCAGTCAAATTCCTGTTGAAAGTCTGCTGTCCATTGACATTTTTGACGTTTCTTTAGCAAGTCCATCAGTGGAGTAATCACGCCACAAAACCTTTGCACAAAGGTTCGATCAAATTCATTCATGCTAAGAAATCGCATTATTTCCCTTCGTCTTGAGGGTATCGGAAACTTCGCAAGGAAAGTGATTCGGGCTTCTCCAAATTCACTTTCGGCTAGGTTCATCACCAAACCCGCCAGCTGAAGTCGATCGAAGAATTCCATACGATGTTTTAAATGTTCTTTCCATGTCCGGAAGTTGAAAATAAAAGCAGATTGTCCCACTTTCTCCATGCAATCCTTCAATGGTGGGGCAGGATAAGAGTCCGTTCTTGTAACTGCATTCACCTTTCTAAAGTCCACACACAACCGTTGGGTACCATCTGGTCTAGTACCATCACTATGGGTGAGCTCCATTGGCTGCAACCCACTTAATTATGCCATTCTTCAGCATACTCTCAATCTCTCTGTTAACCTGTGCTAATTTTAAAGGATTAAGTCTATATGGATGTTGTTTGATAGGAACAGCATTTCCAACATCTACATCATGTCTTGCCATTTTAGTACTTCCCAATTTATCTCCACAAACCTGCCCATGTGATATCAATAACTTTTTCAGGTCAGTTTGTTTTCCTCTGGAAGGTAACTCAACAATTTACCCCAATTTTTAAGAACATCCTCGTTTTCCAATTTAATTTGACGTATGTCAAATTCACAGTCATCTGGATTTGGTTTGTCATTTTGAGCTAGAATCATTAAAACCTCCTTTTTCTATCCTTCCCTTTCAAAGTATCTTTTAAGCATATTCGCATGACACACTCGGTGAGTCTTCCTTCTATCTGGTGTTTTTAACACATAATTCACCTCACTTAGTTTCCTTTCAATCTGATACGGTCCACAAAACCTAGCTTTTAAAGGCTCCCGTACTCCTGGTAACGATACTAAAGCTTTATCCCCACTGGCAAAACTACGAACTTTGGATTTCTTGTCCGCTACCCGTTTCATCACATTTTGTGCATCTTTCAAATGTTGTCTAGCCAATTCACCTGCTCCATTTAATCGCTCCCTAAAATTTGACACGTAATCCAATAGTGTAATTTCAGATTTCTCACCCACCAATTTTTCCTTAATCCATTTAAGTGGTCCTCTTACCTCATGACCAAAAATTAGTTCAAAAGGACTAAATTTGGTAGACTCATTAGGTGCATCCCTAATTGCAAACAATATGAATGGGATTCCTTTTTCCCAATCCTCTGGATATTCTTGACAATACGCCCTCAACATTGTCTTTAATGTCTGATGCCACCTTTGTAATGCTCCCTGCGATTCTGGATGGTACGCAGTTGATTTAAATTGTTTTATTCCTAAGCTATCCATAACTTCTTTGAATAACTTTGAAGTAAAATTTGTTCCTTGATCCGATTGAATTTCTGTGGGTAGTCCATATCTAGTAAAGAATTTAAGTAACTCCTCCACAATCCTTTTAGCTGTAATATTACGTACTGGAATGGCCTCTGGAAACCTAGTAGACACATCCATTACAGTCAAAAGATATTGATTCCCACTTATTGCTTTAGGAAGCGGTCCTACACAATCGATTAGGACTCTTGTAAAAGGTTCCTCAAATGCTGGAATGGGTATTAAGGGCGCTGGTTTTATCACTGCTTGAAGTTTCCCTATCACTTGACATGTGTGAAATGATTGACAAAATTTAACTACATCTTTATGTAGTACAGGCCAATAAAAATGTTTCTGGATTTTAGCTTGAGTTTTCCTTATTCCCAAATGGCCTCCTACTGGTACCTCATGTGCAACTTACAACACCTCCTTTCTATAATCTACTGGCAATACTACTTGATGAAATTCTGCCCACTTTTCATCTGCCTCTATGTACCATTTTCTCATCAAGACATCATTTTTACGGTAATAACACTCTGGTATACTCTCAGATTCCTCTTCCGTATAAGCTTTCTGATATATCCGTTTTATTTCTACATCTCTCTGTTGTAACTCCACCAATTTTCCTGAACTAAAAATACCCGCCTCATCCTCCACCTGTTCTTGTTATTTTTCAACCATCTGATCAAAAATTGTTTCTGATAATTGCACTTCAACTTCATCTTCACTCTTTGATTTCTCCTCTTGTCTTAACCTGTGACTTTGCGACCTTGTTACTACACAATCCGGAAAAATCCCAGGATATTCGTCCTTCAACACTTCAGTTGACTGGTTTTCCACTGGCTTATCAACCACAGTAGGCATCACTCCCACCTGCAATCTAGCTATATCATTACCCAAGATAAACTGTATTCCTGGACAAGATAGTTTATCTATTACTCCTACTGCCACTTCACCACTCTTCACTGGACTTTCCAACCTTACCTTCTATAATGGAACGCTACTCCTCTCACCCTGAATTCCACATATCACCACCTTTTCTGGCAACATTCTTCCCAAACGACATAATTCCTCATCTCTTATCATTAAAGATTGACTAGCCCCTGTATCTCCTAAAATTGCGACTTCTTTACCTGCTCCTCCTGATACACATGAGTAATCTTTACCCACACAAGTAAATTCTTTAAAGACATCTGGCACCTTCTTAACAATTACTTCTTGAACAGGCTGCACAATCGTTTGCACCTCCTTCGCTTCCGTTGGGCTTTCCTTTACCATTCTAACAAACCCCACTGTCTTATCCTGTTTTACCACATCAGCCTTCCCAGTGCTTTTCTTCAACCACTAACACTGTGACTTTACATGGCCTAGTTTATGACAGTGAAAACATCTGAAACTTTTCATTCCTTTTCCACCCTCCTGGATTTCTTTTTTAATCTGAGGTACACTCTCTTTATTGTCTCCCATCAGATCACCTTTACCTTTACCACTTGAGTATTTCTCATGTCCCCAGTTTCTATCCCTCACCGACTGAAACTGATGTCGGAAACCAATCTTTGATTTATGAACTAAATCATCATCATTTGCCATTTCCGCTGCTAATCTCACAGTTTTAACACTCTGTTCTTCCACATGAGTTCTCACTGCATCAGGAATTGAATTTTTTAACTCTATTTTCAAAGCCCTTATCCACCCATCGAAATTACTCTGTTTGAGCCTTTCAAACTTCATGTATGTTTGACCAAATTCTTTCCATAAATTTCTAAACCTTTGTCTGTAAGCTTCAGGCCCTAGCTCATATGAACTTAAGATGGATTTTTTCACCTCCTCATACGTTCCAGATACCTCCTCCGGTAGTGATGCAAACACTTCACTAACCCTGCCTACCAGCTTTGTTTGAATCAGTAACACCCACATGTCCTGTGGCCATTTCATTTGTTTAGCTACCTTCTCAAATCAAATGAAAAAGGCTTCCACTTCCTTCTCGTCAAACCTTGGCAATGCTTGGACATATTTAAACGATTCCCACCAAGCCTTTGACTATGACGCTCTTTCTCACTACCCTCATCACTATCATCCAACTGTACGTTTCCCTTTACGTCTGCCAATTTTAACTAATTGTCATGTTTCATGGCCATTTTCTGAAGTTCAAACTCCCTCTCTTTATCTTTTTCCCTGATCTGTATCTCCCTTTCCTTTTGTTCTGCTAGGGCTATTCTTTCTTTTCTCCTTTCTTCTCTCTCCTTTTCTTTTTTCTCTTTCTCTCTTGCTCTTTCTTTTTCCTCTCTCTCTCTTTCCCTTTCTTTTTCCTCTCTCTCACATTCCAGCCGCTTTAATTCTTTCTCATGTTCCATTTCTTTAATTTGCAACTGCATTTTTGCCATTTCCAATGAGTCAAACTCTATCTCAGGCAACTTTAAATGCTTAACCACCGCCATAATTACCTCATCTTTTCGCATTTTGTCAGGTAATGTAAACTGCAATGTTTTTGCCACATCTAACAGTCTGCTTTTCGTTTCTGTCCGTAAAGTACTACGTGTGACATTTACCCCCTAAAAAAACTTCTGAGCCTCTGAAAGAGCCATTGTCACAACACTCTCCCCACTTAAACTAAAATACCACACCGGAAAAGCAATTGGCGAGGCAATTTGAGGACCCCAAAATGTATCATGGAGTTCAACCAACCGCTCCCTTTAATGTATTTGTTGCTTTTCCTACAGCTTTTCCTACACGGCTTTTTCCCTAGGTGTGGGAATACAATTATGGACACGTGGAGTTTTAAACACAAAACACTGTTTATTCCATGAATTCAACTTAACATCTGAAATAAACATTGGATCTCTTAACACCCCTTATTTCAAAGATAACTCAGAAAATATTGCAACAGTAAATAATTCCTTAAAATGTTCCTTCAAACTTCCAAGAGACTTAACACCTTTAAACAAAATCACATCAGGTTAAAGGCTTCACTATTATAAGTTTAAATCACCCAAATGATCCAGAGATGGTCTTTTATGGCAGACATCACAGCAAATCCAGCTCACTGCAAAACACAGACACTCACAAGCTCTTTTCAAACTAACTGCAGCTCTCTGGAAACACACAGACACACACCAGCTCTTTTTCAAAACTGAAACTAAAAACCTGCAAAACTAAACTGCAAAATGGCTGACCTGACTTCAGCCCCACCCACTCTCTGACATCACTGTTTTCTTAAAGGTACATTGCTTAAACATCCATGTCTTAAAAGTACTCTCACATGATATTGGCCTGGACTGCATAAAGATGTAGTTAAATTTTGTCAATCATGTCACACATGTCAAGTGACAGGGAAACCTCAAGCAGTGATAAAACCAATGCCCTTAATACCCATTCCAGCATTTGAGGAACCTTTTACAAGGATCCAAATTGATTGCGTAGGCCATTCCAGTACGTAATATTACAGCTAAAAAGATTGTGGAGGAGTTACTTAAATTCTTTACTGGATATGGACTACCCACAGAAATACAATCGGATCAAGGATCGAATTTTACCTCAAAGTTATTCAAAGAAATTATGGATAGCTTCGGAATAAAACAATTTAAACCAACTGTGTACCATCCAGAATCGCAGGGAATGTTAGAAAGGTGGCATCAACAAAGAAAATTACAACACAGGAACTGACACTTCGGCCCTCCCAGCCTGCACCGATCCAGATCCTTTATCTAAACGTGTCGTCTATTTTCCAAGGAACTACTTCCCTCTGTTCCCCGCCCGTTCATATACCTGTCTAGCTGCATCTTAAATGATGCTATCATGCCCACCTCTACCACCTCCGCTGGCAAAGCATTCCAGGCTCCCACCAACCTCTGCATAAAAAACTTTCCACGCACATCTCCCTTAAACTTTCCCCCCTCTCACCTAGAAATCATGACCCCTTGTAATTGACACGCCCACTCTTGGAGAAAGCTTGTTGCTATCCACAGTGTCCATACCTCTCATAATTTTGTCGACCTCAATCAGGTCCCCCCTCAACCTTCGTCTTTCCAAAGAAAACAATCCTAATCTACTCAACCTTTCTTTATAGCTAGCACCCTCCATACCAGGCAACATCCTGGTGAACCTCCTCTGCACCCTCTCTAAAACATCCACATCCTTCTGATAATGTGGCGACTATCAGACATTAAAGACAATGTTGAGGGCTTATTGTCAAGATTATCCAGAGGATTGGGATAAAGGAATTCCATTCGTACTGTTTGCAATTAGGGATGCTCCTAATGAGTCAACCAAATGTAGTCCTTTTGAACCAATTTTTGGTCATGAGGTAAGAGGACCACTTAAATTGATTAAGGAAAAATTGATGAGTGAGAAATCAGAACTTACATTATTGGATTACGTGTCAAATTTTAGGGAATGATTAAATAGAGCAGGTGAATTGGCTAGACAACATTTATAAGGTGCACAACATGTGATGAAATGGGTCGCGGACAAGAAATCCAAAGTTCTTAGTTTTGCCTGTGGAGATAAAGTTTTAGTATTGTTACCAGTGGTAGGTGAACCATTAAAAGTAAGGTTTTGTGGACCTTCTCAGATTGAAAGGAAATGAAATGAGGTGAATTATGTGGTAAAAACACCGGATAGAAGGACATCTCACCGAGTGTGTCATGTGAATATGCTTAAAAGGTACTTTGAAAGGGAAGGATAAAAAAAGGAGGTTTTAATGATTCTAACTCAAAGTGACGAACCAAATCCAGATGACTGTGAATTTGACATACGTCAAATTAAATTGGAAAACGAGGATGTTCTTAAAAATTGGGGTAAATTATTGAGTTACCTTCCAGAGGAAAACAAACTGACCTGAAAAAGTTATTGATATCACATGGGCAAGTTTGTGGAGATAAATTGGGAAGTACTAAAGTGGCTATACATGATGTAGATGTGGGAAGTGCTGTTCCAATCAAACATCATCCATACAGACTTAACCCTTTAAAATTAGCACAGGTTAACAAAGAGATTGAGAGTGTGCTTAAAAATGGCATAATTGAAGTGGGTTGCAGCCAATGGAGCTCACATATAATGATGGTACCTAAGCCAGACGGTACCCAACGATTGTGTGTGGACTATAGAAAGGTGAATGCAGTTACAAGAACGGACTCTTATCCTATCCCACGTTTGGAGGATTGCATTGAGAAAGTGGGACAATCAGCTCTTATTTCCAAACTGGATTTACTTAAAGGTTACTGGCAGGTATCTTTATCCGAAAGGGCGAAGATGATTTCAGCTTTTGTGACTCCAGATGGTATATACCAATTCAAAGTTATGTCATTTGGCATGAAAAACGCCCCAGCCACATTTCAACGGTTCACTAACAAAGTCGTTTCAGGATTACCCAATTGTGAAGTTACATCGACGATCTGGTAATTTTCAGCCAGACATGGACAGAACATTTGAAACATCTGATGTAGTTATTCGGTCGACTTCAGGAGGCGGGTTTGGTGATAAACCTAGCCAAAAATGAATTTGGAAAAGCCCAAGTCACTTTCCTTGGCCATACAATCGGACAGGGTCGAATGGTCACACGGGATGTGAAACCAACAGTTATTGAGGAGTTTTCAATCCCCTCAAGACGAAGGGAAGTAATACGATTTCTTGGCATGAGTGGATTTGATCGAACATTTGTGCAAAGATTTTGTAGCCTGATTACTCCACTGATGGACTTGCTGAAGAAACATCGAAAATTTCAATGGACAACGGAGTTTCAACAGGCATTTGACTGCCTGAAAGCTGTGATAACCAATGTTTGTGTGTTGGAGAATTGCATGGGACTCTGTGATCAGATTGAACTGAAGTATCTAACTTTAAAGAGAAATTCCGAGCTGTAGAGAAATGGATGGATCGTGCATAGACCTTCTTGTTCTAAGAGACTGTCAATCAAGAAGGGTTTCAGTTGGAGGAAGAAAGAAAAATGGACTATATTATTATACATGTTTGCGTGTGTTGTTTTTTGAAACGATAAAGTATATACACTGTGTGCATTTCTTAAAGGACAGTGAAAAGGTGAAAAATGAAACCCTCTTGAAGTTGATGGGATTTTTTTTCTTGGGGGGGGAGGTGTCATGTGAGAGTACCTTTAAGAAATGGGTGTTTATAAATGGGTGTGTATATGAGTATCTGTAGTGAGAGTGCCTTTAAGAAATGGGTATTTATTACTGCAGTGATGTCAGAGAGTGGGTGGAGCTGGGCTGTCTGTCAGCTTTTTACTTTCGTTTTAGGCTGTTTGCAGCAGGGTGTGTTTTAGTTTAGTTTTCAGAGCTGGATAGCTGCAGTCACAGCCAGAAGGTGTATTAGAATCTCCCTCTGTAATCTAAAGACTTTAAATCGATCCTGGTGCTTTAAAACTAATAACAGTAGTGACTTTAACCCGATGTGCTTCTGGTAAAAGGTGTTTTAAGTCTTATGGATGTTAAAAGAAAAACTTCAAGGATTACTTAGAGTTGTATTCTTTGGGGCTTGTATTTGAATTAATGGTTGCTAAGATGTTCACTGTATGTTTTAAAAGGTTAACTTGAGTTCATAGAATAAACATTGTTTTGCTTTAAAAAATACTTTTCCATTTCTGCTGTACCACACCTGTAGAGTGGGCCGTGTGCTGCCCATACCACAATCTATTAAAAGTTGTGGGTCAGGTGAACTCCATGATACACTTTGGGGTTCTCTAAACCTTGACCCATAACAATTTTGATAGTACTTTATCATCACTAAAGTCCTTTTGAAATGTTGTGTACAGCAGCCAATTTGCACGCAGTAAGCTCCACAAACAACAATGTGATAATATCAGATAATCTGGGTTTTTTGTGTAACGTTGGAGGGATAACTATCGATCAGGGATAACTCACCTTCTCTTCTTTAAAGTAGCATCATGTGATCTTTCATATCTACCCAAGAGGGCAGATTAACATTTCACCTGAAATACGGCACCACATTCTTTCAGTGCCGCACTGGAGTGTCACCTTGATTTCTGTGCTCAAGTTCTGGAGTGGGACTTCAACACAAGACCTTGCAACTCGGAATCAAGAGTGCCCCCAACGGACACTGAAATAATATGACAGCATCTTAGTTAGGAGAACTGAACGAGTATACCTGGGTGAGATGCACCACATTCTAACAATTTATTTTAAAATAAACCTTGAATCAGCTAAAATGCTGCAAAGGTGATAGAAAATAATATAAATGTAAAATAACTCACAGAATCTGAGGCAATTTCAAGTGGAACTGAATGGTTGTGGGTGGGCTCTGGTGTACTTCATACAGACAAATTGCCACGCCGCCAACATCAAGGAATAGAGGAACAATTGCCAGGCGCAAAGATCATTTCCAATGACATGTTGGTGTTTGGTTAAGTTGACATGATTGACATTTAGCCATTAGAGAATGCTCAAAGCAATGATTCTATGATGAAGCGTAAACTCTCAATAAAACTGAACTAAACTTCCAAACAGATGGTCACATGGTTCCCGGTCTGAAAATTGAATAGATCAGGGCAATTTGGAAGGTGCCAAAACACTTGAGTGTCACCCAAGCTGGTTAAAGTGAGCTAATGAGGAAATTGCCATTTAAGGATGCAGAGTGGCATAGTTTGCATATTCATGACCAAGTATTTGACTAAATAACGAGTTGCACCTCACTTGACGCGGAAATACTGCAACTGCAAGAAAAATTTAAAAATTAATACTGCAAGTAAATGTTTCAGAAATAGGCCTTTGCACAGCGCTTACCTGGATTGGATTGGACAGTCAAGCAAGAGCTTACAGATACCAAATTCACGTACAGATTGAAAAGGAACTATTTTCGCACGAGAGATTCCATTAATGCAGACCAAGGACTGCACAGACTGCAGGATTTTCAAAGTTATAGTGAAGAAAGCACTTTATATTTTAAAAAGGAAATAGGGTGGGGACCTATGATACCATATCCATCACTGTGTTTTGCCCATTCAATTTTCTTCCATGAATGACTTACCATTTTTTGGATGAACACATGTTAATAAGCCAGTCAAGATGCAATTACATCATAGCATCTGGTTTTGCATTATTTACATTGCAGATTAATCGATTCAGTATAAAACTGGGATCGAGGCATGAAAGCATTTGCTGTTTAAAGGGATAAACTCATTGAGAGACAGAAGCTGCTTAAATTCTATTATTACTGGTATTTGTTTTGCAAAGTTAGTTGCAACAACATGAACTCACGTCTGCTCGAGCCAGCGTGCAGCCCACTCTAACATGACGATGGTTGGTGTGGAGATCACCACGGCATTTAACTTTCATACAAAGTGATATCCCAAGGCTGGTACTGGGAAATTAATCAGCCAAATGGTTGTTTACTGATGGATCAAGCAAACGATTGATGCATTGTCCTCCAGAGCTAGTAGCTGCATCAGAAGCTGCTGGTCAACTGGTATTAACCTGGCAATCCATGGAAATGTTATCATGAAAGGATTCCTCAAGGTCCAATAAGTCATTGAAGGCTCCCATGTTGTCTGTGGTTATTCCCTCATAAATACCCCGATCTACATCAATAGGAAAGGATATTATGGTGCCTATGTGACCAACAGCACACAATCATGCAGGCAATTGCTCATCTCCTTGGCACCTGCCATAATACCTTTTAAGAAATTTCATAATTCCAATGCTCTTCAGCAATGAACTTGCCTCTCCTCACCTGCAGAGCCTCTGTCAGCTTTTCAATGCAATAATAGACGGCGTACTGGATATGATCATAATGTCACATGCTCCTATTTGGAAAGATCAGCTTGTGTGGCTGTTTAGGGCAACCGCAACCTTGCCGATTTTTGGCAGCACTTTTCTTGCGCTGTTCTGCGGCTGCAGATCCTGTCACATGAAAAGGTGACACAGTTCAGTGATCACCTTCTTGGTGAATCACAGGTGCATCAGACATTGTACCTGGTCAAGGGGAAGATGGAACATTTCCCTGAACACCTGTGGTGGAATGGCCTGGAGAGCCCTTTTCCTCCTACTCTCCCTGCACAGAATTCCCCACCCTCTGCCCACCAGTAAGTTGGACCGTTGGCCCCTTAAATAGCTCTCATGGTGAGGGAGGGTGGGGGAGGAGGTAGATCACTGACACAGCTGTGAGTGATTAACACAATAGTTCAATGGACCTGTTCAATCCAAATTTCCAGAAAGTGCTTTAGATCAGCTGGAACAGCTGTACAACGTCATGAGCTGTCCTGTGCGTACACTTCTGGTACTGCAGGACAAAGCAGTGTCAGTGCCCTCCCCAGCACCGGATGCCATGTAGACTGCACCAGAAATGCTGCACTCACCATTTTCTCACTTCAGGCCTTCAGAAGCAATGGCACCAGTGCAGGATGAAGCACATTTTCAGTCAAAAACTTTACTGTCACCAGAATTTAATGCACAGCCCATATCATAGGACATTGCCAGTCCTGGGGTTTTGGCTTTACATGCAGGCGCTGGAAGGGGTTGTATACCATCCTGAGAGGGAACAATATTACATGTGGTGAACAATTCCTCCTATGCTTTCAGTACTGGGCGCCATCTCCACAGGGCCCCAAATCTGAGGAAGCCAGGCCTAATGGTACCATGCAGTGAGATCCAATAAAACCATTTTCCATTTGAAAGACCATAACTGGAAGGCCTCTTCCGAGGTTTGCGATGCTCGAAAGGTCTCGCGAGATTCAACGGAATCTTGCAAGATGTTGCGATCTGGATTTTGCTCTCGCTGGACAAGATTCAGATCTGCAGATTTAAATTAGCCTCACACTCATTTAAATTTACATTCGCAGGATTCACCTGACGCCTGGTACTCAACGGCCTTGCCTGAGAGCCCTCGCCAGGATGCCGTTTAGTACTGCTCCACACAAATGTGGGCCAGTCATAACGGCACCTGGGGGGGTCTCTCAGGTCATTGCAGGTCCCCGGATGGTTGAGGACAGGGCAGGGTGGCACCCTGGCACTTCTCATTGGTACCTAGGCACCTTGGAACTCCAGATTGGTACCCAGGCACCTTGGCACTCCCAGCCTGACACCCTGGCAGTGCCACCTGGGCACCCTGCAGTGGCACAGCCAGTGTGTCTGGGTGATACTGTCAAGGCACTGCCAGGGTGACAGTGACAGGCTGGCAAGTTGGCATGACCAGGGGTCAGACCTAGGGGGGGGACCTTACCAGGTAGAAGGGTGCTGTCAGGGGAGTTCCTGGGGGCCTCCCCAAATTCGGTAGGTATGGGGAGGGGTCCCAGAAACAGGGGGCACTGAAAGTGTGGCACAGGTGAGGGAGGGTGGGGGTAGTCTGGAGCAGCCAGTTAAAATTGCACCTCGATCTGCGAGTGACCTTTCCTGCTGGCGAGCCTCAAACTGCAAACTCGACGGAGAGAATCTCCCTGAGACCAAAGAAAAGATGTAATCCTCCTCCAGCACGTCTCTGTTGTTGCGACACCCTGGCAGGTGCATGGATAATCCAGTCCCACATGCTCTGGAGTCACAATGCAAGTGAATTGACCAATAATTCTGACAAATATACCTGAAGTCTTTGGCCCTTGGCTGCCCAAAAATCACAGCAACCAGGTTTGTAAATGTAAACACAATGACTGTTTATTTATAACAAGAACTATAATGCAATATGCAGCAAATACAAATAATCCCTAATCCCCATTTTAACTTTCCCCCACCTTTGCACACACACACACACACACACACACCAAACTGACAAACGCAGAGGGGTGGAAAGGGGTAAAAATTATTAGTGAAAGGAAGAAAGAGTCGTTGTTCAGGTGACGGCTTTTAGCACAGCAAGCTTGATGATTAAAGCCTTTGGTTTACATCCCGTAATGGACCTCTCTGTGTATTCATTCAGGTTCTCTGGTAGTTTACAAATGCAGTACTCACAGTGGTTCTGGAGAAATATAGCAGGTTTTGGACTTTGCTTACACAGCCTGTAATGGTGCTCCCGTAAATAGATATATCCAGGTTCTCAGCCAGTTCAGAAACATACCTCATACTGAAGCAATTGTATACTGACAGGGTAACGCCAAGGAAAGGGCGGCACAGTGGTTAGCACTGCTAGCTCATAGCTCCAGGGACCTGGGTTCAAATCCGGCCTCGGGTGATTGTCTGTGTGGAGTTTGCGCTTTCTCCCCATGTCTGCGTGTGTTTCCTCCGGATGCTCTGCTTTCCTCCCGCAGTCCAAAGATGTGCAGGTTAGGTGGATTGGCCATGATAAATTGCCCCTTAGTGTCCAAATGCTTTGGTCAGGTTACTGGGTTTACGAGAATAGGGTGGAGGCGTGGGCTTAAGTAAGGTGTTCTTTCCAAGTAACGATGCAGACCCGATAGGCCGAAAGGCCCTTTCTGCACTGTAAATTCTATGATTCTATGAAATAGCCAGATTCTGAGAGCTCCAAGGCTGACCATAAGAAAGAGGAGTCTGAGGAGTGATGAAGATTCAGGCGAGAGTTCTGTTTGGATTCTAGTTGATCAAACAATGCCATCAAAAAGACCTATCACAAACTAATCTTGAACAGATGACAAGTCTTCCAAATCTAGGAAATAATTTAGGACAGCAAATCGGAAGAAGAAAGAGAATTTCTTTCTCAGCGAGGGCTGGTTTAGCTCAGTGGGCTAGACAGCTGATTTGTGATGCAGAACAAGGCCAGCAGCGTGGGTTCAATTCCCATACCAGCTGGGAATTCTGAATTCTCCCTCTGTGTGCCCGAACAGGCGCTGGAATGTGGCGACTAGGGACTTTTCATAGTAACCTCATTGCAGTGTTAATGTAAGCCTACTTGTGACAATAAAGGTTATTTAAAAAAATATATATTTTCATTGGACTTACATAAAAGTATTTTGTCACAGCCACTTGCAGTAAATCCATTGCCATTCACTTCAGGTGCAAATATTTCTCAGAGAATGGCTGTTTTGAAGGAAAATATACATAGTAGCATGGCATCAGATAGTCAGGGTGAGGACAGCAATGTCTGTGAAATGACACCATACAAACAGTTGATAAACCCACATCCTTATAAAGGCCCACAATGCCTCATCAAGGTAAAAGAAGCAAAAAGCAAGATAGGTGAATGAATCAGTGATCAATTCCTTTTGAAAATGAAGAGGAAGGTGGATGAAGACCCATACAGTGATTCTGCCATCACATCTGTCAACAAAAAACAGAAAGTTAATGAGACCAACTATGTGTTATCCGCTGATTCTGAAAGCAAAGGAGAAGAGTTGAAATCTGGAAAGCACAAATTGTATACGTCTGTACAACTAAATGGAGATAAGAGTTGTGTTTAAGAAGACTCCAATGCAGAAGTAAAAGCTGTAAAACAATGGATGGCGCATATACAGCCAACCAAATCTGTGAACGATTGAATCCTCAGCTTTACTTGTCGCTGAAAGTAACTATGTGTAGGAAAAGACAGAATGTAAAGCTGGAGGGGTTGAAGAATGTTTACTGATTGAAAATAAACCAAACATTTCCCCCTGCATTGACCATACTGCTTGTAGTTTGGCTGCAGAAGATTCTCAAAATTTGGATAATCATTCATTGGACAATCAGAAAAGACTGGCTATGCTACATGAGATACAGAAAGAGATGGAAATGCAGAAGAAACTCATTCAGGTGGTCCTTTCTAATTTGGATAGTCAGAAACCTGACAAAGGGAAGCACGTTGCCTTTGATTTTTAAGAAGAGAGAACAGGCATTGTTTGAGGATATCAGGGGGAAGACCTAACAAAGATACTGAAAAAATATCAACAGAGTTGTAGGGAAACACCAGGGTGCACTCCATTAACAAGGATGCAATTAGCCCTTTAGTGCTTTGAAGTATATGTCCAACATGACAATAAACAAAGCTTAGTTTCTCCAGTCCATAATCTGCATGTATTTATAGAGAAGTTTAAAACCCAGAAAGGAAGATTATTCCGCTGGAGTTTATTATTATAAGAGTTCAATTTTAAAATTGTACACATTCCTGGAAAGGATAATGTGATTATGGATGCTTTGTCATGCATTTAAGGTTTGACTAGATAGCAATGTAGAGACTGGGAAGGGAACTTATATAATCGGGACGGATATGTGCTCTGATATTTCATTCCTTTCAGGGAGGGAGGTATGTAAGGGTCTGTCCTGTTGATTGCCTTATTTCCGCTTTCTTTATTTATGCCATTAGCATTTATCATCCAAGGATGTTTAATGGACATGCATATTTAAGTCAAGCAGCAGAAAGAATGAGAAATTCAAGAAGTTGCAACATAGTATTTGGTGCTAGTGTTCGGACAACAGAACTTGGACTTTGTGGCACCTGAGAGACAGTTAGGACTTGGTTAGATTGGTTGGCTGGTGGCCAATAAATTGGCCAAAAGTCTGTATTCTGCCAGGGAACAGGTGGTGATTGGATCCTTCCTGAGGCGGATGATGGCCAGAGACCTGAGGAAAGCAGTCAGGTGGCTTGTCACGCAGGGGAAAGGACCTGCTCTCTCTCTCTCTCTTGTGTTTTCTCCAGAAAAGATGCTGTATTTTCTAAAACTGCAGAGACCTGAATGAATCTACAGTGAGAACCATTACAGACTAGAAAGCAGAAATCTCAAAAATGAAAGCCTGATTTGAAGGAACGTAGTAGAAACATCTGTCTGAAACAAAAACTCTTCTGCGGAATTCTCTGTCGGTGGGATCCTCCGGCAGTGCACCCACACCCCCGGGTTTCCTGACGGCATCAGGTGGCCACAATGGGAAACCCTATTGGCCGGTTGTGGGCACAGAGAACCCCGCTGCTGGCGGGGCGTTGCCACGCAGTAAAACACGGTTTGCGGACCGGAGAATCTTGCCCCTTAGTTTTTACTTTTACTAATCATTTTCACCCCTCTAGTCCCCTCTGTGTTTGTTTGTCTTAGTGTGTGTGCATAGAGGGTGGGGGAAAATTAAAGTGGAGGATTAGGGAATAGATAATAGTCAACCAGTTACATTTCCTGCACATTTCATTATAGTTCTTGTTATAAATAAAAATTAATTGTACTTAAATCTGCAAACGTGTAATTGTTGGGCAGCCAAGGGCCGAAGACTTTGGGTATTTTTCGAAGAATTATTGGTTAATTCACTTGTGGTGTGACTCTGGGTCAAGGGGTGCTGGAATTGACCACAACCTCTTCCAGGCGGTCGTAACACAGACCATTTATAAACTTGGCATTATATTTGACCCAGAGGTGACCTTCTGACCGCATATCCATGCTATCACCAAAGTTCCCTTCTTTCACCTCCATAATAATGCCTGACTCTACCCTGCCTCAGTTCACCTGCTACTGAAACCTTCAACCAAGTCTTTGACCTACCTCTAGAGCTGACTATTCCAATGCTTCCCGGGATAAGCTCCGATTTTCCACTCTCCATACACTCGAGTTTGCCCAAAGCTCTGCTGTCCATATTCTCCCACATACGATGTCCCATTAACCTATCAGGTCTGTGCTCACTGACATACATTGGCTTCCTGTTTGGCAACACTTCAGTGTTAAAATTTAAATCCTTGTTTTCAACATCCTCCATGGCCTCATTGCTCCCTATCTCTGTTGCCTCCAGCTCTACAACCTTCTCCAATCTGCCTCTTGTGTGTCTCCTATTTGCTCCACCATTTGCAGCTCCCTAGGCCCTAAACTCTGTAACTTCCTGCCTCAAACTCTCTGGCTCTCATATCTTTGCCCTCTTTCAAAACACTCCAGGTGGCTTGGGATATTTTACTAGGTTTAAGTTGTTGTTGTTCAGCAATGAGCTTGAATCAGAGATAGGCATTCAGTGTATCATAGTACAGTACTGAAACAGGTCATGTGGACTATGAAGTCTGTACTGTGCCAGCTGTTTTGAAGAGCAATTCACTGCATTCTCCCGAAATCCCTGAAAACTTTTTCTCTTTTGAGTATATATCCAATTTCCAACTGAAGGCCACTGTTGGATCTGTATCAGCCATCATTCCAATCCTAACCATTCAGTGCATAAAAATGTTTTTCCTCATGTCATCTCTGGTTATTTTGCCAATCACCTTAAATCAGCACGCTGTGATTTTCACCCATAAGCCATTGAAAATGTTATTTTTATTTACTGCTATCCAACTGCTTCATGATGTCAAACACTTCTTAGCCTTCTCTGCTTTCTGGGCAACAATCCCATTGCTCCATATTATCCATGTAACTGTCATTTCTTATCCCTGGTCCTTTCTGATAAATCTCTCCGATACTTGTTCCGGAGTAATTCCTAAAGTGTGGTACCAGAATAGGACACAACGCCCCTCGGGTAAATAAATGACGCTTTTGACTCCAAAACCATTTCTATCTCTGTTTCGAGTTGCCAATTCTTCAAAGCTGACAAATTTCCAATGACTCGCACTCATAAATTTGGGATCTTGGCATCATTATTTAAATCAGAATGATTCTGGAAACTGCCGACGGGTTAACCTGCCTCCGGTCAACTGAAGTAAAATTGCACCCTGCCATATTTCCACACTGCATTTCACCCGAACAGAAAATCAAGGCTAACGTATCTTTCAGTTCATGTTAGCATTCCAGCATTTATTCAAGCTATACCTCTTCATGTCCATCTGTTCTCTGAGAGTTATTGTCAATCAGAAAATATCCTGATGGAAAGGAACGAAGTGGGGGCTGTTGGTCTGTTCCACTTATTGTCATATAAGCATTAACTAAGAGAGTCGGCAGTTAACAAAGGAAATGGATAAAAATACAGCGCAATGTTTATTGATAGAATAAAAATGAAATTCAAAGTGCAAGATTGTAGCTTCAGCGATCCAATTCCCTTCAAAACAGCAATTACCCAATTGCAATTTTTAAAAATAAGAACAAATATTGATTCATACTTTTGTGGTCATCCTTTCATTTCAATGCTTAAAAACAAACCTACTGTCAAAATATTTGTTAAGGGTATGTGCCCAACTTCTTACAAGGTGACATTGCATTTTGCGTGCTATGCAGGCACATTTTAACATGAGCTATATTTATTCATTTAAAAAATGCAGATTACTTTTACGTAAAGAAGCTGACCCTCCAGCTATTGGTTTTCAGCAATCCCCTCATCACAGCTACATAATTGGCAAAAATGTGTTGGAGCAAGGCAGTTAGTTAGATCGAGCAGGATTTTCCCACCTTGCCCACAGCCGGGATTGTCCAGTCCCGCTGGAAGTCCACCTCATTCCCTGTGGCTAGTCCCGCCACAGCAGGGCTGGAAAATCCCAGCTGTAGATTTTTTTTAGATAATTTTCCCTGTATGTCACTGGAAGTGTGAATTAATAGTGTCCACAGCAAGGGAAACAAGGCATCTGGAACATTGCGAAACAACAGGATCGAGAGTGTACCTCCTTAACTATTAATATTTAATGATTGAGAGGTAAACAATGGAAGGACCGAGAAGGAGAATAAATTAGAGTGAATTCATTCAATTCAAATCAGGCATAGAAAGTGAAATAAAGGGAGGGAAAGAAAAAATAATTGCATTAGGAGAGGGAGAACAAAGCGAGAAAGGAACATTTAAAATTTGAGTGTCTAAAAATGTCCAACAGCTATTTTCCATTTCGAGGAATGAGACTACACATTTAATTGATCACTTTATGGGCTCCAGAGGTTAATTGGAAGTCATTAATAAATTAGACATTGTTAAATAAGTACCTCTGTGGTGGGTTTAATAGACAATTAATATGCAATGTCAGTGATGGAAGGAGTTTTGGGGGGTTATTTAGGAGGCACAACAGAAATTCACCTCAAGGAGGAGGAAATATGCTAATGGGAGGACGAGGCATTGATGGCTGACAGGGGAAGTCAATGACAGTACAAAATCAAATGAAAAAGCATGCAATGTGACGAGGATTAGTGGGAAGCCGAAGGATTGGGAAGCCTTTAAAAGCGAGCAGAGGGACAACTAAAAAAAGCAATTAGGGAGGAGAAGACGAAATATGAGTGCAAACCCTCCAGTAATATAAAAGAAGATAGAGGAGGATTTTTAAATTAATAAAAGGTAAGAGAGAGGCAAGACTAGACATTGGACCAATGGAAAATTAGGCTGGAGAAATAGTAATAGGAAACAGAAATGGCAGAGGAACTGAATAGTTACATTGCATCAGTATTCACTGTGGAAGACACCAGTGTGATTCCAGACTCCAGGAGAATCAGGGGGCAGAGGTGAGTATAGTAGCCATCACTAAGGAACAGGTTCTGGTAAAACTGAAAGGTCCGAATGTGGATAAATCGCCTGGACTAGATGGAGTACACTCCAGGGTTCTAAAAGAGATAGCTGAGGAGATTATGGAGGCATTGGTGGTGATCTTTCAGGAATCACTGGAGGCAGGGAGGGTCCCAGAGGACTAGAAAATGGCTAATGTAACACCCATGTTTAAGAAGGGAGGGAGGCAGAAGACAGGAAATTATAGGCTGGTTGTCCTGACTTCGATCATTGGTAAGATTTTAGAGTCCATTACTAAAGATGAGATTGCGGAGTACTTGGAAGTGTGTGATAAAATAGGACTGAGTCAGCACGTCTTCGTCAAGGGGAGGTCATGTCTGACAAATCTGTTAGGGTTGTTTGAGGAGGTAACAAGGAAGTTGGGCAAAGGAGAACCAGTGGACATGATCTATTTACATTCCAGAAGGCCTTTGGCAAGGTGCCGCATAGGAGGTTGTTGAATAAGTTAAGAGCCCATGATGTTAAGGGTAAAATACTGGCATGGGTAGAGGATTGGCTGACTGGCATAAGGCAGAGAGTGGGGATAAAGGGGTCTTTTTCAGGATGGCAGCCGGTGATTAGTTGTTGTGCCTCAGGGGTCAGTGCTGGGACCACAACTTTTCACAATATACATTAACGATCTGGAAGACTGAGGGCACTGTTGCTAAGTTTGCAGATGATACAGAGATATGCAGAGGGACAGGTGGTATTGATGAAGCGGGGGGGGGGGGGTGGGGGGGGAGGGGTAGGGTGAGGAATTTGACAGGCTAGGAGAGTGGGAAAAGAAGTGGCAGTTGGAATATAATGTGGAAAAGTGTGAGTTTATGCACTTTGGAAGGAAGAATGGAGGCACAGACTATTTTCTAAATGGGAAAATGCTTAGGAAATCAGAAGCACAACGGGACTTCGGAGTCGTTGTTCAACATTCTCTCAAAGCTAACGTGCAGCCTCGGTAAGCAGTTAGCAAGGCAAATGCAATGTTAGCATTCATGTCGAGAGGGCTAGAATACAAGAGTAGGGATATACTTCTGAGGCTATATAAGGCTCTGGTCAAATCCTATTTGGAATATTATGAGCAGTTCTGGGCTCCATATCTAAGGAAGGATGTGGTGGCCTTGGAAAGGATCCAGAGGAGGTTCACAACAATGATCCCTGGAATGAAGAACTTGGCATATGACCAGCGATTGAGGACTCTGGGTCTGTACTCGTTGGAGTTTAGAAGGATTGGGGGGGGGGGGGGGGGTGGCGGGGAGGGTGGTGATCTTATTGAAACTTACAGGATACTGCAAGGTATGGATAGAGTGGATGTGGAGAGGATGTTTCCACGAGTAGGAAACACTGAACCAGAGGACACAATCTCAGACTGAAGGAACGATCCTTTAAAACAGAGATGAGGAGGAATTTCTTCAGCCAGAGTGTGATGAATCTGTGGAACTGTTTGTCTCAGAAGTCTGTGGAGGCCAAATCACTGAGTGTCTTTAAGACAGAGATAGATAGGTTTTTGATTAATAAGGGTTATGGGGAGAAGGCAGGAGAATGGGGATGAGAAAAATATCAGCTGTGATTGAATGGTGGAGCAGACTCGATGGGCCGAGTGGCCCAATTCTGCTCCTATGTCTTATGGTCTTAAATTTCACTGTGAGATTGAGCATGAAATGTTATTTTTAAGGACGCTAACAGGAGAGCTGGGCAAATTAGACAGCAACATTTGGCGATTGATAATGTGTGAGGTATCTCCTCTGCATCTGAAGATGCTGACTGACTTGCACATTGACAATGACATGCTGCCTTTATACACTTTTTCCAGCAATTTCCCCTGCCCAATGTTTCCACAATTGTGCGTTATGTCAATATCCAATGTTTGCAAGCATATCTTGAATGGCAATTGTTAAAATTTACGTAAAACTGCATTTCATGGTTCCACAAAATGACACTTTAATGGTTCCATGTGTACTTTGTGATGAGAAGTCTATTGGCTGGGTTTCACTACTGGATTTGTCTATTAAATAGCTGTTCTGGTATATTTAACATTTACCCTATCTGTCTCATGCTAGGCATCACCCATGAAACAGTTAACCCCAACATAATACAAGTGAACCTGATCACAACGCTGAGCCGTGAGTGAAAAATCACCTGAACATGGCTGGTTCAGTTTAACCATGCTTGGCTTTGAATTTCAAGTCAAGTGCCAAACTTCACAGTTCAACAAGATCTGAAGTAACACAAAACTTGGAGTTCAGCCACTATTTACTTGTATGATTGACTCTGACAGTAATTTTAGTCTTTTGGATTGGAGTTCAGGCTCAGCAAGCTAAGGACAGTTTGGGTCAAGCCAAACTGAACTGTGACTCCGAACCCAGGCTACTTAACTTACCCTTGTTAAAAATCACCACTGTTTGGCCTGTCTTAGCTCCTTCAACAATGGTAAATATAAAAACCCGCAGAGGTAAAACCAAAGATTCACTTTTATCGTGAAATTAATCTTTCTTGTGATCATAATTATTAATTTTGCTCTGCAGACTGTGCCACTCTATTTTTAAATTTTAATGCCAACTATGTAACCCAAGAAAAGGCACTTTTATTTTGCAAGGTACATCCCTACAGCTGTTTTTTCTTTTTCTATAGTCAAAAGGCTGATTAAAAATCTGAATGAATTAATCACAAATGGAACAATTTTGCCATTTTGAATGTTCCCTGCACCATTGCCTTCTCTAATGTGGAGATTTTAACTATCTCTGGCTACAGACTATTGGTTACAGGCCAATAGCCTGTATGGAATCACATTTAACGAGAGAATTTTATAATTTCTGACTCATCCAACTGATCGGAATAACTAGGGAATTCATGACCTTGCAGTGTCTTGTTGACTTTCTAAACATTCATCGGCTACAAAACCTAATCACTAATTGCGTATGAATGTCAATATGTGTGTACGTTTTTGATGTTCCCTGTCTACAATCTGTCTTGGCTGTGATGCTAATAGAACAGCAAAGCAGCCCACATTCAGGTGTTCCATAGAATCATAGAACCCCGGCAGTGCAGAAAGAGGCCATTTGGCCCACCGAGTCTGCACAGGCCCTCTGAAAGAATACCCTACCGAGGCCAAACTAACCCCACCTAATCTTTGGACACAAAGGAGCAATTTAGCATGGTCAATCCGCCTAACCTGTACATCTTTGGAGTGTGGGAGGAAACAGAAGCACCCGGAGGAACACACGCAGTCATCCGAGGTCGGAATCAAACCCAAGTCTCTGGTGCTGTGAGGCAGCAGTGCTAACCACTGTGCCACCATGCCATCCTTTTGCCTGTGATTTTCAAAAAAGCCAAGTGAAGGGGTATTGGAATTCGACTGCACATGTTCTGTCTGCAACAGGAATAAACAGCAATGTTTAGACATCAGCCCTATTTAGTCAGTAAATAATTGGTTCGAAATTATCGCTTCAAGTAGTAACAAGATGGTGACGTAAAACACTTAGTTGACCATGTGGGTTCCAAGCATTTGTTTCCCCCTTAATAATTGTAACACACTGATGGTCTGTTAAGATTTCTTTATGCTGTTCTAATATCTGGGGGGATATTTTAACAGTTATTTCACATTCCTGGGCAAGATACAAGAAAAGTTAAATCGAAATAGAGGTGGAATTGATCACAATGCTGAGGCAAGAGTGCAAAACCACCTTAACGCAGCTGGTAACTTTAGGTCATGCTTGGATTTGGGTAAAACAGCTGGTAGATGAAGACTTGATCTCTTTTACTCCATTGCAATGTTTCCTGTCTTTAATCTTACATCAGGTTACCCTGAAGTGTATCTTTCCTCTTCATTGTGTGAAAATCAAGACATGCTACACTGCCTCTGACTCTAACTCATCCTTTCCCAAGTAATCATTCTTCCATTCCTAATTGGGCATTAGATTTCAAAACGTAGGTTTGACTTTACATCATCCCCACTTCCTCACCTTTACCTTTTGTTCCGCCCTTGTCCTGTATTCTGGACCTTGATCTTTCGCCGTCTCCTCTCAATTTTCAAAGAAAGAAATCCAACAATTCTTCTTTGGGAATAAATTATTTGTTGATGTTATTATATCCCTAACTCATTTTAAAAGGTCATCTACATAACTGTTCCAAGAGTTTTGGGAGAGTTGTAACTTCTGCCGATAGTATAAACTGAGTGGTTGCCCTTTAAAAAGCCAGCCAAATTCAGCAACTGATCTGAGAGTGCACATTTTCCACCATCACAAGAAGTTAAAATTACCACCTCAGAGTCTTCTTGGACTACTTTCACTTTCCACCCAACTTTTACTTGGCCAAAGTGACATCATGTCAGAAGAAAAAGTTTTGACTGACATATTTTAAGCCTAACTTTAAATAGTAACTTTTATCCCCCTCACCAATGTATATCCCCATGCGTACTCTTTTATCATCATTTGTGAATGGTTACTGATCAGCAGCAAAAATATTTAATGAGATATTAGATAAACTTCATAGCTGACACTATTTTGAGATGGCAGTAAGAATACACCCAGACAATTTTATAGCATATGAAGTGCGGGATTCTTCGCTCGCCCAGCCGTGTGTTTTTCGGCGGAGCGCCGTTCGCTGATGGCGGGATTCTGTACTCCCGCCGCTTAAGAATGGGAGTTTGCATTGAAGCCACCCCATGCCACCGGGCAACCCACGGGTAGGGGAGCACTGCTGGCAGGAAAAGAGAACCCCAACGGCTGGAGAATTCCGGCCCAAATATCAATTTGTCGGGTGAGATCTTCCAGCTGTTCACATCAGCTGGATCCTCCAGTCCCGCCGGTGCCGCATCCTTGTCTCAGGTTTCCCAGCGGAAGGGGTGGACAGCGGCAGGACCAGAACATGCCACCGCCGGCCAACGGTGGGCTGCTTCTCGCCAGCAAGGAACACACCGCGGAGAGGCCAGAGAATTGTCTGACTGACAATTTCAGTTTTGTTCCCGTACACACATTTTCCTGCCTATCTCCTGCTGAACATCACAGTCTCTCATATTCAGCGGCCCACCTTACAAAGTGCACTAGTAAAACCAGTCAATGTTAGTGATAAGGTACACCATAGATTTGATGATTTACAGGCAAATCAACCACTCAAGTGAATTGGTCTTATGAGTTATGCATCTGATGCCCCTCTGATTTTCATGAAACCACTGTTCCTTGTTTTGTATTCTTCTGACTGCAGAAAGAAATAATAGGTGGAAATCTACTGTCTCCCACTGGCAGCTTTGTAGATGGGGGGATGCCCATAAAGCTCTGCAGGTATCCTTTCTGCTGTCTAACTAGCTTCCCCCTGGCTTGGCAGCAATTTTCAGGGGGATGTGCAAGGCCTAGGGCCGCCTGCCTACCTTCACCCCCATTTGGGGTCCTTAACTAGCCAATTAATTAACAGGTGAACAAAATCTTGTTCAGAGAAACTAGGGAATCATAGAAGTTACAGTGCAGAAGGAGGCCATTTGGCCCATTGAGTCATCACTGGTTCTTGGAAAGAGCACCCTACTTAAGCCCATGCCTCTGCCCGATCCCCGTAACCCAGTAACCCCGCCAAACCTTTCTGGACACCAAGGGCAATTTATCATGGCCAATCCACCTAACCTTCACATCTTTGGACTGTGGGAGGAATTCGATGCACCCGGAGGAAACCCACGCAGACACGGGAGAACGTACAGACTCCTCACAGTCTATGCCGGTGAATCGAACCTGGGATCCTGGCGCTGTGAAGCAACAGTGCTAACCACTGTGCTACCGTGCCACCAGCAAGGGCCTCAGTGGGAATAGAAAGGTAAGCCTGAAGCCTCCATTTTATGGTCACATTTATCCACTGGGAAGGGTGGGTGATTTTGCTTCACCATTAAAACCATGTTTAGGATATGTCATAACCCCCAGGAGACCCACGGGGAAACCATTATCGATCACCCCGTGGGGCCCATGGAGTACAAGGTTCCCAGGAGGCCACCAAGGTGGGGTTGTTAGAACTGAACATAATAGCCCACCCAAACAGGGACCGGCATGTTGACTGTCCCAACAGGGACTGTGGATAGTTACTGCCCTGGGCAGATTATTGTAAACAGTAAAATAAATCTTTTGCTTCCTACCGCTGGCTTCCTTGGTCATTAAACTGGGCACAAGGACAATGGAGACTCCAGACTCACGGGTGGGATTCTCCGCAATCGGCGCGGTGTCCGCCGACCGGCGCCAAAAACGGCACGAATCAGTCCAGCATCGCGCCGCCCCAAAGGTGCGGAAGTCTCCGCATCTTGAGCGACCGAGCCCTCACCTTGAGGGGCTAGGCCCGCGCCGGACTGATTTCCGCCCCGCCGGCTGGCGGGAAAGGCCTTTGGTGCCCCGCCAGCAGGCGCGAAACTGACTTTGCCAGGCGGCGCATGTGCGGGTGCGTCAGCGGCCGCTCATGGCATCCCCGCACATGCGCAGTGGAGCGGGTCTCTTCCGCCTCCGCCATGGTGGAGACCATGGCGAATGCGGAAGGAAAAGAGTGCCCCCACGGCACAGGCCCGCCCGCGGATCAGTGGGCCCCGATCGCGGGCCAGGCCACCGTGGGGGCACCCCCCGGGGCCAGATCGCCCCGCGCACCCCCCCTGGACCCCGGAGCCCGCTCGCGCCGCCGTGTCCTGCCGTCCCAAAGATGGTTCAATCCACGTCGGCTGGCGAGGGTCGACAGCGGCGGGACTTCGGCCCATCGCGGACCGGAGAATCGGCGGGGGATTCCCGCCAACCGGTGGGGCGCAATTCCCGCCTCAGCAGAATCTCCGGTGGCGGAGAATTCGCGACACGGCGGGGGTAGGATTCACGCCGGCCCCTGCCGATTCTCCGACCCGGTGGGGGGTCGGAGAATCGCGCCCCACATGTTGAAATGTCCAGCCACCCCGGACAATTACCATGCAGGAACATGAGGATATGCCGCTGCTTGGTAAGCTAGAGGCCTTTGACGCGAGCCTGGACGATTGGAGCCAATGCGCTGAAAGTCTGAGGTACTTTTTCGGGACCAATGCTACTTTGGGGGAAGACCGTCAAAAAGTGATCCTCCTGCCCGCCTGTTGCGCCCCAACTTTTGGAATTGTAAAGAGTCTCACTTACCCTGCTGCACCAGATTCCAAATCGTTCGATGAGTTGGTTGCACTGGTGGCTGAACATCATGATCCAAAACCTTCCGGTAAATTGCAATGATAGAGGTTCAACACGACTGTGTGGTCGCTGGGTGAGTTGGTCACGGACATTTTGACCCGTGAAAGGTGGCGGCAGAGTTTGGGCATCCCCTCTTGAAGATGTTGTGGGATAGGCTTGTTTGTGGAATAAACAACATGGCCACACAAAGGAAGCTGTTGGCAGAGCCACGTTCGACTTGAAATGAGCCATCAAACTGTCACTATCCAGTGAAAATGCAGAGAAAGGGGTGCAGGAGTTTCAGGGTTCCATGAACTGGTGAATATAACGTCACCCAGGGCAGCCACCAAGATCGCCATGAGCCAGGGCCTTGCATGTGACCCTCTAGAAGAAGACTGTGTGATGCAATTGAACTGTGCCATGGTCTCAAAGCTGGCGCTGATTAGGGTCACAGTGCAAGTGAACGGGCATCCTTTGGTGATGGAGTTGGACATGAGCTGCCGTGTCCATTGTGGACCAA
The DNA here is from genome assembly GCF_047496885.1 of Scyliorhinus torazame. Classification (NCBI taxonomy): domain Eukaryota; kingdom Metazoa; phylum Chordata; class Chondrichthyes; order Carcharhiniformes; family Scyliorhinidae; genus Scyliorhinus; species Scyliorhinus torazame. The sequence continues at coordinate 55,646,461 of NC_092716.1, read as the reverse complement.
CAGACCTTTTTATGGCTTTGTGCAGGGATCTTGCCGCTGACATTGTGAGATACCAAGGCGAGGTTGGTAATCTGTACCAGTGAGCTACTGAGCATCATGGGACCACTGTGACTCCGGTGACATATGGATAGCAATTGATCAAACTTCCCTTGGTTGTGGTACAGGGACCTGACCCTATCTGTTGGGGCATGACTGGTTCCAAGTTCTCGGTTTTGACTAGCAGCAGATTTTCCGGATGGGCACCAGAGATTTGTATGGTGTCCTGGGCAAATGTCTGAGGTGTTCCAGGAGCGTAAGGGCGGGATAAAGGGGGCCAAGGCTCATATTTATGTGGCCCTTGTCATGATATACATCAGCGTATCATGGTGCAATCACACACACACTGACACACTGATGGACATACAGTAGGACCAACCAGCATACACAACATCGCAGCCAATCACCAGTGAGAGCACACGCACTATAAAGAGAGGGGACACCAGTGTTCCCGCTCATTCTAGCAGCAGCCAGCTCACTGCACAGAGCTCACAGCCTGCCCCTCAGACATTCACCATGTGCTGAGTGCCTCACCTAGATAGTGATAGGATAGGGTCCACAGATAAGCTGGTAATGCACGTACCCAAGCTTACAGTATGTTATTATAGTTGAGTTGTTAATAAAATAGAGTTACACCATCTCCAGCCGTGTTGACCTGTTTGTAGACCAGAGCACCCAACACGGCAGCCCTAAGGCCTGTTTCATACGCCTTGCTTGCCAAAGTTGAAACGGAGCAACAGTGCTTAAAGAATTTGGGAATCATACGTCCAGTGCAGTTTACAGAGTGGGCCACAGCCGTGGTGCCTGTAATGAAGCCAGACAAGTTTGTCCAGCTCTACGGGATTACAAGCTCGCAGTAATCAGGGCTTCATGCTTGGTCCTTTACCCAATGACCAGGGTAGAAGATTGATACGTGAAACTGGCTTGAGGGTGTTCCTTTATGAAGCTCTACAGGAACCATGCCTATTTAGGTGAAGCTGAACCCCACATCCATGAAAATCGCAAATATAAACACCCATAGAGGGCTATTTGAGTCTGCGCGCCACCTGTTCGGGGTCAAATCTACACTGGCATTCTGCTAATGAGTGAGGGTATTCTTCAGGGTCTGTCAAATGTCGTAGGATCCTTAGATGATGTGCTGATCATGGGTTCCTCCAATAAGGAGCACATGGACAACCTGCAGGAAGTGCTCAGACAGTTCTCCCAGGTTGGTGCCCGGCTGAAGGGGAGCAAGTACCTGTTCAGAATGAAAGCAGTAACTTACCTGGTGTACAGGGATGGCCTACACCCTGTGGAAGAAAAGATTCAAGCCATAAAACAGGCCCAACTCCGAGGAATGCCACTGAACTCCGGTCATTTTTAGGCCTGATGAATTATTATGCGAAGTTCATCCCCAATTTGGCCACCCTATAGGCATCCCTCCAGTATTGCTAAAGAAGAACCAGAAGTGGTTTTGGGGTACCGAACAGGACAAAGCATTCACCAGGGTAAAAAAGCATCTAACCTCCTCGTAGCTCTTCACTCATTATGACCCAGCTCAGCCACTCGTCCTGACGTGCGATGCCTCCCCCTATAACATCAGGGCGATGCTGGCACACAGATGTGCTGATGGCATGTAGCGCCCTATTCTTTTTGCTGCAAGGACCCTGGCAGATGTGGAACGATGTTATGTCCAAATAGAGAAGGAAGGCTTGGCAGTGATATTGGAATCAAGAAATTCCATAAATATGTCTACGGGCGGCACTTCTCCATTGTGACTGATCACAAGCATCTGCTGGGCCTCTTTCAGGAGGACAAGAGGAGTCCACCCTTTCATCAGCCCAAATTCAGCATTGTCGCTTCTGCTCACTGCTTACGAGTATTCAGTCCAACGCAGTCAGTGTACGCAGATACCCTACGTTGACGCCATTTATTGTCTCCCATTGCCCGTGAGTTCCCCGTCCCCATCAGAGCTGGATGAAGTGGTAGAAACCCTCAATTTTATGGATACTCTGCCAGTGACGCTGTTCAGGTTCGATCATGGACTCAGCGGGATCCTGAACTAGCAAAGCTCTGCCACATTCTTTGAAATGGCAGATTGCCCCCCACCCCACCCGATTGCAGGCACCACCCACCCCCGATTACAGGGGAACCCCTCCCCAATTGCAGGGTACCACCGCCCCCCCCAATTTGTCCCCTCACCGCGATTGCAGGGGACACCCCCCACCCCCTGATTTCCCCCCAACTGCGATTGCAGGGGACCCCCCCCCCAGAAACTCCAGGAACAGACCATGGAGATGGTATCATACTGTGGGGGACTCTTGTGGTCATCCCTCCGCAGGGTCAAGTGCTCCTCCTGAAGGTTCTGCACAGTGGTCACCCGGGTGCCTCGAAGATGAAGATGCTGGCTCGAAACTATGTCTGGCGGCCTGGCATCGATGGGAACATAGAGTGGTGTTGTATTTGGTCCTTTGTACTTCATGAAGGAACTCACCGAACACTTTGATGCTTTTTCACCCCAGCAAATGCTTTGGCCAGAATCTTTATTCAGTCTCCTGTGGTAAGATAGCAATCTGATACAGAGCATGTTATCATGGAGTCTGCTAACTGCTCCTCTGGAACCTGCACCTAGTACTAACCATTTACATGTACGTCATATTACCCTCTCAATTGTCTTCTCCTGAAGATGGACGGATGTGTCTCCCTGTGTATCTGAGTCAGAGTTCACATGGCCTTGGTCTAGAGACCACATGGCATGTCTGTACCACCACCTGCTGGTTGGAGGTTGCACACCAGCCAACTATGATATAGCCCATAGGCATATCACCACAAGCGGGTCATACGCAGTTGTCTGGCGTGTATAGGAGCACCAAAAGATTCCAGCAGCAGCCGCCCTTCATCCCTGCGAATGGCCAGGACATCCATTGGTGAGACTGCATGCAAACTTTGCTGGGCCTTTCATGGGGTCCATGATCTTCATTATCGTGAACGCCCGATCAAAATGGCTTGAGGCTTACAAAATGACCTTGACGATGTCAAGGGCCACCATTGAGAAGCTGAGTTGCTCGTTCAGTACCCATGGGATCCCTGAAGACTTGGGTGATGGGCAACGGAATGCCGTACAAGAGTGAGGAGTTTGTCACATTCGCTAAATGGAACAGCATTCAGCACATCAGAAACGCCCCTCATCTAAAGGCCTGGCAGAAACGGCGGTCCAGAAGTTCAAAAGAGGCATAAAGATGCAGACCACAGGCGCCATTGACATGCGACTGGCATAATTCCTTTTTAACTACCGGATGACGATGCTCGTGACCACAGGGTTAGCACCAGCAGGACTGCTGATGGGCCGCAGGCTCAGGACCCGGTTAAGGCTGGCTTTCCTGAACATGTGTGGGAAAGTGGAGGTGCAGTAAGAAGCACAGAAATGGCACCTTGACTTTCGGAAGCAAGGTCGGAAGTTTCAATCGCGGTTCTATGCTCGCAAATTTGGAGATGGGGCAGTCTGGCTCACTGGAGTGGTGCTCAAGAGAACAGAGCTGGTCTCCTATAAAGTTAAGGTCCAAGGGAAAGTTCAATGAAAACATGTGGACCACCTCAAGAAGCGGAAGCCCACGCTGCATGGCGGCCAATCGACAATGTTGATGCCTTCAATGTGCCAAGAACCACCCCTCAGCCAGGGAACCCAACCGGCCATGACCCATCGAACGGACCAGCAGGAAGACAGTGACTGCAGCTCGGATATGGACACAGAGAATCCGCTCAGATGGACAATGTCATGTTCAGGGCTGAGGTTCCGACGACAGCCCTCCGGAGGTCGGCCAGGTGGTCAACAAACCGGTACACACCGTCCCATCCAGAACCACCGCAAGCATAAACTCAGCCTCTGGCAAAGTGGTGTACGAGACCCCCCCTAATGACGGGAGAGGAGGAACCTTCAAACTTGGGGGGCTGCTGGGGAGGAGGGTGACGTAACCCCCACGAGGCCCAAGGGGGAATCATTATTGATCTCAATACGGTGCTTGTGGAGTATGAGCTTCCCAGTTAGGAGGCAAAGGCCACTCAAGCTGGGGCTCGTTAGAACTGAACATAAAAGCCAGCCCAACCAGGGCCCGGCATGTTGGTTTTCCCAATGGGGATTGTGATTGTGCAGGATAGACATCATATCATCTTAACAACACTGTGGGTTCTCGTCACATTTGATTATAGCGATGCCTTTAATAAATTGAGGCAGAAATAAGAATAGAATTCAGCTATGAAAAGGAAAATACTGCAGCGGCATTCTCCTTCGGCGGGATCCTCCAGTCCGCTGGCAGGGCACCCAATCCCGCAGGTTTCCTGACGGCATGAGGTGGTCACAATGGGAAACCCCATTAGCCGGCTGCGGGAACGGAGAATCCCGCTGCCGCCGGGACGCGCTGCGCCAGAAATCGCAGCTGGAGGACCCAAGAATCCCACCCCAGATAGAGATTGCTAATCTTGCTGCCCTACTTCCTATTTCATGCCACAGTCTCTTCAATGCTAGCCTCCTACAAACAGTTGTTAGGGTGGAGAATATTGAAACCCAATGTGTTGGCGGCATCACACACAACCTACTCACAAATCTAGCAGTAAGCTTATATCATCACCAAGTCCAAAGTCCCAACTCATGTTGTTTCCCGCATTCCAGATAGCATCTTTTTATTGTTGGCTTAAGGTTGATCTCACTTTTTTTTTACTTCCAGAGATTTTTTTTTAAATTGCAGGAATAAATCACTGTCAACATTTTTACGAGTAATTTCTTATATTTTCCCTCTTTAGTATTTTGCAGTGTTGTGATTACCAATCTCTACTGGAGGTTGTCTGAAATTACATGGTGTAGTGCTCCCCTGTTAAGTGTATAAATAATTCTCCACAATAGTTTTATACATGTATCAGGAATTCTCACATAAGAGATGATACAAAACACTGTGGGACAAAAATAATTAATTTGATAACATGCTGTTTTGTATTTTCAGTGATACGCCAGTTTTGTGTTGCTTAAAGAGCTTAAAGCATGTCATTTCCATTGGTCAGGCTCTAACAACGAACAATTAAGCTGCCTTTACCTGAAGGATGAGTGTGGACAATGAACTTATTTTTTTCCTTTTAGTGATTTATTGGAACACTTCATATTCCTACCTGAACGATCTGATGTTCTAATCATAATGAATATTTTGGTATGCTTTATGCAGGAGTAGGGTAGAGTGAGCTGGTTAAGGTATAACATACTGCTGCATTTAGCACGGTTGTTAACAGCTCGATATTGATGTAACTGTTGGGCTGTAACAGTTTCCCCCAAGTATTAATGGCCACACCTTTGGTTCCCTTTCTCACTAATACATTGGTCATGCTGTTTAATCTAATTTAATAAGTGAGGAAAAACTTTTAAGATAGCTGCTTTGCTTTTGCACAATAATAGTTTGAACAGCTGTAAAAGGGTAAATGGCATTTTTGTTGGAGATCATGTTGCCCTGAAGTTTCGTCCCTGACAATGATAAGTAGACACTGGAATGATCAGTGAGCACATCTTAGCTCATGAATTTAGAAAGACCCTACGGTGCCCCTTCCCTCCGTCCCAATGCAGCAGCCAATAATTTTGCCAGAAGTCTATTCAATTTATTGGTATTGATCACTCTCTGTGTTCCTAAATTTGCTTTCTCCTAATTTAACCCAAGTATCACTTCTAATCCCACAGTTTAATTTGAAATTTTCTGCATTTATCTTTCCCACAGCATTTGCTGTTTTATATATCTCAGCAAAACCATGAATGACACTCATTGCCTTTCCATGCAGACAAGCCAACGTTATTTCCCATCTTTCTATACTCTGGCACCAAGGCCTTGTGGATCATTTCTGAATTGCCTCCAATGTTTGAATCCATTCCTTATGTCTTGCTGAACAGCACCAGAGTCAAGGGGCACAATTCTGCATGCCTGCTGCCGGTATCGGGCGGAGAATTGGCCATAAACCCTTAAGGGTTCATCTGAGTCAGATATTTTATCATTTAAATAATAATCCCTTTTGCTGTTATTCCTACCAAAATGGATAATCTCACATTTGTCAACACCTGGCGGAAGGGCTTCTTTGGGGAGCCGAGGAGGTGAGTAGCCATCGTTGATCACAGGCAAAGGGCCCGGGAGTGCTGGGTTTGCTGCCCCTGTGCTCGGCGGGGGTGTGGGGGACCCTCGGCTGGGGGATGGGGGACCATTCACAGGGATGGGTCGCCATAGGTGGGTGGGGAAGGCATGGGGGGCAACCGGCAGGCAATCACCTGTGGCACCACCATGCCAATCCCTGGATTGTGTGTACCCATACCGGGAGCAACCCTTGTCCCTGCCCGTCTGTCCCAATGACCACCCATAACCCACCGACTGCTGAGGCCTCTGGCCTTGCGGCTCAAGGCTATTGCTGGTAGGGAATTGGCAATCGTGGTTAAGTGAGCACTTCGCACATGCCAAATGGACCCCGTGAGTCAAGGGCACACATGTGGTTCACAGTGGTGGGAGGGGGATGTGGAGGGAGGGTTGGGGAAAGTTCAAGGAAGAGGGGGTAGAGGAAGGGTTGGGGGGTCACATGGGAGTTGATAGGTGGATGTTCCCTTGGGAGGGCGCGTGGGAGGGGTTGATGTCTACTCACTCGTGCTGCCCGGTGGAGGTCATTGAACCTCTTCCTGCACTGGAGGCCAGTTCTCCTGCCCACACTTCCCGAACTCACAGCTACCTCTACCTCATCCCAGGTAGCACTGGCTGCCTTGTGGCTGACTCTCTGGGAACCTTGGCGGATCAGGACATCCCTCCTGGCCTCCACGGTGTCTAGTGGACTCCCCGGGCAGGGTCGGAGAATCACTGGCGGGCGGCGTGAATCCCGCCCCACCGCTCCAATGCCAGATGCCATACTCTCCGGTGCCGGCTTTCGGGCGGGGGCGGGGATCACGCCACGCCGGCCAGGGGCCGTTGGCACCGGCCTCCCCAGCAATTCCCCGGGCCCTGAAGGGCCGAGTGGCTGCCCGTATTTGGCCAGTCCTGCCGGCATGGATTGGACATGGTCCCACACGGCGGGACCTGGCAGGTACGTTGGCTGGGGCGATCCTCGGGGGGGCGCGGTGGGATCCGACCCTGGGGGGGGGGGGGGGGGGGGGGGGGGGGCGCACCACGGTGGCCTGGCCTGGGATCAGGGTCCACCGATCTGCCAGCGGGCCTGTGCCATGGGGGCACTTCTTCCTTCCGCGTCGGCCCCTGTAGGGCTCCGCCATGGCCGGTGCGAAGAAGACACCCCCCTGCGCATGCGCCAGAATATGCCAGTCGGTCTGCGCATGCGTGGAACCCTGCCGGCGGTTCTGCGCATGCGCTAACTCACGCAGTCACTTTGCCGCCGGCTGGTGTGGCGGCAACGCCTCCGGCGCTGGCCTAGCTCCCGGAAGTGCGGAGAATTCCGCTACTTCCGGTCAGCCCGATGCCGGAGTGGTTCGTGCCGTTTTTTACGCCAGCTTTGGGCCATCGCGCCGATCTCGGAGAATCCTGCTCCCCAGGTTTTCCTCCCAAATCTTGGGGCCGGTCTTCTCGGCGGCATTATTGCGAGCTGGATGGGGTTGGCTGAGCAAGTGCAGCTTAAGTGCTGCTCGACCTTGTTAGCGGGCAGTTGGTGAGCGTGGTGCCAGCGAATCAGCTGGTGAGCCTTCATTAGCAGTGAGAAGCCCATGAGGGCTTGTTCAGTGGACTATTTTACGTTGTATTGCGTTGCCGGCCTCACCGGGCCGAACGGCGGGAAGCTTAAGGCAATTCCCGCTTGCTACCACACTTCGAAATTTTACCGGAGTATCGTGCCCACTGTATTAAATATTCTATTGCTGCAATTGGTGTTTGACTCTATAAGCAAGGATTAGCATATGGGAGAAATAATGATTGCAGATGCATCCTCAAATTGGTCCAGTAGATTGGACAACCAAAAGAACAATAACCTGAATTTCTAAAGAGCCTTCAATGTGGAAAAATGTCCCAAGTTGCTTCGCTGACGTGTAACCAGGAATAAATGGATGCTGAGCGAAAGAAGCTTTCGGAGAAGTGACAAAAAGCTTAATCGGAAATGTGGATTTGAAGCAGCGTTTTAGAAGTGGAGAAGAAAATGGACTCAATGGAGCTTAGGGGGAGAACTTCAATCATCAGTCAAATGGAGGGAATTCATACAAGGCTGTAATTTTTTTTTTTTTTTAATAATATTTTATTGAAAATTTTTGGTCAACCAACACAGTACATTGTGCATCCTTTACACAACATTGTAACAATACAGATAATAATGACCTTTTTTAAATTTAAACAAAAACAACAACAAATAAATAAATATTAAATAACAAAAAATAAAAACTAGCCCTAATTGGCAACTGCCTTGTCTCAGGCCACCCCCCCCCCCCCCATCCCTCCCCCCCCCCCCCCAAGTCCTGGGCCGCTGCTGCTGCCTTCTTTGTTCTCCCCTATCTATCTTTCCGCAAGATATTCGACGAACGGTTGCCACCGCCTAGTAAACCCTTGAGCCGACCCCCTTAGGACGAACTTAATCCGCTCTAACTTTATGAACCCCGCCATATCATTTATCCAGGTCTCCACCCCCGGGGGCTTGGCTTCTTTCCACATTAGCAATATTCTGCGCCGGGCTACTAGGGACGCAAAGGCCAAAACATCGGCCTCTTTCGCCTCCTGCACTCCCGGCTCTTGTGCAACCCCAAATATAGCCAACCCCCAGCTTGGTTCGACCCGGACTCCTACTACTTTCGAAAGCACCTTTGTCACCCCCATCCAAAACCCCTGTAGTGCCGGGCATGACCAAAACATATGGGTATGATTCGCTGGGCTTCTCGAGCACCTCGCACACCTATCCTCCACCCCAAAAAATTTACTGAGCCGTGTTCCAGTCATATGTGCCCTGTGTAATACCTTAAACTGAATCAGGCTTAGCCTGGCGCACGAGGACGACGAGTTTACCCTGTTTAGGGCATCTGCCCACATCCCCTCCTCAATCTCCTCCCCTAGCTCTTCTTCCCATTTCCCTTTTAGTTCGTCCATCATAGTCTCCCCTTCGTCTCTCATTTCCCTATATATATCCGACACCTTACCGTCCCCCACCCATTTCTTTGAGATGACTCTGTCCTGCACCTCTTGTGTCGGGAGCTGCGGGAATTCCCTCACCTGCTGCCTCGCAAAAGCCCTCAATTGCATGTACCTGAATGCATTCCCTTGGGGCAACCCATATTTCTCGGTCAGCGCTCCCAGACTCGCAAACTTCCCATCCACAAATAGATCTTTCAATTGCGTTATACCTGCTCTTTGCCACATTCCATATCCCCCATCCATTCCCCCCGGGGCAAACCTATGGTTGTTTCTTATCGGGGACCCCCCCAGTGCTCCGGTCTTTCCCCTATGTCGTCTCCACTGTCCCCAAATCTTCAGTGTAGCTACCACCACCGGACTCGTGGTATAGTTCCTTGGTGAGAACGGCAATGGGGCTGTCACCATAGCCTGCAGGCTGGTCCCCCTACAGGACGCCCTCTCTAATCTCTTCCACGCCGCTCCTTCCTCCTCTCCCATCCACTTACTCACCATTGAAATATTAGCGGCCCAATAATACTCACTTAGGCTCGGTAGTGCCAGCCCCCCCCTATCCCTACTACGCTGTAAGAATCCCTTCCTCACTCTCGGAGTCTTCCCGGCCCAAACAAAACCCATGATACTCTTTTCTATCCTTTTGAAAAAAGCCTTCGTGATCACCACCGGGAGACACTGAAACACAAAAAGGAATCTCGGGAGGACCACCATCTTAACCGCCTGCACCCTCCCTGCCATTGACAATGCTACCATATCCCATCTCTTGAAATCTTCCTCCATCTGTTCCACCAACCGCGTCAAATTTAGCCTGTGCAATGTGCCCCAATTCTTAGCTATCTGGATCCCCAGGTAACGAAAGTCTCTTGTACCTTCCTCAACGGTAGGTCTTCTATTTCTCTACTCTGCTCCCCTGGATGCACCACAAACAGCTCACTCTTTCCCATGTTCAATTTATACCCTGAAAAATCCCCAAACTCCCCAAGTATCCGCATTATTTCTGGCATCCCCTCCGCTGGATCCGCCACATATAGTAGCAGATCATCGGCATATAAAGATACCCGGTATTCATCTCCTCCCCTAAGTATTCCCCTCCATCCCTTGGAACCTCTCAGCGCTATCGCCAGGGGCTCAATCGCCTGTGCAAACAGTAATGGGGACAGAGGACATCCCTGCCTTGTCCCTCTATGGAGCCGAAAATATGCCGATCCCCGTCCATTCGTGACCACACTCGCCACTGGGGCCCTATACAACAGCTGCACCCATCTAATATACCCCTCTCCGAACCCAAATCTCCTCAACACCTCCCACAGATAATCCCACTCCACTCTATCAAATGCTTTCTCGGCATCCATCGCCACTACTATCTCCGTTTCACCCTCTGGTGGGGCCATCATCATTACCCCTAACAACCTCCGTATGTTCGTGTTCAGCTGTCTCCCCTTCACAAACCCAGTTTGGTCCTCATGAACCACCCCCGGGACACATTCCTCTATTCTCATTGCCATTACCTTGGCCAAGACCTTGGCATCTACATTGAGGAGGGAGATTGGTCTGTAGGATCCGCATTGTAGCGGATCCTTTTCCTTCTTTAAAAGAAGCGATATCGTTGCTTCTGACATAGTCGGGGGCAGTTGTCCCCTTTCCTTTGCCTCGTTGAAGGTCCTCGTCAGTAGCGGGGCGAGCAAGTCCAAATATTTTCTGTAAAATTCAACTGGGAATCCATCCGGTCCCGGGGCCTTTCCCGTCTGCATGTTCCTAATTCCTTTCACCACTTCTTCTACCGTGATCTGTGCTCCCAATCCCATCCTTTCCTGCTCTTCCACCTTGGGAATTTCCAGCCGATCCAAAAACTCCATCATTCTCTCCCTCCCATCCGGGGGTTGAGCTTCATACAATTTTTTATAAAATGTCTTAAACACTTCATTCACTCTCTCCGCTCCCCGCTCCGTCTCTCCATCTTCGTCTCTCACCCCCCCCCTATTTCCCTCGCTGCTCCCCTTTTCCTCAATTGGTGTGCCAGCAATCTGCTCGCCTTCTCTCCATATTCATACTGTACACCCTGCGCCTTCCTCCATTGTGCCTCTGCAGTGCCTGTGGTCAGCAAGTCAAATTCCACATGCAGCCTTTGCCTTTCCCTATACAGTCCCTCCTCCGGTGCTTCCGCATACTGTCTGTCCACCCTCAAAAGTTCTTGCAACAACCGCTCCCGTTCCTTACTCTCCTGCTTCCCTTTATGTGTCCTTATTGATATCAGCTCCCCCCTAACCACCGCCTTCAACGCCTCCCAGACCACTCCCACCTGAACCTCCCCATTGTCATTGAGTTCCAAGTACTTTTCAATGCATCCCCTCACCCTTAAGCACACCCCCTCATCCGCCATTAGTCCCATATCCATTCTCCAGGGTGGACGCCCTCTTGTTTCCTCCCCTATCTCCAAGTCTACCCAGTGTGGGGCATGATCCGAAATGGCTATAGCCGTATATTCCGTTCCCCTCACCCTCGGGATCAATGCCCTACCCAACACAAAAAAGTCTATGCGTGAATAGACTTTATGGACATAGGAGAAAAACGAGAACTCCTTACTCCTAGGTCTACTGAATCTCCACGGGTCCACCCCTCCCATCTGCTCCATAAAATCCTTCAGCACCTTGGCTGCTGCCGGCCTCTTACCAGTCCTGGACTTCGACCTATCCAGCCTTGGTTCCAACACCGTGTTAAAGTCTCCCCCCATTATCAGCTTTCCGGTCTCTAGGTCTGGGATGCGTCCTAGCATTCGCCTCATAAAATTGGCATCGTCCCAATTCGGGGCATACACGTTTACCAAAACCACCATCTCTCCCTGTAATTTGCCACTCACCATCACGTATCTGCCCCCGTTATCCGCCACTATAGTCTTTGCCTCGAACATTACCCGCTTCCCCACTAATATAGCCACCCCCCTGTTTTTCGCATCCAGCCCCGAATGGAACACCTGCCCTACCCATCCTTTGCGCAACCTAACCTGATCTATCAGTTTCAGGTGCGTTTCCTGTAACATGACCACATCTGCTTTAAGTTTCTTAAGGTGTGCGAGTACTCGTGCCCTCTTTATCGGCCCGTTAAGCCCCCTCACGTTCCACGTGATCAGCCGAGTTGGGGGGCTTCCCACCCCCCCCCCTTGCCGGTTAGCCATCATCTTTTTCCAGCTTCTCGCCCAGTTCCCACGCGGCTATATTTCTCCCAGACGGTGCCCCCCCGCCCATCCTTTCCCGCACCCACTCCCCCCTTTCCCCAGCAGCAGCAACCCAGTAATTCCCCCCTCCCCCCCCCAGGTAGACCCCCCGCTAGCGTAATTACTCCCCCCATGTTGCTCCCAGAAGTCAGCAAACTCTGGCTGACCTCGGCTTCCCCCCGTGATCACGGCTCGCCCCGTGCGGCGCCCCCTCTTTCCTGCTTCTCTATTCCCGCCATAATTATCATAGCGCGGGAACCAAGCCCGCGCCTCTCCCTCGGCCCCGCCTCCCATGGCCAACGCCCCATCTCCTCTCCCTCCCCACCTCCCCCCATCACCACCTGTGGGAGAAAGAAAAGTTACCATACCGCAGGATTAATCATACAATCCCTCTTCGCCCCCCCCCCCCCACTCGTCCCACCACTTTGTCCAAACGTTCATTTTCGTAGTCCAATCATTCCAATTTTTCTTCTACAATAAAAGTCCACGCTTCATCCGCCGTCTCAAAGTAGTGGTGCCTCCCTTTGATATGTGACCCACAGTCTTGCCGGTTGCAGCATTCCAAACTTTATCTTTTTTTTGTGAAGTGCCGCTTTGGCCCGATTAAAGCTCGCCCTCCTTCTCGCCACCTCCGCACTCCAATCTTGATAGACGCGGATCACCGCGTTCTCCCATTTACTACACCGAGTTTTCTTCGCCCATCTAAGGACCATTTCTCTATCCTTAAAACGGAGAAATCTCACCACTATGGCTCTGGGAGCTTCTCCTGCTCTCGATCCTCGCACCATAACTCGGTATGCTCCCTCCACCTCCAACGGACCCGTCGGGGCCTCCACTCCCATTAACGAGTGCAGCATCATGCTCACATATGCCCCGACGTCCGCCCCCTCCACACCTTCAGGAAGGCCAAGAATCCTCAAGTTGTTCCTCCTTGTGTTATTTTCCAGTGCCTCCAACCTCTCCACAGATCGTTTCTGGTGTGCCTCCTGTATCTCCGACTTCACCACCAGGCCCTGTATGACGTTTTCATTCTCTGCTGCTTTCGCCTTCACGACCCGAAGCTCCTGCTCCTGGGTCTTTTGTTCCTCTTTCAGCCCTTCAATCGCCTGTAATATCGGGGCCAACAACTCTTTCTTCATTTCCTTTTTTATCTCCTCCACGCAGCGTTTCAAAAACTCTTGTTGTTCAGGGCCCCATATGAAACTGCCACCTTCCGACGCCATCTTGGTTTCTGCTTGCCTTCCTTGCCGTTGTTCCAAAGGATCCGCTGCAATCCGGCCACTTTCCTCTCCTTTTTCCATCCGTGTCCAGGGGGAACACCCTTCTGGTTTTCAGCCGTTAAAATTGCCGTTGGGGCTCCTATCAAGAGCCCAAAAGTCCGTTTCACAGGGAGCTGCCGAAACGTGCGACTCAGCTAGTCATCGCCGCACCCGGAAGTCCCCATACAAGGCTGTAATGAGAGCAACAGAGGAGCATTTGGATAGATTTGCAGATTGTACCTACTGTGATGGGCAGGTCAAAGCCATGAAAGAAGGTCAAGCATAAGTATTTTAAATTGGAGGAGTTAGGGGCCAGTGAACCAACGTGGGGTCAGCAACAACAATGGGTGAGCAGGACTCGGTGTGGGCATCAGCGATTTGGAAGAACTGAGATATATGGAAGATGGAAAGTAGGTCGAAGAACATTGGAATAGTCCACTGAATATCTTTTTTGAAGATTCCCTTCCAAACCCCAATCTACCTCAATTGCCCAGGCTCTATTGTAAAGATGCTAGATTATCGGCCTTCTCTGATTGTCAAGCAACTCCAAGTGTATCAAATGTTGCCAACAGTGTGGCAATGAGGCTCAAATTAAACCTGATGGCCCTTGGACCATTTTCATCTGCTTAATAACAGCACTCACATGAAAATACCTCCCACTGAATTATTCTCCTGAGGCACTAAAAGGGTGGGGTTTTCCAGTCCTGACAGCATTGCATGTCATCACAGGTAGGGTGGGAAAATCCCAGCCTTGCTCCAATGTTCCTTTCTATCTACTGAGTTGGAAAAACTGAAACAAATGAGAGCACTTTTTTAAAAAAATGCATCCGAGGGAGGGCCTTGTCTAAATCAGGACCGTGTGTATCAAAAATCATTACCTCTCACAATTGTTTCTTCTGGCTGCACTATTTTCACCACTTTTCACAGAGGAAATTATGTAGCATAAAAATGTGCATGATTTGCAGCCAATTAGTATGTATAGATCTATAATTTACATGAGGACACTAATTGGACAGCACAACCTAACTGTGGAGCAATTTGTATCCTCTGAGAGCTGAAAGCTGGCTTTACACTGCATTTGCGTCCTTTTAAGAGCAAATTCAACAATTAATTACTTAACTGTTAGATTCACCAGTACAATGCTGCTACATATAAGGTCTAATTACGGTGCATGGATTACCATTGTGTTTCAAGTGGTTTTTATATAGCGGGCACTTGTGTTATAGCATAATTTCAATTTAGGGAAGATATGGATGATACAGCAAACCCAAACCTTTTCAAAATTGAATTTTAATCAAGGTCATAAATAGGTGGCCGGCCTTTCTTTTTACTCTGAAGGAATGAGTTAAGAGACAAAAGGAGGATAGTGGTACAAAATTATTCAGTGCAGCAACCAGGGATCTAATGAGAAATTCAAGGTGAATGTGTGTTTATAGGAAATGTAACTCAATGCAGCTATGGACGCTTTATCTAAGATCGAAGTTATGGCTACAATGTTCGTGCGATGCCAAAATGACTGGTGACCTACGCAGTGCCCCTTAACTGATTTTAATGTTGTCATCAAAAAGCAAGTCCAAAGAAAAGTGCCCCATTTCTATGGATATCAGCCCTATAAAAACTGGGAACCTTGTCAACGGCTGAAACCTTCAGAACAAAATGCCGTAATAGTAGTTTTCAAAAATGCACATAAGGACAATAGAGGGGCTGGTTTAGCACAGTGGGCTAAACAGCTGGCTTGTAATGCAGAACAATGCCAGCAGCGCGGGTTCAATTCCCGTACCGGCCTCCCCGAACAGGCGCCGGAATGTGGCGACTAGGGGCTTTTCACAGTAACTTCATTGAAGCCTACTTATGACAATAAGTGATTATTATTATTAGATAACATTATTTGAAAAAGGATTTAATTTTTCCTCCCTTTGTTTCATACTCACCCGTGGATCCATTCCTGTGAAATCACACTCATCCTTCTGCTTGTCTTCTCATTAAGAAGGCAACAGCACTGCAGACATCTTCACCTGTCTGATGCTGATAAAACTATAGGGATGCATCAGTTTCTCAACTGTGTTCAAAAAAGAAATCATAATATTTCGCAGCATTTCGGTATTCAAATGGATGATTATCAGCAAGAATTTCTTAAAGTCCAATTTACATTTTATTGCCATGATGGGCTGATACTCTTGACAGGACTGCCCTAATAACCCTTTCATGCATTGTTCGCTTTTGCTCCACACGTGTTTTCCTCAATGCAATCGTGCTAGTTTTTAATGCAAGTGAAACTTTTCTTTGTTGCACATTTTACCCTGCAACCTATTCAATTAGACTCTGTCTATAATTTTCTGAGGCAGGGTAATTAACCATAGTCTGTCAGGGACCACGGGCATATTCCTCCGTTAGAGAGAGCCAAGTAGTTATATGGCTTGCAGGACACCACTCCATATGGTGCACGGTAGCATTGTGGATAGCACAATTGCTTCACAGCTCCAGGGTCCCAGGTTCGATTCCGGCTTGGGTCACTGTCTGTGCGGAGTCTGCACATCCTCCCCGTGTGTGCGTGGGTTGTCTCCGGGTGCTCCGGTTTCCCCCCACAGTCCAAAGATGTGCGGGTTAGGTGGATTGGCCATGATAAATTGCCCTTAGTGTCCAAAATTGCCCTTAGTGTTGGGTGGGGTTACTGGGTTATGGGGATAGGGGGGAGGTGTTGCCCTTGGGTAGGGTGCTCTTTCCAAGAGCCGGTGCAGACTCGATGGGCTGAATGGCCTCCTTCTGCACTGTAAATTCTATGATAATCTATGATGATGTCAACCACAGGGCAAGTTGAGGAGGCAGCCCTTAGTTGGTATGGGGTTGAACCCACGCTGTTGCCATCATCACACTCCAGCCAACTGAGCTAACCGACCCCCCGTAATCTTCTGAACGTATTAACCAACTGAAGTTCTGCTGTCCTACGACACATTCTCACCACTACGCATGGATCAGGTGAGCAAAAAAAACCCACAAAGTAGTCAGCTATATTTTAAGATATATTCCAACTGCTGTTTTATTTCTCGGATATTAGTGCAAAGGTTGATGGAAGATTACATTATTAGTTCAGTTGAGGCAGTTTTAGGATAGTCGATGGATTATTTTAACTCCAAATGGCCAACTGCGTCTAATCCTTTGAGAAGCATCAACTGATGATAACTGGCCCTGTTTTGAATCAGCTAATAACATAGCTGTGAATATTGTACATTATTTTCAAAATAGTCTGTCGTAGAATTACACAGAAAGCAACGGAATAAGCACAAAACTGAAAATCAGGTGAAAATCAAAGATTCACCTTTCGCTAACCACAACCAAATCAGCTGATTTCACTAAACCACTGAAGAATTCTAGACTTGACCCATAATTTAATCAGGATAAAATGATCAATGCAGAGGTTTCTGAGTAGTTAAATAGTAAGAACCAGTAACATGCCCTTAAGGGCAGCACGGTAGCACAAGTGGATAGCACTGTGGCTTCACAGTGTCAGGGTCCCAGGTTCGATTCCCTGCTGGGTCACTGTCTGTGCGGAGTCTGCACGTTCTCACCGTGTCTGCGTGGGTTTCCTCCGGGTGCTCCGGTTTCCTCCCACAGTCCAAAGATGTGCAGGTTAGGCGGATTGGCCATGATAAATTGCCCTTAGTGACCAAAAAGGTTGGGGGGGGGATTATTGGGTTGCAGGGTTGGGGTGGAAGTGAGGGCTTAAGTGGGTCGATGCAGACTCCATGGGCCGAATGGCCTCCTTCTGCACTGTATGTTCTATGTATGTAAGTCCAACATGCTGGAATGTTCTTCCGATTAAATGTACTTTATTTATAAAATTTATAAAAATGCATTACGTAACAGTTCAAAGTTGACAATACATAAAAGGCAAAAAACAAAGTTTCATTAAATACTGCCTGTTACTCACAGAAATTATAATTACAATGTTTATGACCCATCAAACGTTAATTTCAGCCTGTCGCTGCACTAAGGCTGATGGTATTGGTCAGTGACCTTTGCCCCATTGTCCTGCCTCAAACTTTCATGCATCCCTGAGCATGTGTTCCTGATCTTAGAATGTGCCAATCTGCAACACTCAGCCATGGACAGCTATTTGCACTGGAAGACCAACACGTTTTGGGCAGACCAAAGAGAGCAATACGAGTCTTCCACTGAGTTCTTCATCCTCCAGCCGCAAGTAATGTTTATCTCGGTGCACGTCCTAGAAACTGCCTGTAGAGCGAAGCACCTTGGCTCACAGAACTGCTCGAAATGAACCTCAACAGAAACCACTGCAACGTTTTCCAGAACCTTTTGCATGTTCACATTCCAGAAGGAGGTGGACAATCATCTCTTCACCACCGCAGCCGAGGGTAATATGTGGAACGGGTGAGATTCTGGATGTACATGAAAGACCAGACGGGAGGGCCCTTTTCACCACCAACCAAACTACGTCTTGGTGCTTGCCTGAATGTTCTGGTAATGAGGCATTCTGCTAAATTACTTCAAAAGTCTGCTCAGGGAACCATCTGACAGGATCCACCACCTTCCTTTCCCGCAGGGCCTCAAGGGTAGCACGGTGAACTGAAATGTGCGTTCCGTAGCGATATGTCCAGATCCATCCTTCGCAATACTGGGGATAGATAGAACCTCAGCACAAAGTGACAGCTTGATGCAGTAGCACATGAAGGTGGCCATCAGGATGAGGGTGACATTGGTTATGGTTTTTGCCCCTTTGTCTCGAGATTTGTACATCATGTCTCTACATATACAGTCCATTTTTCATTTTCAGGCAAAGCAGAATATGGCTTGGATGATCTCCATAGTGCAGGGTTGGGCATGGGCCAGACCTGTGCCATTTACAGGAACACCGAGAGCATCTTGTGGCTGATAACCAGGTTGTTACCTGCAATGCAGAGGGGCCGTCACTCCCCCATGCCCAATCTTTTGGTTTTATCATGGCTACATATCCCTTCCGGTTTTTGGTGCATGCGCGTCAGCTCCCAACCATAATCAAAGCATATTTAGACAGCCTGACCTGACCTGATGGTAAAGAGGATAAAGTATCAGTGGCCCCAGTTCCCAAGGAACATGACCTCGCTCTTGCCACAATTTACTTTGGCTCCTGAGGCCAGTTCAAACTGGTCGCGGTTGCGCAATAGCCTGTGGATCCGAGCAGAAGACAGTAATGTTGTCCATGCACCAGGAAGCTATGGTCTAAGTAGCTCTGCTGGCTGAGATTGTCACCCTCCTTATGCCCACATCCTTCCTGATGGACTCGGCAAAATGGTCAAAACATCACATGAACAAAGACAGGGGAGAGGGGACAGCCCTGCCTGAATCCAGATTTTATCCGAATGCTTTTGCTGCTGAGTTAAGCACACACCAAGGTGGATTACCAGCTCCAGAGTAGACATGACCCAATTGGCAATGACCTTGGACAGAATTCCAAAATCCAGGTCCTGAAGAGCACACGACAGGAAGATTCCATGTCATATCATCATAGATTATCATAGAATTTACAGTGCAGAAGGAGGCCATTCGGCCCATCGAGTCTGCACTGGCTCTTGGAAAGAGCACCCTACCCAAGGTCAACACCGCCACCCTATCCCCATAACCCAGTAACCCCACCCAACACTAAGGGCAATTTTGGACACTAAGGGCAATTTATCATGGCCAATCCACCTAACCTGCACATCTTTGGACTGTGGGAGGAAACCAGAGCACCCGGAGGAAACCCACGCACACACGGGGAGGATGTGCAGACTCCGCACAGACAGTGACCCAAGCTGGAATCGAACCTGGGACCCTGGAGCTGTGAAGCAATTGTGCTATCCACAAGGCTACCGTGCTGCCCCAAAAGAGAAGTCTGGCTTAGGCTGAGTACTGCGTGCCACTCAAGACAGCCTTCTTCATATGCACACTTGCCAAGTTATGGAAATTAATTTGAGAGTGAGTTCCAAAATGTCTTAAAGCCTTAGGTGCGAAAATCAAAGTTTCCAGGTTTGGGGACTGAATCTGGGAATGAAATGTGAATTCCATTCTTTTGTTATATTTATATACTTTGGTATCATACTTTGGGTGAAACTATTTGAACATTTAGATGAAATATGGCAGTCTACTGCATTGCTAATCGAAGGGCCCAACCTCAATATATCACTCTGAAATAATGAATGGTTCAGTAGGAGTGTGGATGCCTTCAAAGACTCCTTCTCATTTTTAGGCAGAAGTGACTGTCTTTTTCTTTGTGGGGGCATTAGCACGATTACTGACAGCTACGAAAGCCAAAGGTGCGTAAAATATCTCTGTTCACGCTGATCATTGCGAAATGCCCAGAATTTGTTGGCATGTCACCCCCTTTAAATTGTCCAAGCATATTGTTTTCTGGAACCTTTACAAGAAATGTTTACAACACTGCAAAAATATTTGCTCTGCTGCTAAATGCACCACTGTAAGTCGAGAATGTAGTTTAGCCTCAGTGCGAATGATATAAAATCAGTCCCTGTATTATTTTGTATACATACTTTGTACAGCTGACACCAGAAAGTGTGACCTTTTCCCCATTGTAATGCATTTTAAAGCATCAAGATAGCAGCCAACATCTGGTAGCCACAAAGCAATATATTGGTTGATATTTATCATGTTGTGACCGAAGATCACAGTAAGCGCCCTTCACAAAGTGAATACCAATAACACTTTGTGTTCCTTACACAAAGCCAGCACATTTTAGCTATTGTTCATAATATGTAAGACATTGAAAGGCAACATATCACACCATCTTTAGCAGTTTAATATGTCTGCTATAGAGTCAATGTTAGGCACAAAAGACATACTCCTTTCTCCATACTTCAGATGAAAAGTGATCTCCTTTACCAGAATATATATGTTTAATATTTTGCTGAGAATTCCCTGTATGGCTTGTGCTGTTTTCATCCTACAATGCTATTCATCAAATTAATATGTGCTTTTAATAGTCCGCTCCTTACAATTATACTCTAATATCTTAAACGGAGCAAGCAAATTTTGCCTACAATAGGAGAGTAAGCTGAGCACAGGAGCTAACGGGTCAATCAAAATCACACCATTCATGGTCAATACAGCATTGACATTTGAGTGGTAATATCCAAATATTACTGGTTAGGTAACATGATAAAGGTGCTGGGGATTGAAACAGATTTGACCATCCCAGCTGTACCAGTGATGGACTGCGCTTCTAATTGACGTTTTCATTAGTGTTAAATTTATGTTCCATTTTCTCTCTTTGAATCTGGCAAATCATTTGGAAAGTCAAGAAAATCGAGACCTCCTTCCTAATGAGGCTGGTAAATAGACAAGAACTATAAATGCACTTTTAAAAAATGAATCCGGAGGTGAAGCTTATACTATCATAGATATGCCCGAAGAAAATAAATCTGTGCCAATTTACTATGATACATACGGCTGCAAAAATATTGAACAGTGACTGCTATCTAAATACTTATTATTTTTACACTTTCTTAATCTTGGATTCCAATGCCAGCGATTTGTGAGGATTGTGAGAATTATTGCTTAAAGCATGCAGAATTGTAGCTGAAATTATGAGGTGAATTCTCCTGAGCCTTGGGCCTTTTATACTGTCAATGTATATTGGAAAATCATGGGTCTCACATCCACAATTCCTGACGTAGGCTGGCTATATGCAAAGTTCTGGCAATAATGTTGGGTCTCGCAGCATCTTTCGTTCTAGTCTGGAACTTGCTGTTCATATTGTCATAGGATCATTGAACAAACATTATAAAGTTCCTCATTTCTTATTTTATTGGAAGATTATTTTAAATAGTTTAATGACACAACTAAGATAGGACAGAGAGGAATTTGGAGCACTTTGAATTTACAGTAACATTGTCAACTGTATTTGACATCCTTTGACATAGCTGCTGTATCAGAGTACACACTGGCCAATAATTTCACAGGGGCTTTTCTGGACTTCCGTGAATAAAATTATCTTGACAATCATTTGGAAAAAAATTGGGAGTTATCCAAAAAATAACATTTAAGTATGAATAACTAAGTTCAGACAAGAATCTATTTGTTACGTTGCTTAAACCGGGTGCACTTTCTTTTGATGTGATGCCATTATAAACATAAAAATAATGTCCTTTTGGACATTTCACAGAAAGACACAGCAGATTGCATTGTTTGCTCAGCCATGTGATCTCTCATTGGTAACTTTCATTGCCATTGATTGCATTAGGAAATCGGAAGCTGGTTCCATTACACGTACAATCAGAGCTCACTAAGGGGTAGTCAGAAGGCACTGAGACACTCAAGAGGTTCAGATGATATCAGCATTATCTGCACAAATATCTGTACTCCAAGTTTGTGCTAATAGCTCTATCTTCCACCTACCTATTAATTTTAATAAAACCATAAATTTCATTGTGGAAGCAGAACAATTCAGCAATGCCCAGTATTCTTATATTACGAAAAATTAGCCGCAATCAATGGCACCAACATGTTACAATTACAAGGATAGCTTCTTAAAGTGATGCTTGCATCTCATCACTGGTATTAGGGTGGTATTTGACAATCTTGTCTGCAAAGCAATGTAAATATTTTGTAAATTTTGCAACCTATGCTGCTGAAATAGGGTTCTGTTGCTTTGAAATAAAAATGCATCCGGAAATTTAGGTGGTGAGCCGATAATTAAAAATAAACATTTTAGCCAATGATAAAGAAACCAACAAGAATAATGCATTTCGTATCAGACTTAAAAAGCTAATAAAAACGGTTTGTTATTAAAAAAAAGAACAAAGGAAAGGAGGAGCAGTGCAATAATTAGATTTCTGAAATAATTGAATATGATCAATATTTAGTTATTGGGAAATTAATTGATCAGAGATCATCTCTTATTCTTATATAGCATTTCCTTAACCACAATGTACAGCATGTTGTGTTTCTGAATTCAAGAACAGCATCTGATCTAACCTTATTGATCATTTCTTGTAAATTATTTTGCTATTTTGTTCAGAATGACAGCTAAACAATTATTTAAATGAAGCACTGTTTATAATTTACTGGACACTTGACTGTTAATGTACTATAATTCTTTACAGTTCCTTCACTCCTTACATTCCCTCCCTTCAGGGAAAAACCCAGAGACCCATTTCTCATGATCAATTATTTTATTTTAGTCATTTACAACTGAAGTGAGAATCTGTTGGTCAGGAACGCTGAATCACTTTTACATGTTCTGTATTTTTCCGCGTAGCAGAATCTTTCAGTGCACTGAAAAATTAGGGCATGTACTAATTTAAATAAAAAGTGTGGTTGAAGGAGGGACAAATTTAAAAGATGCTGGGGGTACTTTACATATTGCAGTCCACTTCTAATTAGCAGCAGATTACTGCAAAAGGATGATGCTGTTTTTGTTTGAAATGGATTCTAAACACATCTGACAAAGCTGTTACTCCATTAATAAACCCGTTACATAAGTATCAGTGGGTGCCCTGAATGCTTTGCTTGTAAAACAAGAGATCACCTTGGGCAGCTGCCCTGTCTCCGCCATCGTACATGAACTCTGAGCTGATCAGCAGCCTTTGTGACAACTTCATTCATCTGCCACCTGCTAGCTGTCAATCAGAACACAATCCTGAGGTCACTGACAAGACTTCAAGCAGGCTTGAAATGCACTTGTCAAGCAGCCTTCTTGGGTGGAAGTTCTTGAATTTTGTTTTCCATTGAAACTGGAACATATCTCTTCTGTCTGACCTTGTCCTGAAAGAGCTGTGTATTTTTGAATGCAGTGATTTATGGGATTTCTGTCTGAAGGAATCACTCGGGAGCACCATGACACAAAGCTGGTCAGAAACAGTTGAAAATCCACTGAGTATTTTTGTGAGGGCAGGTGTGAAGGAGTCGCTCCTTATATTTAACTATCTTTATTAATAGTTATGACATTGTGAAATAAAGCATTCATTATGGCATTGTTTCACTTCTTAAATAATGCAAAACTCCAAAATAGAACACCTGTTGCCAAGATGCACTGATATGAACGCCAAGGGAATTAATTAACAGTCAATTAGAGATTTTTTTTTTCATTTTCCCGGCTGAAACTACTGCAAACAAAGGTGAAGTTCCATGGATGCTGAATGGTCTTCCCTGACAGCTCCTTTCCTGGAGTGCAAAATGTCGAATATGTGTATAATTGTCTAACCTTATTCCAGCAAGGTTTTTAGTAGCTGTACGAATGTCCACTGGCACTACACGAGGATGCCGTTCGACAATATCTTTTGAAAACCAACAGCATAATTTGAAAAAGAAAATCGGAAAGCCAAACATACTTATGTAAAATTGATCCTTTAGTTACATAGGCTTTGGTCCCTAAAACCATATTACATGTCTGCTTATCTGTTGTTTTATAAACAAAAAACAAATTGATATTTTTCCCAAGTGATTTATCAAAGTGGGAACCATGATAACAACCTGGCATTATTGCATTTCAACAATGATATAAAGCCAGTTCAGAATATCCGTGAGGAACTGTCACGCAATCTATGAAGTCACATCGGACATACACCTCTAATTTTACATCTGTTGTAATGCATTTTGTTGGTTGTGACCTCAAGGCCAATTTACATTCTTATGTTGAACTAAATCTGAATCCAGAAATTGGTTACGTAAAGCTCACTTAAAGGAGGCAAGTCTTCGAACTATTTTGATGGTTCACGTTTCCTTTTTTAAGATTAAGGTTTCCATGTATGCATTTGTATCACCAGTTTCCCTGTAATTCCTTGGGGCACAATCCCAGCAGTTACGCTGACGCACAGTAGTTCGTAGGGTAAGCGGGAAGATGCCTAATTAACATGAGGCAGCAACGCTAAGAACCACTCGGGACAAATCCTGTGCCCGCCTGTCACATGGAGACAAAACCCCAGCATCTATCCACTGCGGAGGGAAAGGGGAGGGGAGAGGAATTGTAGTGTCCCACCATCTCTAGTATGTCCTTGTTGGTCTCATTGATCTCAGCTGATCAGCAAAATAAGTTGTAAGAAATTGGTCCGCTCCCTCCAAAATAGTATAAAATCAGTTTTCAAAGTGCTTCCAGTTATGGTGCTCTAAGTGTGGCAACTAAATGTAAAAGACATGTTTAATAAGGACATAGTGAGGCCACACCAAGTGAAGTAAAGAACTAAGATTTATTTACAATACGGTATTTACACTACACGATAGACCCCGACCTGGTTCCTCTCTCTCTACATCATTGCCTTACTGGCCGACCTTTTATACAGTGGGTAATAGAGTTCCCCTCCCGAACGGGGGAGCTTGTACTCCGCAAGAATCATGGGGAAAACAATCATTCCCATCCCGTAAGTCCCGTGCAGGATATTACAACATGCATAAAGTGAAACTCTAGTTGGACAGAATTGTCTTACCGCAATATAAAAGCTCATAGCGAAGCAGTTTCTGGTGTGTTAAAAACCACGAATAAATAAATGCTTTAAAATTCATTCCTGTTATTAGATTTTGTTCAAAAATTCAAACAGAATGCAAGTCCCAATTTTGACATTCTCAATGAATATGGTGCAATTTTACAACACTGCGGTCTAATCTCAATTTGATATTGATTTCCCGAGATCAAACAGGAGTTTCCATATTCACTCCAGGATCACACTGAACACCAAGGCCCAAGTCTCATGAACCTGCTTGGTTTTAATTTCTACTCACGCTTTTTTGTAAAATTGGTCTTTGAATAACTTCCACCTAAAAAGTTTCAATTATCATATGCAGGTTCAATCAGTTCAGGTAATCTTACAATTTTAAAGGAAAATAGATTAACACTTAAACAAGTGTTTATTCCGCTGTTAACTTGAGCAGTTGCCTGACAGATGGAACAGTGGGAAGTCATGGATAATATGTGAGAATGCAGCTATTTTACTGCACAGTGTCATCATTATCTTCCAGGCTTTGAAGAGGGAGGAATGTGCAAAGGAGGGACAAATATGGTTGGGGAGGGGTTGGGAAAATGTTATTCTGTAGGCTAACATCAATTTTATCATCATTTCTCATCAGACTCTCATGAAAAATGTGCACATGCAGCTTAACCAATCACTCATCTTCAAGCAGTACTTTCCCAAGTGCCACTAAAGCTCCTCCTCACCCTACCTGACAAGCATGTTCATTAAGAGCAGTAAGCATCCCAGATCCAGAGATCACAAATGGCACAAACATGTTCAGACTGCATTAACCAATCAAACTGAGGTAAGTGTCTGTGCTTTGCGCTGCCAAATCTATTTCCCTGCTGCCTGCCTCTAATCAGGTAGGTAGTGGAGACTGGGCCAGGATGGTGGTGTCCCAGCCTGTCCTTTGGGAAGATGCTTTATTGTCAGGTCCCTGATGACCTCCCCCAGTCCCCATGTTCAACCCCATCTCCTTTAAATTGTTTCATCAGCCGAAAGCCGGTTTCTCACACCCGGCAAGTGACAAGTCTCAGACTCCTGCTGACTGGATAATCAAAGCCTTGTCAGACCTGTCAATATCCTGCAGATAGGAGAGGACATGGTGAGGAGAAGTATCTGAAGCAGCCACACTCTTCACAGCTCCCACGGAAAAATACGATGCAAAAAACATGAGTAAACGCAACTGGCTGCACTTAATGTTTGTCATAAGGTGGGATTAATCGATTGTACTCCACTGGGACCCAGAACACACAGGCTTCTCTGCTTAGTTAAGAATCTATCCACTTCTGAATCATGACCCTGCTATAGTTTATAAGCCTTGATTTCCTGGATTATATATAGCCTTACCTTTAGTAAATGGGGCCACTTATAGCCCCATTAAATTATCTTTTCACCCAGGACTTCGGTAGAAATTTAAAAATAAATTTAGCAGAAGGAAAAACTAGCAAAATGTTATCTTGTGTTAACTCCTCAAGTGTTGTTAATCATTTAAATTGTGAGTAGTCTGGTATATTTCCAGTTCTTTTATCACAACAGCCAAGATTTCCAAACATCTGATGTGTTAAACTGTTGTAAACTACATATGTAAATCATCTTTACTGTATATTCAAAAGGTCATTGCTCATTTTTGGAAAAATCCAAAAATCCATCAACATTGCTGAAAATTTAACACATGAAATTAAAATTTATTGGGGGAAAGAAAAGGCTGTGTGGTGTGTGAGGGTAATAGCAATTAATGACATGAACATAGTTAGATGTTGAATAATCCTGGGTGGCTGTGGGTGTAGCACAGTGCAATTGCAGCCTTTTGGCTGGCTTATTCTGGTGAAATGTGATGGTTTTACTGAGAAGCAGCGTATGCATAGTTTGTCATAATAAGCAGAATATACAGGCTGAGCAGACTACACAGGTGAGCAGACAATGACAGTACTTATAATTAAAAAGATGGATGAATGACATCAGTAGACAAAAATTACAGGTTTATTCTAGTGCACATTCTGACATCCAGGACCGGAAAAATACACAGCTATTTTCCTAAAATACACCACAGGCTTAATCCTGCTGCATAAATCTTATAATCCATTAATGGTAACTGGATCTGAATTATTTGAAAACATCTTATTTTAAACTCTTTCCACTGCAGGGTAGAAAAGATGATGCAGTTGTGACTTGCTTTTATTTAAATAATCTCTTAATATCCTTTATTCAAAATGCTTAATGCTGGATTTCTGGAATTTTGTTTCACAATTACTGATGGTGTGTGAACAGACTCAAATGAGTTACTCTCAGGACAATGTGAGTTCAATGAATGTTAAAGATAGAGGTTGCACAGATCGCAGGACAAGCGACAGGAAGGACTTTAGTCTACCTTATTTATATCATAGATCTGGGTTCAGTTTGGTGTCGTTCTTGCCAAAGTAACGTAAAACCAATATAAAACCCACCACTAGGATTCATGTCTCCGTAAGTGGCGTTACACCAGACTGTGGTCAGTGTAAGCATTTAAAAGTTATTCCCAGGATTCTCTGCCATTACTTAGTGATATCAAGGGGAGATGGGAGGTTCGAATGGCTCCATCTCATGTTACATCATATTTGTGCCCATCTATGTCATTGTCAGTGTTGCAAGATGTCCTGCACTGATTGCCCTCTTTGCCCCAGTCACATTCATTCCCAGTTACTTCAGCTGCTAACGTAAAACAAGTTAAAGTTGGCTTGGAGAAAGTACAACCTGTAAATACATTTTTGTACTGTATGGCTGCAGACAAATCCCAAGGCCATTAGCATTGCAAAACACACCCCGATTGCAATGCTCTTTCCCAGCTGTCTCCTAGCTCAATTACAGCAACCTGCTCTGCTGCCAACCATCCACCATCACAGAAAATCTAACAAATTCTGGGATATATGAAAGGTTTTGATATAATTTTATAGAGTGGGTACGTTTCTCTTTTTTTTTACATTGTCTCATTTATTCCATGATTCAAATTTGCTGAATATTTCACTAGAATCTGTGTGCCCTATCACATTGTTATACACAGTGATCAGAAACATGCTGGCATTTTTCCAAAACAATTGAAAGTGTCAAAATATAATTGCATGCTGAAAACGCAAGCAATGTGTGGTGAAATGATCAGAGACCAATAGATGGTCAAAGGTCATCACTGTCTCCTGTTCAGAAATAGAAACTTTAAGATGGATTTTTTTATATCTGCATATTGAATAGGAAAGTCCAGGCTTCCTCCTCCAGAAAGATTTGCTTACAGGACACTATAAAAGCAGAATGGCAACATTTTTAATGTTGCTGTTGTGTATTGTTATTTTCTCACCATTTATAAAGTAGAAATACTCCCCTATTCTAGACCGGTGTGGAATACCTAATAAAGCTTCCAACTTGTGACAGAAGACAGAAAGCGTGTTGGAATTTCAAAAAAATATAACAAGTGTAAGTCTAGTTCGCTCTGCTAGCTAAAACACTGCCACAAGTCAGTGTCAATAGCCAAACCTACCACCTACCTACATGTGTATGTAGGTAGGTGGTGGGTTTGTAGGCATGTGTTTTGAGTTTTTTCAGAAAACTCTGGAAGTTCCATCATTATTAACTTCCATCATCAACTTGAATAATTTACAAACCAGCAGTTGGAAAAGTAATAATGAGAACATTTTAATCTTTGGTCTACTTAAACGAAGATAATTATTTTCATTGCATAATTCACAAAACAAGCTTCCACAGAAATTAATCAAGCAGACCGCTACCATGTAAAAATAACAATGTACCGACATGTATAAAAGCAACAGGTAAATATTTTTCAGGCTAATATTTGGGCACCTAAGCTACCATATTGAATGTAATGGGTATGTACACATCCCAAAATGGGATTCATTTAACATTTTATGACAGGGCATGTATGATCTTCTGAAATATAACAGGCATTTTTGAAGAAACAGTTTGTCTTGGCTAAAGTGTTTTGCAGAATACATTTTACCAGTTTCCATATCACTGCATTCCTAACCTAATTTTAAATTGTGATGTGGGAGAAAAGAATTGCCCTGGTTGCTGAATGTAGCGACATAGTAAATGTATTCAGTAACAACATAATTAGAATTTCTCGACACACAGTGACAAAAGCCATTCCTCCCTATCATCTTGACAACAAAGTCATTGCAATAGGTGACGTTCCAACACAAGCTCACTCTAGTGGTCAATATTGGCAGTGAACAGAGTTTTCAGAAAAGACATTTCTGGCTGAACAAACCTGACACCTCGTACTATGTGACAGTCCCTAAATCAGATCACAGTTTAAATCAAAGTTGAATTCTTCTCCATGTATTATCTGTACCATTTTGTCTTCTGTGCGGTGGCAGCAGCTCTCTGAATTACAAACAAAGAACAAAGAACAAAGAAAAGTACAGCACAGGAACAGGCCCTTCGGCCCTCCAAGCCTGTGCCGACCATGCTGCCCATCTAACTTAAAATCTTCTACACTTTCTGTGTCCATATCCCTCTATTCCCATCCTATTCATGTATTTGTCCAGATGCCCCTTAAATGCCACTATCGTCCCTACTTCCACCACCTCCTCCGGCAGCGTGTTCCAGGCACCCACTACCCTCTGTGTAAAAAACTTGCCTCGTACATCTCCTCTAAACTTTGCCCCTCGCACCTTAAACCTATGCCCCCTAGTAATTGACCTCTCTACCCTGGGGAAAAGCCTCTGAGTATCCACTCTGTCTATGCCCCTCATAATTTTGTAGACCTCTATCAGGTCGCCCCTCAACCTCCGTCATTCCAGTGAGAACAAACCGAGTTTATTCAACCGCTCCTCATAGCTAATGCCCTCCATACCAGGCAACATCCTGGTAAATCTCTTCTGCACCCTCTCTAAAGCCTCCACATCCTTCTGGTAGTGTGGCGACCAGAATTGAACACAATACTCCAAGTGTGGCCTAACTAAGGTTCTATACAGCTGCAACATGACTTGCCAATTCTTATACTCAATGCCCCGGCCAATGAAGGCAAGCATACTGTATGCCTTCTTGACTACCTTCTCCACCTGTGTTGCCCCTTTCAATGACCTGTGGACCTGTACACCTAGATCTCTCTGACTTTCAATACTCTTGAGGGTGCTACCATTCACTGTATATTCTCTACCTGCATTAGACCTTCCAAAATGCATTACCTCACATTTGTCCGGATTAAACTCCATCTGCCATCTCTCCGCCCAAGTCTCCAAACAATCTAAATCCTGCTGTATCCTCTGACAGTCCTCATCGCTATCCGCAATTCCACCAACCTTTGTGTCGTCTGCAAACTTACTAATCAGACCAGTTACATTTTCCTCCAAATCATTTATATAGACAACGAACAGCAACGGTCCCAGCCCTGATCCCTGCGGAGCACCACTGGTCACAGCCCTCCAATTAGAAAAGCACCCTTCCATTGCTACTCTCGGCCTTCTATGACCTAGCCAGTTCTGTATCCACCTTGCCAGCTCACCCCTGATCCCGTGTGACTTCACCTTTTGTACCAGTCTACCATGAGGGAGCTTGTCAAAGGCCTTACTGAAGTCCATATAGACAACATCCACTGCCCTACCTGCATCAATCATCTTTGTGACCTCTTTGAAAAACTCTATCAATTTAGTGAGAGACGACCTCCCCTTCACAAAACCATGCTGCCTCTCACTAATACGTCCATTTGCTTCCAAATGGGAGTAGATCCTGTCTCGAAGAATTCTCTCCAGTAATTTCCCTACCACTGATGTAAGGCTCACCGGCCTGTAGTTCCCTGGAGTATCCTTGCAATCACACCCAAGGACGTAGGATGCACAAGTAAGGTTACATTTTTAGATTAATCCAGATATAACCTTCATCAAAATTCAGGCAATTCAAATCCAAAGCCCCACTTGTGCTAAATTTCTACCTTGAACAATGTCCAAGGAGTTGATTCGAAAGCAAGGAGCAACAGCACAGACAGCTAAAACTAAAATACCTCAGATGCACAGATTGGAATCCTTCACATCACCTTTCAAGTGAACTCTGTTATTTTGGATTTATGTACATTTTACTGGGAGCACAAGTGAAGCACTTTTGAGGAGTACAGACAAAATTATACATTTTTTTCATAAATTTAGAGTACCCAATCAATTCTTTCCAATTAAGGGGCAATTTAGCATGGCCAACCCACCTAGCCTGCACATCTTTGGGGGTGAAACCCACGCAAACACGGGGAGAACGTGCAAACACCACACGGACAGTGACCCAGAGCCGGGATCGAACCTGGGATCTCAGCGCCGTGAGGCAACAGGGCTAACCCACTGCGTCACCCTGCTGCTACAAAAGTATACTTTACAGATTTCAAGTTTTTCACCAAATTGTTCCAATCCTTATTGAATTGACGGCTTCAATAACAATGGTTGAATTGATGGTTGGTGATCTGAATCAGACAACAGCTCCTGCTACATTTGGATAGAGGTCTAAAGAAGCTCATATTGGAAAGTGGGTTGTCCAAGACTGGAAGTGATATTGAATTGTATTCAATATCAACCTCTCTGATTTGCAATTTTAAAAAATATATTTTTATTCCGATTTTTCATTTTATATCATACAAAATAACAAAACAGAATGAAACACGGGTACAAACATAAACCCCTCAAAATATAGCCTACTCCCTCCCACAACCTAACCCTTCCCTTTCCCTTCTCCCCCCAACCCCCTTAACAACTAACGGTGACCAACCCTTGAAAGTAAACAATAAACGGATGTCATCTCCAGTAAAACCCCTCCATTGCTCCCTTCATGGTATATCTGACTTTCTCAAGGCATAGGAACTCCATCAGATCTCTCAGCCTCAATGAGGCACTGGGCGGGGAGGCAGACCTCCACCCCAGCAGTACTCATCTCCGTGCAATCAGTGAGATGAAGGTCAGGACATCGGCCCCCACGCCCGTCTGCAACTCCGACAAGTCTGCTGGCCCAAATATGGCTACTAACGGACAAGGCTCCAGCTCAATTTTCAAAATCGCCGACATGGTGCTAAAGAAGAAGATCCAGAAACTCACAAGCTTGGGGAAAGACCAGAACATTTGCACATGGTTGGCTGGACCCCTTGAGCAACGTTCGCACTTGTCTTCTACCTCTGCAAAAAAGTGCCTCATTCTGGACTTAATCCAGGTGCGCCCTATAAACTACTTTGAGTTGGATTAAACCAAGCGCAGCACACAAGGACGTGGAGTTCACCCTATGTAGGGCCTCACTCCACACCTTGTCATCTAATATGGGCCCTAACTCCACCTCCCACCTAGCCTTAACCCCCTCCACTGACACTGAATACTCCAACATAATCCGTCCATAAATACCGGAAGTGCTCCCTTCCTCCGACCCTGCAAGCAAAAGAACCCTCTCCATTAGAGAGGTAGGTGGCACCATGGGGAATGTTGGGAAAATCAGTTTCGCGGAGTTGCAATCTTGTAAATATCTGAATAGGTCAGGTTGCGAGAGCCTGAGGTTTTCCAATAGTTCTCCAGACTGGCAAATGCTCCATTAACTTTGTCCGGAGTGAACATCAGCCTGCCACCTGAGTCTCTGACCTGAATAATCTCTCGGGAGGCTGCCTGCTGCCGCAACTGGCAAGCCAAGAGACAACTGGTCATCTCCCTATACTCATATGTTACTCTGTTGCCACAATGTCTTCTCCACCTCCTTCAGCACCTCTCCATGCTCCTTCACTGCCTCCGCGGTCCTTATCAATCTCTCTCTTATCGGGCCCAGCGAATCCTCAGCAGACTTTTTGAGAGTCTCCATTATCTCCCTTCCTTGCCTCTCAAAGTGCTTGCCGAATTGTCTCTCGAATGCGAATGCCATGACCTCCGTCAGCTTGTCTATCGTGATAGGTGCAGCCTCACCCGACAAGGTAGCCTCCGTCATCTTTGCTCCCAAAGAACTTTGCACCTTCTCCATCTCCGCTGAAGTGCTACCACTCATTCCACTTCTTTCCAACATTCATTTTCACGGCTTTCAACATCTTTTTACAAAATACAATTAGGCGAGGCACGTTTGTCAACCAATTTCCCCCATGAACAGGGCTAAAAGGACTCTGGCAAGAGCTACCTTATTTGTGATCTTCTCCGACATGCCACTTCCAGAAGTCCCTCTGATTTATAATTTGACAGCATAGTTCCTTTTACCAAATCTTTAATGACTGCAACTGGAAATATTGCTTTGTTCGCTCTGGATCGGGTTTAACCTCGGTTACCTGCAGAATAGTTAATTGTTTTCTAGTTATTCAGGGTTAACCAAATGATAAAGAAAAATACAAATTGAACTGGGCGTCTATCCAGTCACCAGCTGTAATTAGCCAATGTGTTGTGGTCCAAGGAAAAAAGTACATGTGCGACGTTCTGTGACATTGTTTTGAAACAGTGATCAACAGCAGTTCAGAGATTGCAGAACTTCTACCTGCCACTGGGCTTCTTCAATTGGTCGTTGTAAAGTGCTACTGCCAGCTCGAGGAGTAAAGACTGCAAATGATGAAATTAACTTTGTCTCGTTTCGTGTCACCACTTTTTTGTTTCATAATACTAAGAATGAAAATGTTATGGTTTTCAAACCTCCAATCGACTGCTGTACCTTTGTACATGGAACCAAACTTGAGAATGAATTCACTGGCAGTAAAACTCGGTCGCAAAGTGCCCGTATATTCAACCAAGAGTGGCCATTTCTGGTCCAAAATGGCACCCATGTTCTATGCACACTTCTGGCGTGGGTCACACCTGATGTCATTCGGGGTAGATTCTTAACCTGGGCTCTAGGACTATGCACTAGAAATATGCAGAGTTGGTAGGCCGTGTTGCAAGTCAGCATATAGCAGTGCTTTGATTCTAGTAGTGCCACTTCCAACCTCAATATTTATAACGAGGCAAAGGCAAGAACATCCGTCTTCACCCCCATATCCAGCACCGGTGAATCCGGTGCTGCAGATCACCTCCATCTGTCCCCATATGGAAATCGGATCACTAACCCACCCCAACACCTTCTCAATGTTAGCAGCCCAATAATAGAATAACAAATTGATAATGCTAAACTCCCTAACTGTCTATCTCTCTGGAGAAATGTCGTACTGATCACTGGGGTCTTGCCCCCCCAAATAAAGGAGGACACTAACTTGTTAACCCTCACAAAAAAGGACTTAGGGAGAAGAATGGGGAGGCATTGAGAAAAAAATAAAAACTTCGAGAGGATATTCATTTTAATAGTCTGGACCCTGCCCTAAAGATGACCGGGACTTTGAACTTCTTTATGTTCTCTCCTATTAGGCTTGAGCTTGGCACATCTCCAACATCTTGCATTATGCTGTGTGGTAATACGAGGTATTGCGGTACCTGAGAGGTGGATGACAATTGGTTAGACCCAGGAGTCTACCATTGGCTGATGTACATAGCTCCTCCCTGAGAGGCGGAGTATAAGAACCAATGTCGTCCCAGCAGCCTTCACTTTCTGTATCGATGCTGCTGGGGAAGAGTTCTAGCAGATTAAAGACTATTAGTTATGACTCACCTTGTCTTGGGAGTAATTGATTGCGCATCAATTTAATCTGCTACAACTTCAGTTGAAAGGATGGATCTCCGTATCAAACCGGAGTGCCTTCGGCTCAGCCCCCACGCGGACAACTCTGCTGCTATCTTCAAACATTGGCTGGCGTGCTTTAAGGGCTCCCTCGACACGGCCGCCGACACCCCCACGGAAGGACAAAAGATGCATCTCCTACGATCACGGGTCAGCCCTGGGATATACCCTCTTATAGAGGAGGCGGCGAATTATGCTGCCACGATCGAGCTGCTAGAAGGACATGATATCCGCCCTGTGAACCAGGTCTACACTCGTCACCTGCTGGCGACTAGGACGCAAAACCCCGAGGAAACGTTGGAAGACTTCTACCGGGCGCTGCTGGTGCTGGGCCGAAACTGTGCCTGCCCGCCAGTTTCGGGGAACGAGCACACGGAACGTTTGATCAGCGATGCTTTTGTGGCAGGTATGATCTCCCCCGATATCCGCCGAAGGCTCCTAGAAATGGACACTCTGGGACATGCAGAGGCACGGGCCCTGGCGGGGGTCCATGGACGTTGCATATAAAAACGCGCTCTCCTTTGCTCCCGATCGCGCGGCGGCCCCTGGGCTGCGTGGCACCCCATAGCGGCAGCCCCTCAGACCTTTCCCCTGACCTCGCAAGCCTGTGCGGCGAGACGGCCCGCTAATGCCGCCGGACACCGCTGTTTCTTCTGCGGGCTGGTGAATCATCCCCGCCCGCACTGCTCGGCCCGCACCGCCACCTGCAAAGGGTGCGGCAAGAAGGGCCACTATGTGGGGGTCTGCCAGGCCCGCGCCATGGCCGCGGTCTCCAGCGACTATCGGCAACCCCCCTTTCAGGCCCCGACCGCCCAGCGCTCACCGCCACCCCCGATCCTAACGCCAAGTGCGACCCGCGGGCGTGGCCATTTTGCCCCCCGGACACCACGCTGGACGGGTGGGCGCCGTCATTTTGTCCCTCGCCGCTGCCATCTTCTTCATCCCCGGACACCATGTGCGACCCATGGGTGACGGCATCTTGGAGGGGGCCCCAGGCTCCCAGCACAGCCGACTACATGCTGCCCGACCAGAACTCTCCATTACTGCAGCTGGCCTCGATGACTCTGGACCAGAGTCGGCCCCGGACGCTGGCGAAAGCTACAACGACGATCTCCCTCAATGGCCACGAGACGTCGTGCCTGATCGACTCTTGGAGCACGGAAAGCTTTGTTCACCCTGACACGGTAAGGTGCTGTTCTCTTGTCACCCATCCCGTAAATCAAAGGATTTCCCTGGCCTCCGGGTCACACGCGGTGGAGATAAAGGAGTTCTGCCTAGCGAACCTCACTGTCCAAGGCTGGGAATTCCACAATTTCCGCCTGTACGTCCTGCCGCACCTCTGCGCAGCCATCCTCCTTGGGCTGGATTTCCAGTGCCATCTGCAAAGCCTGACTTTTAAATTTGGCGGCCCTATACCCCCCTTACTGTCTGCGGCCTCGCGACCCTTAAGGTCGACCCGCCTTCCCTGTTTGCAAACCTCACCCCGGATTGCAAACCCATCGCCACCAGAAGCAGATGGTACAGTGCCCAGGACCGGACCTTTATCAGGTCGGAGGTCCACAGGCTGCTGATGGAAGGGGTCATCGAAGCGAGCTACAGTCCCTGGAGAGCTCAGGTAGTGGTGGTAAAGACCGGGGAGAAACATAGGATGGTCATTGACTACAGCCAGACCATCAACATGTTTACGCAGCTGGATGCGTACCCTCTCCCCCGTATAGCCGACCTGGTGAACAGGATCGCGCAATACAAGGTTTTCTCCACGGTGGATCTCAAGTCTGCCTACCACCAGCTACCCCTCCGTAATGGTGACCGCCAGTACACTGCCTTCGAAGCAGACGGGCGGCTCTATCACTTTTTAAGGGTTCCCTTCGGTGTCACGAACGGGGTCTCGGTCTTCCAACGAGAGATGGACCGAATGGTTGACCGGTACGGCTTACGCGCAACGTTCCCGTATCTGGATAACGTCACCATCTATGGCCATGACCAGCAGGACCACGACACCAACCTCCGCAAATTTCTCCAGACCGTGAAAATCCTTAATCTGACATACAATAAGGATAAATGCGTATTTAGCACCGACCTTCTAGCCTTTCTAGGTTACGTAGTGCGAAGTGGAGTCATAGGCCCCGACCCTGAGCTCATGGAGTTCCCCCTCCCTCACTGCCCCAAGGCCCTAAAGCGCTGCCTCGGGTTCTTCAGCTATTATGCACAGTGGGTCCCCAATTACGCAGACAAAGCCCGACCCCTGATCCAGTCCACAACCTTCCCCCTGTCGACGGAGGCCCACCAGGTCTTCAGCCGCATCAAAGCAGACATTGCAAAAGCCACGATGCGCGCCATCGACGAGTCCCTCCCATTCCAGGTCGAGAGCGATGCGTCCGACGTAGCTCTGGCGGCCACCCTCAACCAAGCAGGCAGGCCTGTGGCTTTCTTCTCCCATACTCGCCATGCTTCCGAAAATTGCCACTCCTTGGTCGAAAAGGAGGCCCAGGCCATAGTAGAAGCTGTGCAACACTGGAGGCATTACCTGGCCAGCAGGAGATTCACTCTCCTCACGGACCAACGGTTGGTTGCCTTCAGGTTCGATAATGCGCAGCAGGGCAAGATTAAGAACGACAAGATCTTGCGGTGGAGGATAGAACTCTCCGCCTACAATTACGAGGTCTTGTACCGCCCGGGGAAGCTGAACGAGCCTCCTGATGCCCTGTCCCATGGCACTTCTGCCACCGCACAAGTGGACCACCTCCAATCCCTCCACGAGGACCTCTGCCACCCGGGGGTCACTCATTTCTTTCATTTTATCAAGACCCGCAACCTGCCCTACTCCATCGAGGAGGTCAGGACCGTCACCAGGGACTGCCAAATCTGCGCGGAGTGCAAGCCGCACTTCTACCGGCCAGAGAGCGCACACCTGATAAAGGCTTCCCGTCCCTTTGAACGCCTCAGTATGGATTTCAAAGGCCCCCTCCCCTCCACCGACCGCAACACGTACTTCCTTAACATGATAGACGAATACTCCCGGTTCCCATTCGCCATCCCCTGCCCAGACATGACCACAACCACCGTCATCAGGGCTCTCCAGGGTATCTTTACACTGTTTTGTTTCCCCGCATACATTCACAGTGATCGGGGGTCCTCCTTTAAGAGTGACGAACTGCATCAATTCCTGTTCAGCAAGGGCATCGCCTCGAGCAGGTTGACAAGTTACAACCCCCGGGGAAACGGGCAGGTAGAGAGGGAGAACAGAACGGTCTG
This sequence comes from Scyliorhinus torazame, assembly GCF_047496885.1. Lineage (NCBI taxonomy): Eukaryota > Metazoa > Chordata > Chondrichthyes > Carcharhiniformes > Scyliorhinidae > Scyliorhinus > Scyliorhinus torazame. Next base: position 55,608,552 of record NC_092716.1, on the reverse strand, counting down.
GAAGACCGTCCTGCTGGCCCTATGGTCCAGGAATCTCCCAGTGTCCCGCTGGCAGGAAGTCCTCCCGGTGGCCCTCCACTCCATCCGGTCACTGCTCTGTACAACCACGAACCAGACACCTCACGAACGTCTCCTTGTTTTCCCCAGGAAGTCCTCCTCCGGGACCTCGCTCCCAACCTGGCTAGCGACACCCGCACCCATCCTGCTTCAGAAACATGTGAGGACGCACATGTCGGACCCGTTGGTCGAGAGGGTCCACCTGCTGCACGCCAACCCCCAGTACGTCTACATAGCGTTCCCTGATGGCTGCAAAGACACGGTCTCTCTTCGGGACCTGGCACCCGCCGGAGCCCCACGCGCACCCGCACCATTGCTCCCACCCCCACCCTCCCGACAGCACCTAACTGGAGGGTCAGTACTCCCACTGCCCCTGCCTAGGCCCGAACACACACCGACGCCCCCTACAGGCGCCTTCCCCCCCCTGTCCACCTTTCGCCCCAACAGCACCGCCTAGGGGTGACGAAGCTGCCTGGGAGGACGACATCACGTTCCCGGAATCGCAACCACCGGGACCCCCATCAGAATCACCACCGAAGCCCAGACGCTCCAGAAGGATGACCAGGCCACCCGATCGACTGATTGCTGCACCATGAACACTTTGTTATTACCCTCGACATCACGGTACCTCCATACCTGGTCATACCGTGCAAAAGGCGACTATTAACGCTGGCCATCACCCCGCCAGGCTCTTTTTTAACAGGGGGTGAATGTGGTAATACCAGGTATTGCGGTACCTGAGAGGTGGATGACCATTGGTTAGACCCAGGAGTCTACCATTGGCTGATGTACATAGCTCTGCCCTGAGAAGCGGAGTATAAGAACCGATGCCGTCCCAGCAGCCTTCACTTTCTGTATCGAAGCTCCTGGGGAAAAGTTCTAGCAAATTAAAGCCTATTAGTTATGACACACCTTGTCTTGAGAGTAATTGATTGCACATCATGCTGTTCACTGTTGTATGAGGAAGGTGACTGATGCTCTGGATGCAAAGAGAGGGGAATATATTATAATCTCTCATTCCAAAACAAGTAGGTGGAATGAGCATGTGGCTTCTCCATGATGCACAGTGCCATTGAATGCACACATATCACTTCATAGACACATAGAATATCTCTAACGCTCAAACTTACTGTTGAAAAAGCAGTATCTATGGAATTGACAGAAAAAGAAACTTCCCAAATTAGAATTAGTTCCAAAAAAAGAAGATCTCTCAGCATGCAAGCATGCCATAGGTATGGCCAGGTCGGACATTCTGGCCAGGATTGTTGGTGTCGAGAAAACAAATGTCATTATTGTGGCAAGAAAGGTTGCATAATAGCATTGCTGCCTACGGCGCTGAGGACCTGGGTTCGAATCCTGGCCTGGGTCACTGTCCATGTGGAGTTTGCACATTCTCCCCATGTCTGCGTGGGTTTCACCCCCACAACCCAAGTATGTGAGGGTAGATGGATTGACCACACTAAATTGCCCCTTTATTGGAAAAAAACATAATTGGGTACTCTAAATTAAAAAAAAGGAAAGGTCACATAACAAAGGCATGCTTTGCCAGACAACATCCTCAAACCTCGAAGATGGGTAAACGCATGTACGCATCCAAATCCACTAAAAGAGTCTACAGAATGACCAAAGCCAATGAAAATTCCTAGGAAGACACAATGCCTACCGAGATCAAAGAACTAAAACTCAGTGTATTATCGATGCCAGGCGATTTGCAGAGATTTTGGGTCGATCGAAACAAAATGGAAATTAAACTAAAATGCAAGTAGGCACAGGAGCCGCTGTATTTCTTATCTCTGACAACTTATATCAACAAAAGCTCAAGAATGTACCTTTAAAACCATCTGATATAATCTTGAGACCTTATACGGAAGAGGTGGTTCCAGTGACGGGTTCTATCTCGGTGAAAGTTGAAGCGAATTATTATTCTGAAAAATTGCCATTACGTGTGCTAAAGGGAAATTGTCCAGCACTTTTTGGAAGCGCATAGTTGAACAAAGTCAGACTAAATTGGCAAGCTGTGAACCAATTGGCTGATGGAAAGAATACATTACAGAAACTCTTAGAAAAGTACAAGATAATATTTGAAAATACTTAAGAAGAGATGACCGGAGTCGAGGTCCGACTTAAGGTATAACCTGATAGCACCCCTAAATGCTTAAAGGCAAGAACTGTTCCATTTGGTTGCAAACCAAATGTCTAAATGGAACTTGAAAAATTGATCAAAGATGGAGTAATCAAGAGTGTGACAATGAGTGATTTGGCAACCCTGATTGTCTCAGTTATCAAGCCATATAACCTAGTAAGAATCTGTGGCGACTTTAAAATGACGATTAAGCCAGTGCTGTGTGCCAACCAGTATTTGTCCCCATGCTCTAGTTGCAGGTCACATGTGGCCTATAATTCAAAATACTTTGGAGCTGTGCTCCAAAGTATGCGTTGTGTCTGCATCTGAGCTGGTGGTTGCAAATGCAAGAGCAAGTTATAATATTTCTTCATCATCAGTCTCTTCTTCCTCTTCCACATCTTGCACCTGCATTACTGCCGGGTCAGGTTGCAAGTCTCTGGCAAAGTAAAAGTTGCTGTAGTCCCAGATGACCATAAGCTGCTTTCCCCTTGAAGGGGGAGAACTGACTGGTGGCGATTTAACCTGAGGATCGCCACACATCAGGTGAGGGACAAGGTTGAGAAGGCTGAGCCTTTATGAATATCCTCTGAATCACAAACCATCTGTCCAGCCAATTGAACTAAACCCGTCCCCGCCTTTGGTTTCTGCAAGGAGAAAGGCACAAGAGTAAGACTTTGGTGAGGTGGAGATGAGGAGGGGGGGGGGGGTGAAGAATAAAAGGCAAGAAGTGCAGCAGGTGCAACTGGTTAACAAATATCTAATTTCTAATCCCCCCACCTTAACTTGCCCCCATCCTCTACACACACATACATAGGACAAACAAAGAGGGGAGGCAAGGGATGAATATGATACGGATGAAAGTCAAAAGATAAGAGTCTTTGTTTTAGATGGTTGTTTCTAGCACCTTTCTCCTCTTCAAACCTTTCTTTCAGTTAGAGATTTTCACTGTAGATTAATTTGATCTCCAGAGAGAGAGAGAGAGAGAGAGAAGAAAGGGAGCAGGTCCTTGTTTCTGTGTGTCCAGGTCTCAACTCTACTTTTTTTCGGTCTTTGGAAATCATCCCAATCAGGCAGGATACAATCACCACCTGTTACCGGGCAGAATACGATGTTTGGCCAATTCATTGGCCACCAGCCAACCAATTGGACCAAATCCCACCCCATCTTTCACGTGCCGCAGAGTCTGAGTTTTGCTGTCCAATTCTTGCCACACCATATACAATGTTGCAACTGCTTCAGAAAGGCAACCAGCATAATTAAGGACACGCACCCCGGACATACTCTCTTCCACTTTCTTCTGTTAGGAAAAAGATACAAAAGCTTGAGGTCACATACCAACCGACTCAAGAACAGCTTCTTCCCTGCTGCCATTAGACTTTTGAATGGACCTACCTCGTATTAAGTTGATCTTTTCTCTACATCCTAGTTATGACTGTAACATTACATTCTGTAGTCTCTTCTTCCTTCCCCATGTACAGTATGCGTTGTCTGTATAAGCATGCAAGAAACGAGACTTTTCACTGTGACAATAATAAATCAAATTTTTTTTTAAACTTTTTGAATTCCTCATTCTCTTTGCTGCTTGACTTAACGATACATGTCCATTAAACATCCATGGATCAAAAATAATAATGTCAAAAATGAAGGAAGGGGAAATAAGAGAATCAGCAGGAAGTACCTTTACACTAACTGACAATGGGGAGGAATTTTACAACGATGAATTTAAAAGTATATGTGAAAATACGAACATTGTAGTAGTTACCACAGCAGTGGAAAGTCCCTTTCGTGATGGAATTTGTGAAATAAATCACGCTGTGATTGATGAGGTGATTCACAGATTCTTATGTGAACAACCAAGCTGCAAATTGACATTTGCCCTTGTTTGGGTGTGCAAAATTCATTTTAAATGGTTGAGGGCTACATTCACTATCAAATAGTTTATGGGTGAAATCCAAAAATACCTTCGGTGATTTGAGATCACCTCCTCCCCGGCCTTGGAAGGGACATTTTTCCATGCACTTTCATGCCCTATATGTAGGGAGAAGGGCATTTATCAGGGCTGAGGTTTCAGATACAATTCAGTGAGTCTGAAGGCACCACAGGTGGACATCATAAATACATTTTAACCCAGGATACATGTTATATTACAAAATGGTAGAAAGACCTGGGTGAAGTTATAGGCAGCGATGGAAAAACAATAATTTTACATCATAGCAATTAAACTGTTAGGGTGGATTCCGTAAGACTAATTGACACTAATTTACAGAATCTAAACAGGTAACAGAAAGTGAAGAGGCACCAGGCACTTCACATAAACATATGTTGGACAATTATGAGGAGCAGAGTATGGCAGATAAAGGGCTGACTGAATAAAGTGATTCTGAAATACAGGATAAGGGCAATTACACAAAGTTGGCACGATAGTAATATGCCAGTAGGGGTCAGTGAATGGAAGGTTGCCACCATTATAGGGGGAGAAGGAAAAATGCCACCAGCAAGTACTAACATTGACTGAATGTGCAAGATGAGAACAGAAGGTAAGATTGGCAAAATGAGATAAAGATATGGAAGATCATTGTGGTTGCTCGAGACATACACTGGAGGCTTCCAGTAGTTAACAACATGGGTTTATTGATATAAGGCAAAAGCAGATAAATAACAGCAACAGAAGATTATACACAGACCTTTTCTCTTCAGTTCCCTGGTCTACACAGCCCGACATCCTGCTCCCAGAGCCCCGCGCAATTCCCCAGAGGCCGGGATTCGCACATCACGTGGTCAGTGGAGATTGCCCTCTTAAAGGCCCCATGCTACCACAGTCAGAAAATACAGTGTGAGTTCTGAAATTGGACTGGGAAGTAAAAACAGCCCTTGGAAAAGATCACAGACTTTCGAAAGGGACTCTGACCATACAAGGGAGATTTTGTGTAGTAATTGTCCAGAAATAAATAAGAGGAGGAATCAAGGTCATAGTTTGACAAGAATAAGGACCATAGAACAATCTGTGACTGCCAGTAGAAGTAGGTGCCCTTATGCTCAAGATGTTTTTGTGGCTATTAACAAATTTGAAGATACGTTGGCAAAGGATGTCAAACCAAAAGAATTGGAAGGAATTTGGTGTCTACACTGAAAAACCAAACTCAGCCTTACCCACGGTAGATTTGCACAGAAAAGGTACTTTCTGATAGCACGTATATAGCTAAAGTCAGACTAGTAGATCAAGATTCCAAAGAGAGAATTGGTAGTTGAGATGTCAGCATGGTCATGCCTCTGCAGGAAAAGTGAGCTTGAAGATTGTCTTAGTTTTTTTAGCAACGCATTCCTGGGAATGTAAATCAATTGATATAAAAGCTTCATTTTTGCAGGGAAGAAATTTCAAAAGGAAGTGTTTTGAAAACCACCTACAGAAGCTGGCGATATAGAAGGGAAACCGTGAAAATTGAACAAGTGTGTTTATGGGTTGAATGAAGCATCAAGAGTGTGGTATTTCTCAGTTGCTGAAAATGGGTTGTCTTTTGCTAAAAGCAGACCCAGTGATGGTCCATTGGTATCATAAGAAGAATCTAGCAGGCATCTCTATGGTGCATGTTGATAAATTTCTGTGGGGAGGCTCTGCAGAATTTGAACAACAGGAGCATAAGACAAAGGAGCAGAAGTAGGCCAGTGGACCCAATGTACAATAGATAAAATAAAGAAGGAGTTTCAGATTGGAAGTCAGGCTTCAGGGGCTTTTTAATATATCGGGTCAGACATTAAGCAGAATAAGTCAAGACTGATCTTGAATCAACAGTCTTATTTAGAAAATATCAATCACATCCCAATAAATAGGGCACGCCCTCTTAGAAAGAAGATCCTGCAGGCAAGGAAGCGATAGACCAAGTAGGAAGTTTGATTGGACAGTTGAATTGGTTGTATACTTAGTTTAGGCCTGACGCTGGTTTGGACGTATTGCAACCAAGCGCGATGATGAAACATGATACAGTTCAGGCAGTTCTGAGAGAAAGTAAAATATTAAATACATTCAATTCAGACAAATGTGGAATCAAGTTTCCACCCTTGAGTGATCCAGAAAATATAAGGTTAATCATTTGTAGCGATGCTTCACACGCCAATCTTCTTGCATAGAGGGTTTATCATGTTCTTGGTGGGAAATAATAACAAAGGTTGGCTATTGGCCTGGGAAGTGAAGAAAATCCAAAATGGCTAGTTAGCTGTAGAAACAATGGCTCTAGTTGAAGCAATTATGGGATTTTCCCTGTGAAACATTTTGAGGGGATCGTGTTCAAAGGGTATTCTGAGAAAAGTAAGCACTTTGATGATATAAATAGGGGTCAGTTGAAACACTGGGGGTTGGAGGCGAGGTTTGAGACGAAACAAAGTCAATAAACTCTCTTGGTGAAGAAAAACTCGGTGTCTTGATTTCAACTTCACCAACTGGCTTGGATTCTGTTAACACAGAACACAAGAGACTGTGGGATGAGGGGGAAATTAGATATGAGAAGGAGGATTTGATCATTTTCGGACCTTTCGACCTCACCACTGCCACGACCTCAGCCGTGGTAATTTCCATTATGGCGAGCACCATTTCCTCCATCAGGATAAGGACATGCAGCTGTACCCATCCTCCGCCGTTTGGTACTTCAACCTGTGGTTGTGCGCCACCTGCAAGGGAAAGAGAGAGGGGGAAGTGTTTCCGTGAGTGTGGTGCAATGTGTTTGGGTGAAGTGCCTATCATGGATGAGTAGCTGACAGTGTGCGTGTGAGGTGAACCTATGGCTGTGGCTGATAGATATTGCTAGAAGATGGGTAAAGCAGGTGAATTGAACAGTGTGTGAGGTTACTAGTTTGACTGTAAGAATATGGCATTTGAAGATATTTTCACTGACCTTATTGCAGCTTCCAGGTCCTTGGGGTTACACTGACTGTGACAGCTATCATTTTTATTCGTTCATGGGATGGGGACATTGCTGGCTGGGCCAGCATTTATTGTCCTGAGGGCATTTAAGAGACAACCACATTGCTGTGGATCTGGAGTAACATGTAGGCCAGACCAAGTATGGATAAAGGGTTTCCTTCCCTAAATGACATTGGTGAACCAGATGTTTTTTTTATGACAATGGTTTCATGGTCATCTTCAGACTTTTAATTCCAGATTTTCTTTTGAATTCAGATTTCACCATCTGCCATGGTGAGATTTGAACCCAGGTCCCCAACGAATGACTCTGGGTCTCTGGATTACCAGTCTAGCGAAAATACTACTACGCTACTGCCTCCCCACATCTTCTCTCAATGCCTTTGCAGTGCCTTTCTGGAAGGATTCTGTGGATATAGCACCTCTCTCTCCTGTCCACTGCCTGTGTCAGAGAACCTTGGAGCATGCTCTCCACCTCGTTGTCCTGCTCTTCCCCCTTGAATCAGTCCAAGCACATGCTGCAGCCAAAATGCACCTCACCGTTAAGAGATGGAGACAGGCTTTCAGTGGTGCATGCCAACTCTTAGTTGGGGCTAGCCTCTCACCACTTTGCACCGTCTGCTCAGGCAGGCGATTAATCTGCAGTGTGGCTAGCAGGAACTGAAAGCTGCAATCATGTTTAAAAAGGAAGTAGCAGGATGGTTGCTGCTTGGACTGGAATGAATGAACGCAGCTTCATCGCACACTGTGAACTCGGGCTTCATCAAATTTGGTACCAAATGTTGATGTACAATTTACGGGAGAGGAGATTGTTCCTAGAATTGTACATTGGGTGTCCAGATCATTGTACACAGATCATCTCCCCACAGATCAACATTGATTCACTCTGGGCTGATTCTTGATGTCCTCTTCCCTCGTCTAGTTGGGACTGTTCTTTGCTCCAAGGTCACTAACAATGTTTCTATCAAAGACTGATGATGCAGCTACATCTCTGCAGGGTGGACCCACGTTCATCATTACTGTCATTCCAAGTTAAAACCCTCTACTCCTACTCCAGCACCCAAAACTCCATGATTTTACATCTGTTCTTCATTCACTCTCTGTTAAAAATGTTGGGCAGGGCAGCACGGTGGTGCAGTGGGATAGCCCTGCTGCCTCACGGCGCCGAGGTCCCACGTTCGATTCCGGCTCTGGGTCACTGTCCGTGTGGAGTTTGCACGTTCTCCCCATGTTTGCGTGGGTTTCGCCCCCACAACCCAAAGATGTGCAGGCTAGGTGGATTGGCCACTCTAAATTGCCCCTTAATTGGAAAAAATTGGGTACTCTAAACTTATAAAAAAATTAATAAAAATGTTGGGCAAATCACTTTACATTCTCTAAGAAGAAAGACTGGAATTGTTTCAAAAGCTGCGAATAAGCTTCAGTATAGAGGACTGAGCGACCTATGCCTGTTAACAGGCAGCTTGTCCCTGCAACCATGTAAACACTGCAGATTTGCCTGTTGTGAGAATGCGAGCTTGTTGTGGAGCAGAACCTTGCACCTCTGCCACTCACATTTATTCTTGCTTTGTACAGCATGCAAATCCTGGCTGTGTAAACATCCAAACACATCCGCTCATAGGCGGAGATGGATTGCCCTTTGTTTACTGCAAGTCTGAATAATGGTCCTGTCATTGTTTCTGACTGGTGTGGTGGCAATGGAACCATTCTAGTGGTTGCAGTTTGATTACTACCAACCTGAGCAATTGTGCACTGGACCCTGAGATTTCAGTGCGATGAAACATACCTTTTTAAAGTAAAAGTTAACTTATACAGAGTATAAATTGTACATCAAACAATTTTGCTTGATTCATGGGATTGGGGGAAAGAAAATCAGACAAGGGCAGGATCTATATAACATGCCCCACCTTGATGCAATATACCCAATTCGTACCTGAAGTGTCAATGAGCCGCTAATGAAATGGAACAAAATCTATTTAACCAAGTGTATTTTTTCAGTTAACAACTATGTTTTTTCAAGCTGCTGGCAGAATGAAACCATACCTTAATAAACTGATGCTTTAATTACGACAGGATTAGAAAGCATTTCCTGAAAAGCCATGTAGAAATATTTAAAGAAATTGTTTATCAAAAACAGACCTTAATCACGTTTGGAGGCACTCTCGATTACTTTAAAAAATAGATATAAACTAATTGTTCTGAAATATTATATGCACTTCAGCAATCTATAATAAAAGCGAATAAAATCCAAAATCTATTCTGATTGTCTGTCTAAACTCAACAGTTTAGTCTGGGATATCAATTAGTATCTATTTCCTTCCATCTACATAGAAGTTCCCCGAGCAATAATGGGTTTACAACATTATGACTCAACCTGTGTCTCCATTTTTCACTAAAGATGATAGATATTAAAAATCTCTCTGTGAAAAGGGAGCTTTAGTTGAAGCCATGGTGATTGCAATTTGTCTGAAGCCATGAATGAAAATGCTTACTAAAATCTAACACAAGTTCATGGTAAAGCAAGTCTATGATAAGGCCACAAGTTAACATTGTATTCCCCGTCTCTCAGTTAATTATGCTATTCAAGTTCCTTTTAATGTGCTGTGACTCTTGCCTTACTAATCCCATTCTTGCTAAAATTAAAAAGAAACATTATTCAGCAACAGCCACCAAATTTGATTTAAGTTAGAAAGCATTTCTACTTTTGTCCAGTCGAAGAAAAGTGTTCTACATTTATTTCACATGGGCACATTGGATCCCTGTGTGCTAAAACTCAAAGAATGACATTTTGAACAATTAACTGTCATAGACTCTCCCGAAGCTATTTCATCTCCTGAGGAAAGGTTCTATAATGTTTATCTCTGTCCTCCCAAAGGGAAATCAAAAAAAGCTTCAGAATATCTATTTGAACTTGTGTTATTTATCCATGACCAGCTGTTGTCCTTGGCATAATATTTCGAAGGTCCCGGTAGCTCAGGAACAATAATTTTCCACACAGAATTCGACCTGCTTATCTATACTTATTCCTTACAGCCCTCAGTTTTGTTCAAAGCCAGATATTTTCCCAACTCTTTCTAAAATAGTACATTGAATTAGCTGCTCTAATCAAGTGCATTCCATATAGTCTCGACTCTGTGTTTTAAAAGTATCTTCTAATCTTAAATTTTAAACTCCCAACTGTTTCGCATTTGATTAGTTTGCAGTTGTTTATTTGCTCAGCCAATCATTTTCATGCTCTTTTCTTCAGCTAAAGTTTCACCATCTCCCATCTTAGTTATTTCCCCTGGTATGGCCTCACCTTTTACCCCATCAGATCTAAAGATCCTTGAGGATACTTGGGGCACAACTGGCTTAGGCCATCATCAGACTTGACTCAATCACACTAAGCTCTACAGAGCTCCATTATCCTCTGCCAAATCTGCAAGCTACTCTAATATCAAATGGGAGAACAAATACAACCTTGTCTCTCCCACCAATCTTCTTGGACTCTTCCCCTTTCCCCATACCCTCATATCCATCAACATGTGTAGGACGCGCATGGATTTCTCTCACCAAGATAAAGACCAACTGCGCAGCCTCTGCTCCTTTCCTCATCTAATTCGCCAACCAAACTAAGCCTCTCCCTGCAGCACCACCCTAAGTGTCCATCCGCTCTTTAGTTTCTTTTCCATCTCCTTTCACGTCTGAAAAGCTCAAAGGCCTCCATTCTTTATGAATATCTCAGACCCCTGACACTCTGCATCAGTCTCATGGTGTCTGTAAATCTGTCCTGCATCTTGTCAGCCAGAACTGGCGGCATTCACGGTGCAATCTGACACAAGCATTATAAAGTTTCATCACTCCCTCCCCTGATTTGTATTCTACTGTTTTGCCTATGTACCTCAACATCTTATTGTCTCTATTGATTGCTGTTCTGTCTTGGCTGGACATGTTTGACATCAAGTTCACAAAGAAGCCTGAGGCTAAAAATTGGATAAGTCTGTTTGTGGGTGAAGGGATGATGATCTACCATTGCCATAGCCAATTGAGGTGATGCGGGCAGCAGGCAAATTTCATGCTGCCTGGCTCCAGGATAGGGTGTGTAATCCAGTGCCGCTGACAGGCTGCAGGTTCATGCAAGGCCAGCAGGAATTAAAGCCAGCCAGCACTTCTTAACTGAAGTATATTTTGGCTGGAGCAAGAGTTGCAAATGACTTTATGAGCAGGAAGAAAGTTTTGAAATAGAGCAGAAAGAAAGAGAGAGGGCTCCCAGGTTGTCTGATAGTACTGGAGGCCTTAATGATGGAGGTGGATAGGAGGAGGGAGCTCATCAAAGGGGGAGGCTAGGAGGCCTTCTAGAGACACAATTTGATGGGAATATGAGTAGGCAGAGGTCACTTCAAGGAATCTGACACCAAGGGTGTGGCTACTGTGCCAGACTAAGGTCAATGCTCTCAAAGAGTGGTCAAGGTCAGTATATCTTCAAATGACAATTCCTATTCACTGCACCAGTAACCTCACATATTGCTTAATGCACCAAATATCTATCAACAATCTCAAGCAGTCAGTACTCATACACAGCATTCATAAACTCCACTTGACACACTTATCATCTCAAGCTTCAGACCCATATCTTGCAGCTTTCACTTACTTCCAGCTATTCAGCTTTGACAGGCACATTATCCAGCTACAAAGCAGTATCTTCACTTAGCCTTTCTCGCAGGACAAGGTGACACATTACAGAAGGAGCAGCAAAGATCCAGGTGGGGACAGGCAGGGATGCATGTCCTCAGTCCCTGGGAGGAGACAGTGCTGTGAATTATTAGCATTGCAGTTATTAAGACCATTGCAGAAAATATCAAGATGATAGTATGTTGCTCTGTTATGTACCTTCTCAAATCCTACTTCAGCCTCATCCCACAATCTGATCTGAAGTACAAGATGCAGAAAGTGTAACCATGCACATCTTATTTTCTACCTCACCCTTCTTTCCTTATTTCAATCCTCCCTTTGTGCATTTATATTTAAGATGGTCACGCTTGGCAGGCAAGTGCATCCGGATGATGAAGGACAAGAAGAAAAGCAGACACCTGATGAAGAAGACCTGTCACTTGACCTAAGTGCCTACTTTAAAAAAAATCTTTTGCTGGATGCAGGCACCGTCAACAAGGCCAGCATTTGTTGCCCATCCTTAATTGCTCTTGAGCTACGTGGCTATTTTAGAGGGTGTGGTAGTCTGTGTAGAAGTATTACGGTACCTCATAATGCTGGAACACCATTGGTAGATAATGTATGTTTCCCATTGGTCAAGATGTATGGTAGCTCCGCCCTGCAAGGCGGGGTATCAGTTGGACTACAACCTCGCTTTAGTAGTCATTGATCGTGCATCAGAGAGCAGGTGAGAGTCATTTACAGTGCTGTGTATCTGGAGTCACATGTAAGCCAGACCACATAAGGATGGCAGATTTTATTCCCTTAAGTGAACCAGATAGATTTTTATAACAATCAATGATCGTTTCCTGGTCACCATTACTGAGAGCAGTTTTCACTTCCAGATTAAATCATTGAATTTAAATTCCACCAGCTGCCATGGTGGGATCTGAACTTGTGGAGCATTAACCTGGCCCTATGTATTACTGGTCCATTGACATTGCCATTACACTACCATCTCTCCATCTAGCACAGTGTGTACTTTAGAAGGTATCATAAAAGCAGAATCAGCAAAGTGTGAGCTATTGAGCATGAGTGAACTATGACCAAGCAGAGGGGAAGGATAGTGCATGTCCTAGTTCTCCAGAGGGTGAGTGCGTAGATACATTTGGCTAATATAAAAGTTACTGGGTATGCACACAGAGATGCTTGTTGCAATGGAAGGCCTACCAGAGAACCTGCAAGGAGACCAGTTCTCCGGCACAGGGCTTTTTTCAGAATTTAGAGTCCGTCCTATTCAGCATGAAAGTGGTAGCTTACTGCATGACAGCACTTGAGGACCTTATCGTGATGCAGTGTCTGATGGCCGATGTCCCAGTTTTCATTGCAGCACAAACAGGAGCCACCTAACGTCTGAGTGTCGCAAAGGAAATTCAAATAGAGGTCACAGATCTACGCTTACTGCCATGCTTAGTGCCATGCTTGGTGCTATGCAAGCTCAGACTGTTGCCATCATGACTGTGCACAGCAGTGCTCTTAGGAGCATGTTCTTTTCATTGCTTTCCAGCGATCTCTGCTCTAGCAGATTAGGAAAATCACTGAGGCGCCAAGCGAGAGGCACCAAGCGAGAAGAGTAACGATGGCTCCTTGGCGCATAAACCTGCTGTCCTCTCGCTGGATGACAGCAGTCATGCCCCTGCCATCACTGCTCTGCCATTGCCCTTGCTGTTGCCTGTCAACCAGTCAGCCCAGACTACTGGTGTCCATGTTGATGTGATTCAGTCCAAAGGCGAGCATTGAATGCCCAGCGCTACTCGAGGACAACCTGTAAGGCCATTTGCGCTCTCCCCCAGTGAAAGTCAGCTACAGTCCATCACCAAGAATGCTGTACCATTGGGATAAGAAACAGGCAAAGAATAAGGGAAGGCACAAGGGTGAATAATTCAATTTTGTGTGTATTATTGGAGACGTTGTTGGATAAAGTTGTTGATGTATAGTGTATTCTAATTGAGAGTTTTGGTCAAGAGGATACTGTGGGTCTGTATCAGAGGGATGGTGAGTTGGGGAAGTGTGGAACAGTGGTGATCTGGGGATTTGTACACAAGAACCGAAGTTTGATGAGATACTCACGGATGGCCCGTCTGGATTGGTGATGTCTGGATGCCGTCTCCTCTTCCTCTTCCTGAGATGGTTGCTGAAGCCCAAGTTTCTGTGCCTTTCTGATTGGCAGGTTGTCGAGAATACAGCAGACACCTCAAATCATGAGAACATTTTGGTGAATTACTGTAGGGTTTCCCCACACGGTTAAGGCAGTGGAACCATTTATAGAATCATAGAATATCTACAGTGTGTTTGAGGATGCCGATGGTCAGCTCCAAGACATTCCTGGTTGCTGTCTGTCCCTCACTGTCAGACTACTGTGCACATGTGGATAATGGCAGAGGAAAGTAGTCATGAGGTTAGCCTTCTTGCCAAGGTACCAGCTTCTGGTTCAATGTAGTGGCTCGAAGATGGCAGGAGTGGTTGACCGGTTCAGAATAAAAGTTTTGTGATTACCGATAGGCTAGCGGGCATTCATCAGCATGATGCATGGTCACACATAACTGCACATTTCAGGAGCGGCACCCTATACCTCTCTCCATTGAGATGTGATGCTCACAGGACCTATTGGGTGCAGTCAATGGTTCCTTGCACCATTGTGAATTGTGTTACCCTGACAAAGCCACAGGCCCTCTATTCCTGCTTCTCTCTGCTTAGAATTCCCCTTTCTTCATGCACTCAGTGACCTCCTAGCTGCAGTGATAGATGGCAAGCTGAGAAATGTTCACAATGCCACAAGCTCAGCCCTGGAATGATCCTGAGTGTGGAAATTGAGGGCCACAGTGACAAATGGCAGTGCCATCGTCACCCTGCTCCATGGCTGCAAGTCTGGCCAAGGAGGAGGTGCCTAAGTTGGGCCACCTCTTTGGTGAAACATAGCCAACACAGACACTGTTCCTGGTTGAAGTGGAAGTATAAAGAAATCCACTCTGAAGTCTGCAGATATGTGCATTCCTCCTCCTATCCTCCGTTTGTAAGCAACTTTTCTTCTCTGCTGTTGTGCTCCAGCAGGGTTGGTAACTAACAACCACTATGATTGACAGCAAATTTTCTGCTCAGAGGCTTTGAACATCCACTGAACTCCTTCGAAAGGTACAGCGTCACTCCCCGACTCCAACGTCACTCCCTGACTACAATAATCCAACAACTGTTGCCAACTTTTGGTTGGTTCAATTTGCTCTGTTTTATAACCTTTGCTCTCGAGTCGCCAGGTATCTTTATGATACCGCCACGAGGTTCAAGTCCAAGTACTGATCAATAACTCAACACACCAATTAGTAAGATTCAAATCAAAACACATTTATTATGTACAATAAGTCACGACTTATGCATTTGACTCTACTTTCTAGACTATTTCTATGACTAAAAGGCCTATACTTAGCTTTGGAATTGGCTCACCAGGTCAGGGGAACAAATGGCCTTTCGTTCAGGTCCTGAGTCTGCAGGATTCAAAAGCTGGTATGGACTTGTAGCTAGGAGCGCCTATCTCGTAGCGAGCGTTCACTGGAGACTTACTTGGTTGGTGCGGCAGCTGGGCAGTTCACTCTCAGGGGTTGATTCGCGTTGTTGAGCGACCCTGCCGAGAAGACCGATTTGAACTTGGGGGCTTTACTTTATAGTCCCCAAGGGCTTCCCGCCCTTCGGGGCGGACTCCGCACCTGGTTCCAAATGATTGGACTGCGTTCCGATCACTTGGATCGATTTCTCCAATACTGGAGTTGTTCCCTGATCGCTGGGCGGTCCCTAAATGTCCGTTGGCCTTCCTTTGTCTTGGCTCCTGCTGGTGCCAAGAAGTCTGGCTTGGCTTTATTCACCTTAAGTGTTTCAATTGTGCCTGGGAATCGCTCATTACTATACTGATGGCTGCTGGTTTCAGTGCTGTCTGGTTTTTGCAAGTTCCAATACACAGGATTTCTGCACTTGCTCGTTTTTGCCTGTGTTGGCTGAATTTCCCTTTAGTCTTTGCGGTTCTCCATTTTAAGTCGGGAAGTGGCCAACCCAGGTGTCTACACTCCCTCCTTGTGATCCCTAACGCGAAGCGTGAAGGATCACATAACTGCGTTGTCTTCTCTTCCTGACCCAGCGAGCACTCTTCCATGGCCTCTACACTGACCATAACTATGCAGTAAAAATTTTAACCAACAATTTCTAAGTGGCGCTATGTCAGACAGGGACATGCATTACAACACAAAAAAATGGCACCTCTAACTGTCCTCAATAAACTACACTCAATAAAACATTCAGTCATATTAACTTCCTAAACAGTACAAAATAATAGCAGCATTCACATTTTTCCTCTGGCTTGGCAGTCAAGCACAGGGGTGTACAATATTTCCATTTCTTTATTTACAAAAGATGCAGCACAAATGGTCTTTATTATAGATCAAGGGGTTCGGGGGCCTGGTGAAAACCGAAAATAGGGGATCTCATTCTGTATACCGGGGTGCTAGCGTGGTAGGCTCTCCTTCGCCATTTCCTCATGCGGATAGTCTGCACGATGCTGCAGAGTATCGCCAACACTAATAGGGATTCGACTACGTAGGAAAAGGAGTACCATGTTATGAGCTTATCACACGATGATGGTGTGGTGTTGCCTGTTACTGGGCTCTGGGTGCTATGGGGAAGTGAATCATTAACGGCCGGGGGGAGTTGGGGTCAGGGGGTTCGCGTTCGCGTGCAACCGAATACACATTATAATGGTGGTGAGCAACACGGAGGATGTCCTCATTGTTCTTCTTCTTTCTCTTCTCTTCTTTTCTTTCCTTGGGGCTTCTGGAGTTCTGAGGGATCAAGCATAGTTTCTGTTACTATCTTTGTTAATACCTCGTCTGTTAGTATGTCTGTCCTTTCATGCCAATTCCCCTTTACAATTTGTCACCATGTTTGACTCCCTCATTTTTTTAAAAACCCGAATATTCAGGACAAGACACACTTACAAATACTGAAACAGTGCGAGCCGTCTCGCAGGCTGTGCGATTTACCATCCAAATGTTTGAGGATGTAAATAGCATAGGGATGGCAACCTAAGGGTTGCCAGAAAACAAAACAAAACTTTTTGAACCAAAAGTGCTGAAATGAGGTGCGTATGGGCCGCGACGGGTAAGATTTGGATGGAATCCCCGGGTAGGACGGCGACCGATGCCGTGTGTGCTCTACCCGAGCATAGCTGACCAGAGGGGGGGTCCTCAGGCAGGGCGGAGACCAATGCCGTTTCTCCACTGCCTGAGCAACTGACAAGAACGGGCAAAAATGTAGTCATCGTGGGGGGTTGTTGTAGTGGTTCTACCTTCGAACCAGAAGGGCAGTTATGAACGGGGGCTGGCAAGCTCTCAGCGGTTTCTACCGATGAGCGTGCTGGCAAGTTTTCATAGGTTTCCGCCGACAAATAAGGCGTGGGGCGGTGGAAAACAATTTCCGATCTTACATACAACTCCTAACAATAACAGTAACAAACAACATTGAACAACATGCTGCAGGTTCCATCAGAAAGGACACCGTTTCTCCCAAGCGGTTCCATTTTAAAACATCATCTGGGCACCTCAGTTATCAGTTGCGAACAGGGTCGCAAAGGGGTTCTCGCTTTGGGAGTCAGACTCAAAGTCGTCATCTTCTCCCGGATGCCATACTCTCAAATGTATAAGGGCTGATACGGCTGCATGGTGCGATTTGGGGTCCATCTCGTCGTTCCGGACGAGCCTGTATGAGTGATCGTGGTGCCAAAAGGTGGTGTCAAGTTCTGTGGGGACGGAATCGTCATCGTAGGGCGGTGGTCTTTGGTGGGGTTTGTTGAGGAATGTGATGAGGAAGGGATCATTCGAATCGTGGTCAGATTCGCTGGGTGTGGATCCTGTTGCCTGGGGATAATATGGAGGCGTGCTGTGGCTATTGTCTGAGTCACAGTCGCTGTCGCTGCTGCTGCTGTCTGTGGGCGTTCCGGGGCAGAGTCTAGAGGTCAGGGGTGGAGTCGAGGGTGAGTCCGTGGATGTGGTGGGCGTGTTGGGGGAGGGTAGGGATACATTGGGTGTGGGCGGGGTGTGGTCTGCTGCGTCGAGCATGACGTGGTGTGCGTGATTGGACTGTGGGCCATATGCCTTACGCTGGCTAATATGGAACCACGCAGTCTTTCCGTTGGGGTACTGAATTTTATACACTGAGGGGCTTATTTTGTCCTCAATGGAGTACGGACCCGAATACTTCGGTGACAGGAATGTGCTGGGGTTGTAAATTGAGAGCATGACCTGCTGACCTACCTCAAACTCAGTCGCATGCACTGTCTTGTCGAAACAGGCCTTGCTCTGTTTCTTCCGTGTACCTGATCTTACTGCGGCTGCTAGCTGAACCGTTTTTACCTTTTCCATTCACTGTTTGACTGCATTCTCGTGTGTGAGGGCCGTCACTTCGGGGCTGGTCAAGCCCAATCCTAATAAAAATTCTGTGACTTTCATGGGACGTCCGGTCATAAGAGTGTGTGGGGTGTAACCTGTGGATGTTGAAATAGTATTTCTCAAAAACATCAGCGCAAAAGGGAGGACTGAATCCCAAGTGGTGTTGTTTTGCTGGACCAGTTTTCTGAGGGTTGATTTTAGGGTCCGATTCATGCGCTCCACGATACCACTTGACTGGGGGTGGTATGCGATGTGGAATTTTTGGGTAACGCCAAATATCGTGAGGAAGTCCTTCATGACATGTCCTGTAAAATGGGAACTGTGGTCGGATTCAAAGCTGCGGGGGAGTCCCCATCTCGTAAAGATGTAGTGGGTGTGGTATTATCAGGTATTGCAGTACCCGAGAAGCTGAAGACCATTGGTTAAACCTAGGAGTTTACCATTGGCTGTTTGGTATGTAGCTCCATCCTGACAAGCGGGGTATAAGAACTGGTGCCGTCCCAGCAGCCCTCATTCTGTACCAAAGCTGCTGGGTAACAGTTCTAGTCTATTAAAGCCTTCAGTTATGTTACTACCTCGTCTTTAATTGTAATTGATCGTGCATCAATTTAATAGACTACACTTAAGCTGGAAGGATGGATCTCCGAATCAAACCGGAGTGCCTACAACTCACCCCCCACGTGGAGAACTCGGCGGCGATATTTAAGCACTGGCCGGCGTGCTTTAAAGGCTACCTCGAGACGGCGGGAGGCACCCCCTCAGGAGAACAGAAACTCCATCTCCTGCACTCAAGAGTAAGCCCTGGGATCTACACCCTCATCGAGGAGGCGGAGGACTTCGATGCTGCGATCAAACTGTTAAAAGGACATTATATCCACCCTGTAAATCAGGTCTACGCACATCACCTGCTTGCAACTGGACGGCAAAGCCCCGGGGAATCATTGGAGGAGTTCTACCGTGCGCTACTGGTGCTGGGCAGAAACTGTGGCTGCCCGCAAGTTTCGGAGAGCGAGCACATGGAACTCCTAATCCGGGAATGCCTTTGTAGCAGGTATGAGCTCCTCAGAGATCCGCCAAAGACTCTTAGAAAAAGACACCCTGGGACTTAGAGAGGCACGGGCCCTGGCAGGGTCCATGGACGTTGCCTCCAGGAACGCGCAGTCCTATGCGCCCGACCGCGCAGCGGCCCCCTGGGCTGCGTGGCATCCCGCAGCGGCAGCCCCACAGACCTTCTGTGTGTCCCCGCAGGCCTGCGCTGTAAGACGGCCCGCTAACTCCGTCGGGCCCCGCTGTTTCTTCTGCGGGCAGGCGAAGCACCCCCGCCAGCGCTGCCCGGCCCGCACCTCCACCTGCAAAGGGTGCGGCAAGAAGGGCCATTTTGTGGGTGTCTGCCAGGCACGAGCCGTGGCCGCGGTCTCCAGCGACTCCGGACCACCGCGGCAACCTTTCCTTCGGGCCCCAGGCGGCCAGCACTCACCGCCACCCCCCTATCCTAGGGCCACGTGCGACCCATGGGCGCGGCCATCTTGCCCCTCGGACACCACGCTGGACGAATGGGTCCCGCCATTTTGTCCATCCCCACCACCATTTTGTCCATCCCCGACCACCATGTGCGACCCATGGTAGACGCCATCTTGGATGGGGCACCAGGCCTCCAGCACGGCCGACTACACGCTGCCCAATCAAAACCCGCAACTACTTCATCAGGCCTCGGTGACTCTGGACCAAAATCGACCTCGGACACTCGCAACAGCAACGACGACGGTCTTCATCAACGGCCACAAGACGTCCTGCCTGATCGACTCTGGGAGCACAGAAAGCTTTATACACCCCAACACGGTAAGGCGCTGTTCACTTGTTACCCACCCTGTAAACCAACGAATCTCCCTGGCCTCCGGGTCACACTCGGTGGAGATAAAGGGGTTCTGCCCAGCAAACCTCACTGTCCAAGGCAGGAAATTCAACAAGTTCCGCCTTTATGTCCTGCCGCACCTCTGCGCGGCTACACTCCTGGGGTTGGACTTCCAATGTAACTTGCAAAGCCTGATCTTCAAATTCGGCGGCCCTATACCCCCCCTTCCTGTCTGCGACCTCGCGACCCTTAAGGTCGACCCGCCGTCCCTGTTTGCAAACCTCACCACGGATTGCAAACCCGTCGCCACCAGGAGCAGACGGTACAGTGCCCAGGACCGGACCTTCATCAGGTCAGAGGTCCAAAGGCTACTGAGGGAAGGGGTCATTGAAGCTAGCAACAGTCCCTGGAGAGCTGAAGTAGTGGTGGTAAAGACTGGGGAGAAACATAGGATGGTCATCGACTACAGTCCGACCATCAACAGGTTTACGCAGCTGGATGCATACCCTCGCCCCCGCATATCCGACATGGTAAACAGGATCGCGCAATACAAGGTCTTCTCCACGGTGCATCTCAAGTCCGCCTACCATCAGCTACCCCTCCGTACTAGTGACCGCAAATACATGCCTTCGAAGCAGATGGGCGGCTCTATCAATTTTTAAGGGTTCCCTTTGGTGTCATTAACGGAGTCTCGGTCATCCAACTCGAGATGGACCGAATGGTTGACCGATACGGCTTACACGCAACGTTCCCGTATCTTGATAACGGCACCATCTGCAGCCATGACCAGCAGGACCACGACACAAACCTCCGAAAATTTCTCCAGACCGCAAAAATCCTTAGCTTAACGTATAATAAGGATAAATGCGTGATTAGCACCGACCGTCTAGCCATCCTCAGCTACGTAGTGCGAAATGGAGTTATAGGCCTCGGCCCTGAATGCATGTGCACCGTTATGGAGTTCCCCCTCCCTCACTGCCCCAAGGCCCTGAAGCGCTGCCTCGGGTTTTTCAGTTATTGCGCCCAGTGGGTCCCTAACTACGCAGACAAAGCCCGACCCCTAATCCAGTCCACAACCTTTCCCCTGTCAACGGAGGCCCGCCAGGCATTAAGCCGCATCAAAGCAGACATTGCAAAGGCCACGGTGCACGCCATCGACGAGTCCCTCTCCTTCCAGGTCGAGAGCGATGCGTCCAACGTAGCTCTGGCGGCCACCCTCAACCAAGCGGGCAGACCCGTGGCCTTCTTCTCCCGTACCCTCCATGCTTCCGAAGTTCGCCATTCCTCGGTCGAAAAAGAGGCACAAGCCATAGTAGAAGCTGTGCAACATTGGAGGCATTATCTGGCCAGCAGGAGATTCACTCGCCTCACTGACCAAGGGTTGGTGGCGTTCATGTTCGATAATGCACAGCGGGGCAAGATAAAAAACTCTCCACCTACAACTACGAGATCTTGTATCATCCCGGGAAGCTAAATGAGCCTCCTGATGCCCTGTCCCGCGGCACATGTGCCACCGCACAAGTGGACCGCCTCCGAGCCCTCCACGAGGACCTCTGCCACACGGGGGTCACTCGTTTTTTCCACTTCATTAAGCCCCCCAACCTGCCCTACTCCATCGAGGAGGTCAGGACAGTCACCAGGGACTGCCAAATCTGCGCGGAGTGCAAACTGCACATCTACCGGCCAGAGAGGGCGCACCTGATAAAGGCTTCCCGTCCCTTTGAACGCCTCAGCATGGACTTCAAAGGCCCCCTCCCCTCCACCGACCGCAACACGTACTTCCTGAACGTGATTGATGAGTACTCCCGGTTCCCATTCGCCATCCCCTGCCCAGACATGACCGCAACCACCGTCATCAAGGCCCTCCAGGGTATCTTTAAACTGTTCGGTTTCCCCGCGTAAATACACAGTGATAGGGGGTCCTCCTTTATGAGCGATGAACTGCGTCAATTCCTGCTCAACAGGGGCATTGCCTCAAGCAGCACGACCAGTTACATCCCCCGGGGAAATGGGTAGGTAGAGAGGGAGAACGGAACAGTCTGGAAGACCATCCTACTGGCCCTACGATCCAGAAATCTCCCAGACTCCCGCTGGCAAGAAGTCCTCCCGGAGGCCCTCCACGCCATCTGGTCTATGCTCTGTACAACTACCAACCAGACACCTCATGAACGTCTCCTTGTCTTCCCGAGGAAGTCCTCCACCGGGACTTCTCTCCCAACCTGGCTAGCAACACCCGGACCCATCCTGCTTCGGAAGCACGTGCGGGTGCACAAGTCGGACCTGTTGGTTGAGAGGGTCCACCTGCTGCACGCCAACCCCCAGTATGCCTACGTGGCGTTCCCTGATGACCGGCAAGATACAGTCTCTCTTCGGGACCTGGCGCCCGCCGGAACCCCACGCGCACCCGAACCATTACCCCCACGCCGCCCCCCCTTCCCCCATCACAGCACCTCACAGGAGGGTCAGTCCTCTCGCCGCTCCTGCCTAGGCCCTCTCACCCACCGACGCCCCCTACAGGTGCCCTCCTCTCGTGTTAACCGTTTGCCCCACCTGCGCCGTCTAGGGGTGATGAAGCTGCCATGGAGGCCGAAGCCACGCTCCCGGAGTCGCAGACGCCCGGAACCCCACCAGAATCACCACCGAAGCTCAGACGATCCAGTAGGACGACCAGGCCACCCGACCGACTGATTGCTTCGCTGTAGCTGTAACTGTAAATGAACACTGAATGTATATATCTTCCACGTTTGTACATATTCTCGACAACCCTGTAAGGAGGTATCACGGTACCTCCATATCTGATCATACCATGCTAGATGCAATTGTAACCACTGGCCATCACCCCCACGGACTCCTTTTTTAACAGGGAGTGAATGTGGTATTATCAGGTATTGCAGTACCGAGAGGCTGAAGACCATTGGTTAAACCTAGGAGTTTACCATTGGCTGTTTGGTATGTGGCTTCACCCTGACAGGCGGGGTATAAGAACCGGTGCCATCCCAGCAGCCCTCATTCTGTACCGAAGCTGCTGGGGAACAGTTGTAGTCTATTAAAGCCTTCAGTTATGTTACTACCTTGTCTTTAATTGTAATTGATCGTGCATCATTGGGTTAAGATCTTTGCGGTGGTCTTTGCCGTGTTCGTCCTGGATGAGAATGCCTCTACCCATTTCGTAAAAGTGTCTATGACGACTAATACGTACTTGCAACCATTCCTGCAAAGGGGCAATGGTCCTATAAAATCGATCTGGAGGTTAGTACAGGGGCCATCAACGGGGCGGGTATGCCTTCTTTGCATATCTGTCCGGATTGTTCTGGGCACAGATAAGGCAATTCTCAACGTAGTGCGTTACGTCTTCTTTTAAACTTGGCCACCAACAGAGCTACCTGTGGTGGGCTGTAGTGGGATCAATTCCCTGATGCCCATGACTGTCATGGAATAAACAAATAAGTTGATTCCTGTCCTGTTCAGGAGCCACATAAAGGGTGTCTTTTAACACCACACCGTCATGTGTGGTCAGTGCATTTTAAAATCTAATGTAAGGTGTTGGAAATTGTCCTTTCAAAATCTTCCTGAGATTGCGATCCTGCTTCTGGGCCTGCATCAGATCCTCGATATTAATCTGTGAGACCTGAACTGCATTCACTGGTGCGCTTTCGGGTGGTGTCCAAAAATATCCATGCCTGGAACCTGCTTTGGCCAGTGCGTCGGCTTTTACATTTCCAGGGGGGGAGGAACAGTGGTGACTGCGAATTTTAACAATACCAAAGATCCTGACCTGTGCTTTCTCTAAAATGTGGCGGAGCAATGGGGCTGAAGGGAGGGGTTTTCCGTCTGCGGAATCAAATCCTCTTGCTTTCCACAGGGGTAGGAATTCTGTAAGGCTATTGCAGACATAGAGGCTGTCCGAGTATATGTCTGCTGGGCTGGGGAAGGAATCTGGGTGATCTATAATATACACAACGGCTGCTAGTTCTGCCGCCTGCGTGCCTAAGTGGTCTGGTAGCTTTAAGGAGATCTCTTCTAGGGCGCGTCCCTGCGCGTCCTCGACATATATGCCGCATCCTGTAATGCGCTTCCCTTCTAATTCTGTGGAAGAACCATCCACATATATCCTTAAGGTTTCGCACGTGTCTGTGTGCTGGGGGCTCTGGGGTGAACTACCTATCTTTCTGGGGGGTGTTTTCGCAATAAAGAGGCCTGTGTTGTGGTGCGGTGAGATGATTTCACATTCGTGGAGTGTGCCTGGGTACTGATGGTTATCGGCTAAGAAAGTGTGGGTCTTGGCCCGCTTAACAGTGATGTCCCGTCCCTGCAAAAGAAGGGTCCATCTTGCTGCTCTAATTTGGCTGACTGTACCGTCCTTAAGTCGTCCGTCTTGTAAAAGTTGGGTGGGGGTGTGTTCCGTGAGGATTGTGATGGGATTTAGTCCGGTGATGTATGAAAAATATTGACCTGCCCAGAAAACTGCGAGCAGGTGCCTTTCACAGGCCGAAAATCCCTGCGCCACAGGATCTAAAACTCTGGAGGCGTAAGTCATGGGTCTTAACTGTTTGTGCCGTTCCTGGAGGAGCATGGCCGAAAGGGTGCGGTCGGTGCTAGCTATCTCTATAGCGTAGGGGGAAAGCGGGTCTGGAACCTGTAGTGCGGGGGGCTGCAATGAGGGCTCTTTTCAAAGCATCCACAGCATCTGTATGCTGCGGAAGCCATTCCCAAGGGGCTCCTTTCTTTAGGAGTTCCGAGAGGGGTGCTGCCTTGCTGGCGAAACCGTCAATGTGGTTTCGGCAGTAGCCAACCAGTCCTAAAAATGACCGGAGGGCTGAAACATTGTGGGGAAGGGGCAATTTGGAAATCGAGTCAATTCTTTTGTGCTTTATCTCGCGTTTACCGTGCGTGATAATTGTACCCAAATATATCACTTTGTTTTCCAAAATCTGGGCCTTTTTTGCGTTTACTTTGCAGCCAATCTGTTGTAGGCGTTCCAGGATTTCGGACAGAGGCTCGATGTGCTCTGCCTTGGTGTCTGTCTGCAGTAATAGGTCATCCACATACTGGACCAGACATTTGGGGCGAGAAAATTTTGACAAACCATTTGCCAGCTGTCGGTGGAAAATGGAGGGGGAGTTGTGGAATCCTTGTGGAAGGCATGTCCACAACCTGTACTGCTGACTTTTAAAAGTGAAGGCAAATTTGCATTGGCACGCTTTTGCCAATGGAATGGACCAGAATCCGTTACTGACATCCAAAACCGTAAAGTATTGTGAGTTGTGTCCCTGTTTGAGCATGGTCTCGGGACTTGTGGCTACCGTGGGGGCTGCTGCGGGGGTTACTTTGTTGAATTCCCGGTAATCGACGGTCAGTCGCCATGATCCATTGGGCTTTCTCACTGGCCAAATCGGGGCATTATTAGTGGAGGCTACTGATCTGAGTACGCCCTGCTCTAATAAGCTGTCAATAACTTTTGCGATTTCTCCCTCTGCCTCTTGGTGAAATCCATATTGCTTTTGGGGTCTAGGGTCAGGTCCTGTGATTTGAACGGAACCAGTCATCCGGCCACAGTCGTGTTTGTGGGTCGCGAATGCTGTCCTGTGTTTCTGCAGAACTGCCCTAACCTGCTTGTCTGTGTTAATTGTGGTCGGGTCAAACCAGAAATCGCCGACTGCGCTAATCTTGTTTGCGTATTCACCTATTGTGAGCGTTACGGGGGCTCTTGCGGATTTTGCCATTCTCCAAACACATTGGTTTACCGGATCAAATGAAATGTGGTGGGAGTTCATAAAGTCAATTCCCCAAATGTGTTCTGCTGTGTGGGGTAGATCGACTAAAACTATGGGGTGCTTTGCCGTTATATTGCCAATCTGGATGGGTACAGGGGCTGTGATGTGTCCCTTCTGTGAGTGGCCTGTGAAGCCGCTGAGGGTGATTGTGGCTGTAGTGAGCCACGTGTCTTTCTGAAACATGGTGGAGGAATTAATTGTGGTGCGGGACAATTATGTGTCCCAGAGAAATACGATGGGTTGTCCCCGTATCTTTGCTGCAACTACTGGTCGGCCGGACCTATCCCAAAGGGTGTCACAGACCCAACTGGGGGAGCCCGAACACCGTCAGTCCATTCCGTTCAGGTCCGTCTGGTCTGAACGGGTGCCTGCACTATGTATGGGCTCTGTCCTATTCTTATTCAGAGTGCCTGACTGCTGGGCTCTCTGTGGCTTTCGTGGAGCATTGCATTCTCGTGCAAAGTGTCCTAACTGTCCACAGTTGTAACACTCCTGTGGCTTTTGTGGGGGGCTGTTCCTGCCTTCGTTCACCCATGCGGGGTTCTAGTGCGTTTTCACCGCTTGGATGTCTGCTTCTGCCTGCTGTTCCTCGGGTTTCCTAACTGCGGGTTTGTTTTGGACAGATTGCTCCCAGGTGCGGGACAATTTCTTTAAAACCTGTTTCTCATTATGCGCTTCTTCTGAGGGGTCATAGTTGGGACAGGCTTTTTGTCCTGCCTCTGTGGCATGGGAGATAAGGGTGCGGGTCCATTTGGCCATACCTTCTTGGGACAAATGGGCGCGGTCTAGATGACCAAAAATGGCTGTGAAATGGATCCACAGGCGTCCAGCAAACGCTGTGGGGTGTTCCGTCTTTTTCTGCCTGCACTTATCAGGCCTTCTACTGGGTCACCTCTGTTGTAACCGATCGCGTCTAGGATCGCTGTGTGCATCTCTGCAAGGGTGCCTCCTCCTACATTCTATGGGTCGGGAAGAGCTGCTACAACCGAAGGGTCTAAACTCAAAACTGTGAGCTTCACGTGCTCACGCTCATCCAGGCCGTACATGGTCGCCTGCTGCTTTACTCTGGCAAAGAAGTGGTGGGGGTCTGAGGTCGGGAGGAACGGTGTGATCGTATCGCACGCGTCCTCTCCTTCCGATGTGACTATGCGGTGGGTGGTTACTGGATTCATGGGAACCTGATCTCTCTGCTCTGTGGGGGGTTGGAGTGCTTTTCTCTTCTGGGGCTTTCCTTGCGCACATGTTCCCTGAACATATCTATGCGCTGTCTCATTTAATTCTTCCCAATCTGGGCCAAACTGAGATCCAAAGGTGCTGTGGAATCCATTCTGAACTGAAAGCAAAGACTGCAGTTCTGCAATCTGCTTCCTGCACTTCGCATGATCTAGTGAGCTCTGTCTGTGCTCCGTGGTGGTAGCATGGAGTGCTCATAATGCTGCTTTCAGGTCACTACACTGCCTTTGCAATGCCTCTACCTGTTTCTCTGTTTCCTCTCTTACCAGGACTGCATATTGCGTGTCCTGATAGGCCTTTTCGTACTGTGTCTGGAAGCTGCTTAGGTGCGCCAGACAAGACTAGTGTGACCTCTTGGCATCATCCACCTCTCTGTCCTTTGCTGCTAACTTCCTTCTCAATTTTATGTTCTCTTTCTCAACCTCGCTTACATCGACCTTGCTCATTTGATGTATTCCTTCTATCTCTTTACGGAGTGTCCGAACCACCTCCTCTGTGCCTCGCAATTGTGCCAGACAAGACATGATTGCCATCGGCTTGCGAGCTTTCCCTAAGCTTTTCTTATGGATCTCTGACAGGTTCTTCCACCAAGTATGTCCTGTACTCCCGGGTCCTGTTTCCTTATTCTCACAGAATTCACTCCAAAGGGGCCATCCTTTCCCTTTGAGGTACTTCCTGATTTCCTCTTCCCAAACGGGACACTGTCCTTCTCTGCTGCTGGTCGCTGCGACCACAAATTCTTCAGGGTTCATGAGGAGTTGCATTGCCTGCATTGCCATCTTTCCTCTCTAACTACTCTCTTAAAATTTGGAACGAGGGGTACTAAGGCGGTGCTGTAATTACGGGTACGGCTTTCGCTATTTTCCGGAATACAAACTCCCGACAGTTTTTTGCAACAAAAAATCTATCAGTTTTACCTTATAGCCCTTATAGTTACGCGTGCATTAACACGCTTCCGAATTATGAGGATTGATCAGAACTGCTTGAACACTTGTGGTTTTTCTGTTCCCAAATGGATTTCTAATTCAAATTTTGGGTTCTCCCGGAGTGGTTAAGCCACTTCTAAGTCAGGTCCCGTCAGGATGTCGCCAGTAATATGTGGCTAACATTTGGTTGGTTCAATTTGCTCTGTTTTATAACCTTTGCTCTAGAGTCGCCAGGTATCTTTATGATACCGCCACGAGGTTCAAGTTCAAGTACTGATCAATAACTCAACACACCAATTAGTAAGATTCAAATCAAAACACATTTATTATGTACAGTAAGTCACTACTTATGCATATAACTCTACTTTCTAGACTATTTCTATGACTAAAAGGCCTATACTTAGCTTCGGAATTGGCCCACCAGGTCAGGGGAACAAATGGCCTTTCGTTCAGGTCCTGAGTCTGCAGGATTCAAAAGCTGGTATGGGCTTGTAGCTAGGAGCGCCTATCTCGTAGCGAGCGTTGACTGGAGACTTACTTGGTTGGTGCAGCAGCTGGGCAGTTCACTCTCAGGGGTTGAATCGTGTTGTTGAGTGACCCTGCCGAGAAGACCGATTTGAACTTGGGAGCTTTACTCTATAGTCCCCAGAGGCTTCCCGCCCTTCGGGGTGGACCCCGTACCGGGTTCAAAATGATTGGACTGCATTCCAATCACTTGCATCGATTTCTCCAATACTGGAGTTGTTCCCTGATCGCTGGGCGGTCCCTTTATGTCCATTGGCCTTCCTTTGTCTTGGCTCCTGATGGCGCCGAGGAGTCTGGCTTGGCTTTATTCACCTTAAGTGTTTCAATTGTGCCTGGGAATTGCTCATTACTATGCAGATGGCTGCTGGTTTCAGTGCTGTCTGGTTTTTGCAAGTTCCAATACACAGGATTTCTGCACTTGCTCGTTTTTGCCTGTGTTGGCTGAATTTCCCTTTAGTCTTTGCGGTTCTCCATTTTAAGTCGGGAAGTGGCAACACAGCTCAGTATCCAGACTGGCTTGGCAGCGGCAACATAAAGGTAAAAGCACCCCACATGAACGTTGCACGGAGGTCCTCTTACATTATGGTAAGGGAAATGCCTCGTGTTGCACTGGATGCATATTCAGCTGCTGTCTGTTAGAATGAAGCTGTTAACTGGACCTGTGAGGTCCAAAATGGCAGACTGGGCACCACATGAGCATTAGATGCTGACTGGCGTCACCACCTGCTCATTCTGCATGTTGGGTTGCATGTCCTATCGCCCTTCCTAGCATAGCAGTCAGCACGAGCCACGTTGCAAATTGACAGGGGCAGGCCTTGAGCCGATATTTTTTCCAAATCTGGCCTCCTGTAGCAGCAAAGCCAGCCGTGCCACGGGGACAAATTCTGCAGCCATAGTTTTCTTATAGTTTCCACTAAAGCTATTCCAACACAAGTGAACAGGTACTTGTGTTATCTTGGATTTTCTTTGCCCAGTTTCCATGCGTAGATTTTACATTTGTTCAGATTAAATTCCATTTTGCCACTGTTCTGTTCATCTGATTCTCTGGCTGGGGATTTCTTCAAATATTTTGGTGTAACTTAAGCAGAAAAATAAGTTTGTACCCATACTTTCCAAGAAAACCCTGGGGGTGATTTTTGTGTGTGGCAACTGCCTGCAAGAGGCTCATAGTAAATCAATAAATCAATACATAAACTTCCCCCGTCATTTGTGTCATTTCCCCAATACAGCAGTTGAAATTTTTCACTAGGCATTTATATAGCATCTCGCAAATATCCAACACACACGTGTTTCACTGATTAATATGAATAGCATTTTTGCGCAGATTTATGCTTAAAAACGTCAGAGCGGTATTGTGCATAGTTATCTCTGACGTTCCTATAGAGAGCGGACAGTTGTCAAAGAAAAACCATCGACATCAGAAGAAGATGTGAGAAACTTGCTCACCTCACAAATGGGAAGGAATGTGGGGCCCCACCACTTGCTGAGCCGTGACTGTAATTCCCCGACTCCCAGCATCACCATCACCGTCAAAATGTCCCCCGGGAACTACCGCTAGACACACAGGCAGATTGCCTTCCCATGTCCGGCAGTGTATGGAGGATGCTGCCTGCCATTTTAGGACAGCATTGAAAAGAGTGCACCAGACATGCACATAAAACTGGCGGGAACGTTGTGCCCACTTAACTTCAAAGATAAAAAAAGCGACTGATGTCCTGCCCACATCCTCCACCCCTACCAACATCTTTCACCCCTGTCAAAGTTACATTTCACACTGATATCTCCGAGGGAACAGAGGCAGTGATAAACCAGAAAAAAAAGATAACAGATACCTCACCCTGAGCTGCTCATGGATCAAGATCATGGGTGGTTATGACACATTTGGAAGGACTATTAAGAGATCTGCTCACCTGAAAGATTGTTATTTCATGATTTATTGCTGAATTATTAGAAATTGCAAGTGCATAAGATATTTTGGTCCAGATTGATAGTACATGTTAAGGAAAGTGGTTTGATCCACTTTCCTCAGCTGAAAACCAAAGCAACTGTCACTTCTGCTTGCCGTTATTAAAGTAAAAAGAAGAGGGATTATCATTCTGATTTCTGAAAATAGAAAACATCCCACTGATAGCCAAAATACAGATCTATGTTTCAATACAGCTGTTTGAATTTCTAAATAGAAGCTTCAGGCAATATTTGCTGTTTGTGCAATAGAATTAACCCGTGTAACTTTAAAAAATAATAAAAAGAATGGTCCACAATTTGCTGTTAAAATAATGGTGAAGCTAACGGTGTTTCTGTGCTCAAATGTTGCAGCAACTGCAGGTGAGGGTGGATGTCTTGTTAAACGTAGATATCAAAAAGTTGCTGTCCAAAAGGCTTAGCTTCATGAAAGCAGCATCTCACTGTTTGCCTCGTAATTGAAATGCATTGAGTGACATGAAGTTGCTGTGTTTGCACAGAACGCATGAATTATACTCCCCACAACAAGTTAAGGCAAGTCATCAAGTTTAATTATGTTTTTAACAGTGTATCAAGTGCTAATTACTGCCAGTCAACCTCTCTGACATTGAAAATAAACTATTAAAAGTACAAAGTCTCAATCCTTCAGGCTTTAATTGTTATTTGCGATGTTCAAAATGTAAAATTTACAATTAAAAACTTATTTTTTCCTTTTTTATTTTTCTCTCTTTCAATCCAATTGAAAATAAGAGGGATACGAACCCAGGAAGTGTAGAAGATTGTAGTTTAGTCAGGCAGCATGGTCGGCACGGGCTTGGAGGGCCGAAGGGCCTGTTCCTGTGCTGTACTTTTCTTTGTTCTTTGTTCTTCTCATTGATCTTTCCTTTGTGTATTTAGAGTATTTTCGAGGGCAGGATTCTCCGTTTGGGGGGACTATGATCACCAGCTGGAGATGAATTAGAACTGATGCAGTTCACTATTCCTCACCATGCAAATTTATGCATGGCAAGGAACATAAGGGACTCCCAAGGGAGTCTCGCTATCAAGACGCCATTTTGAGTGGGCGGCCGATAACAATGTCCCTTGGCCGGCCTACCCCCACTCCCCCCCGCTGCCCGCATCATCCATGAAGGAAGATGAATGAAGCAAGGCTGACACCTGTGTTTGTGGCAGCTGTCAATCATAGCCCACTAAGAGAAATTAATGAATGGCTTGCAGCTAAAGGATCTGAAGGATTTAATGCAGGTCAATACTTTTCTCCTTCCTCTAACTGAGCCAGCAGGTGTATTGCCCAGGTGAGTGTTACAACATTGAATTTGTTCACTGCCCCTGCCTGCACTGCTCTCGAGCTTCTTCTAGTGGTCTCTTTTCTGGGGGTTTTATGGGGGTCCCATTAGTTAGGCAGCCTCTGGGGGGGGGGGGGGGTCCCTTTATTTAGGGGTCTCTGAGGGGGTCCTTTAATTAGGGGTCCCTGGGGGGATCTTCCTATTTAGGGGGCCCTTGGGGGAGTCTCCCTATTTAGGGGGTCCATAAGGAGTCTCCCTATGTAGGGGGTCCCTCGGGGGGTTTCCCTATTTAGGCTGTCCCTGGCGTGGGGGGGGGGGTTACCCTACTTAGGGGGTTCCTGAGGAGTCTCCCTATTTATGTTGCCTCTGTGAGGGGTCTTCCTATTCAGCAGGTCTCTATTGGGGGTCTCCCTATTTAGGGGCTGCGGGGGGTCTCCTTATTTAGGAGGTTTCTGGGGGAATCTCCCTATTGAGGGGATCTGTGGGGAGTTGGTGGGGAGGGTCTGGTTGGGATGGGGTGGGCAGATCATGCATTGTGTGGGGGGAGAGTGGCCCTCGGATGGACTTTGGGTTCAACTCTCTTAAGGAGTTATCCCCTTGTCCCAGCACGAGGTCCACCATGTCAGGCACACATTTGGTAAAGTTTGTTGTGAAAGCGGCCCACTTGATTCTGGGCCCAGAGGACTGGTGAATCATGTGGGTCTGGAGACGGTGGTGCCCCCCGCTAAGTGGATGCCAATGGGTCATTAGGATCCATTGGCATCCATTAGCATCCTCCCTCTAGCAAGCCGGTGTGAAGCCCGATCCCGCCACCCGCGGGGGGCTGGAGCACAGCTGTCGGTTCGACGCCTGGTGCAAACCTCGATTTCAGCCGGGCGACCGGTTCTCCACCCAATCGCGATTCGCGATCCGGCATCACGGGACGGAGAATCCCGGCCAGTGATTCCTTACCAGCAGCCTTGCAGCTGAACAGGGGATCTTTCAGAGAATGTTTGCATATCAGCCGTTTGCATGTGTAACTGGGCAGTGTACCATTGCAGCCTGCGTTGTTAACATCGCCTGAATAAAGCTCTTTATTTTTGTTGGACCTCTACAGCCTCCTAAAGTCAATCCTGTGAACACCACACTTCTGCTCCCGATTTGACATTGAATTTACCACTCTAACTTATACTTACTGCTTACACCTTATGCTGATCATTTCCTAATCCTTCAATCTGATTGGTTGTTTGCCCTGTGATGTGTTGGGTGTTCTGGATCGCAAACAGGTCACCGACACTGGAAGTGGTGCAACTCTATTTTATTATAAGGTAACTATATTAACATACTTGAACTGTGGGTAAATGCAATACCAGCTTTAACTGTTGACCCTTGCCTAGTCCTAACCAGGTGATGCACTCAGCACATGGTGAATGTCTGTGTTGCAGGCTGTGAGCTCTGTGCTCCGAGCTGGCTGCTACTAGAATGAGCGGGAACTCTCCTGTCCCCTGTCTTTATAGTGCGTGTGCTCTCACTGGTGATTGGCTGCGGTGTTGTGTATGCTGATTGGTCCCACTGCATGTCCATCAGTGTGTGTGTGTGTGTCTGCACCATGATATACTTGTGTATATTATGACACCCTGTTCACTCAGGTTATTAACTCGCACTTTAAAGAGCAGATTTGGGAAGGTCAAGTCCAAATAACAGCAGATGCCATTAGAAGCCCTGCTACAGCAAATTATGGACCAATGTGTAAGAGTGAGAAGCATCAAATGATCCTGGGTTGAATTGCTGAACCTTGAACTTAATTTCTGGAAACTGGTCTGATATGTGAGTTGCTTAATAGCAATGTAATTTTCACCATTCAAATTGCTTATTTACCTTACATGATGCAAAGTTTAAAATGCCTTCAGAGAAATTGCTACAATTTTCATAAATACATGTTGAATAAACAAGATAGCATTTATTAATTTTTCACTATTTAAAGGCTACTGGACAGATGCCTACTTGTGTGAACCCTGAGTGGGAAATAGAATGATACAAATGCAATTTTCCAAATGTTCTGCTGAAAGTCAAGAGCTCATATTTCTTAATATTTATAAGTCTTGTTTAATATTTAAATATTCACTTCATTATGACTGAATTATTTTTCAAAGGTTTTCAATGTTAAGCTCTTTTGTCACAAGGCACTTTACACAGTTTAGGGACAAATCTATGGAACTAGAAAATTGAATGGTTCAAAATATGCTCCCTTCATTGTGTAGCAACATGTGCTGTGTCCAATGGTGGCTGTGGTGCCTGACGGCCGGGTCCCAGCCAGCAGGTGGAGGTGGTGGTGGAGGGTGTAGGGTTCCCTGGCTCCTTTTGTGCACTCGAAAAGGTAGTCCAGGGCGACAAGTGCTCAGGTTGAAATGTGGGCTGGAGTTGAAGGAGCCTCAGAAAGCAGCGGGAAAAAATTAAAGGGCCATAGGTGCATGATGTGAAGCTGCCTGGAGTTGAAGGAGCCTCAGGGAGAGGCCATGAGGCGATGTTGTTCCTGGCAGGCTGGTGGTAAAACAACTGAATACTCCAGCAAGGCAAAGACAGAAGCAGTTCCCCGCCCAAAGTGAGCTGACTTGCAGTTCCTTGTCAGTCTGATCCACCAGCTCCTGAAGACCAGGATTAAGAACTGTGGGTAGGTGGGAGCAAAGGCAGCAGTTTTACAGTACGGCCATCCTATAGTACTTTATTGTGAGGTACTGGAGCTTTGCAAGCAATGCATCCAACGGCTTGAAGGTGAAGCGCATTACCTCTCATTGCTTGTATCCTGAAGAGTTTGATTCTTTAATGAAAGCTATCATTGCTGGTGGTATCATTCCTCACATATGCAAGTCCTTGACTGGATAAAGAGACAACAGAAGGCTGTTTGAGGATGGAAACTGTTTTGCTTTTGGTTCAGTGTCTCAGGACTCTCCAACCATTTTGCTTACGAGTTGAGTTCTCAATTTCTTGGAGGGGGTTAGATTTGGGGTAGTCAAGTAACAGTCGACCACTGTAAGGAATTTGTTTCTTTAAGATAAGCTTTCCCATTTGTGTACCCACATGTTTGATGCCAGTGGAATAAAGAGCCACTGTACTGGAATTGCCATTATATCACAGTTTGAATTGGGGCAGGAGGATAGACCTGGCAATTAAAAGCCAGTCAGCTTAACATTGGTGTTGGGGAAGCTTTCGGAAATTATAATCGGTTCGGTAAGTATGGACTCATAAAGGAGAGTCAGCAGGGATTTGTTAAGGGCAAATCATGTTTTGAGTAACTTGATTGAATAATGAGGTAACAGACAGGGCAGCGTGGGCGATGTGTATATGGACTTTCAAAAGGAGTCTGATAAATGGCCACATAGTAGGCATGGTAGAAACTCCTTTCCTAACAGCACTGTGGGTGTACCTACACCACAAGGACTGCAGCGGTTCAAGAAGGCAGCTCACCACCACCTTCTTAGGGGGAAATATGTGTGGGCAATAAAAATGCTGCCGGGACAGCAACATCCACAACCAATGAAAGAATTAAAACAAAACATGTGCCCAGGTTAGTGGAAACATTGCCTTTTATATTAACTGCTAATCTTCTGTTGTACTGTCTCTTCGTCGCATTTATTTTCTTTTGCACTTGTTTTATCAAGCTGACATCTGGTATATTCCCCCTTTTTCTGCTTCATCTGACTCACTAATTCATTTGTCTCTTTTAAGATCTTCCATTTCTCTATCGCATTTCTGCCTGCCAGTCTTCTGACTCCAATTTCCCCAACCAAACCCCTCCTCGATTTGCTGAAAGTAGTTTTTCTCCAATTAAATATTTTTATTCGCGATTGCTCCTTGTCCTTCTCCATAATTAATTTAATCCTTATGATTCCATGATCACGATTCCACAGTGAGGTAACATTCTCTTTACGACCCAATTGACTCCTGAGGGATGGATGCAGAAATGGTTCGTTCCTCATTACACATGAAACATACTGATTGAGATCATTTTTCCTAAACACTTCAGAAAATTATTCCCTTCTCTGGCCTTCGTACAATCATTGTCACATTCAATAATGGGGTAATTACCCATTATCTCCCATTATCACTACTTTAAATGTTTCCATTTCTCAGTAATGTGCCTGCAAATCTGCACCTCTACCTCCTTCCCTCTATTTGGTCACCAGTAAAATCCAAGAAGCATAATTGCTACTTTATTGTTTCCTTCCTCCAACCATGTAGATTCCGGGTGGGATTTTCCAGGCCTCCCCACCCTTCTGTCACCGCGATGTGTTTTGTGGTAGCGGAGGTGGCTCACCATTGGTTGCTGGCTGTATGTTTTGGTTCTGCCAGAAGACCCCGCCATCAGGACGGGTGGAAAATCCCACCTTCTGCCCTTAACCTCTCGAGGATCTTCTCTCTTTTCAGAAATGCAATATTTCACTCAATCAAATTTGCTACCCTCCTATACTCTCTCCCTTCACTGTTTTCCCTGAAAGCCTTGTGTGGTAGTCACCACGAAGTAGTATTACATGTATTATGGTAAGGCCATATAGTAGAGGTACATGGGTAAATCCCTGCCTGCTGGCTCCGCCCAGTAAGCGGTGTTTAAATGTGACCGCCAATACACTGTGTTCGAAGCAGATGGCCACCTCTATCGCTTCCTTAGGGTTCCCTTCAGCGTCATTAATGGGGCCTCGGTCTTCCAGCGAGAGATGGACCAAATGGTTGACCGGTACGGACTGCGGGCCACCTTCCCGTACCTAGATAACATCACCATCTGCAGCCACGATCAGCAGGACCACGACGCAAACCTCCAAAAATTCCTCCAGACCGCCAAACTCCTTAATCTCATGTGCAATAAGGAGAAATGCGTGTTCCGCACCAATCGCTTAGCCATCCTTGGCTATGTGGAGGAAAATGGAGTTCTAGGGCCCGACCCCGTGCGCCCCCTCATGGAGCTCCCACTTCCCCACTGCCCCAAGGCCCTGAAACGTTGCCTGGGGTTTTTCTCCTACTATGCCCAGTGGGTCCCTAATTATGCGGACAAGGCCCGCCCACCTCATTCAGTCCACAGTTTTTCCCCTGACGGCTGAGGCCCGCCAGGCCTTCAACCACATTAAGGCGGACATCACCAAGGCCACGAAGCACGCGGTCGACGAGTCCCTCCCCTTTCAGGTCGAGAGCGATGCATTGGGCGTAGCTCTGGCCGCCACCCTCAACCAGGTGGGCAGGCCCGTGGCCTTCTTCTCCCGCAACCTCCATGCCTCCGAAATTCGGCACTCCTCTGTCGAAAAGGAGGCCCAAGACATTGTGGAAGCTGTGAGACATTGGAGGCATTACCTGGCCGGCAGGCGATTCACTCTCCTCACTGACGAATGGTCGGTTGCCTTCATGTTCAATAACACAGCGGGGCAAGATCAAAAACGACAAGATCTTGAGGTGGAGGATCGAGCTCTCCACCGATAATCACGAGATTTTGTATCACCCGGGAAAGCTCAATGAGCCCCCTGATGCCCTATCCCGCGGTACATGTGCCAGCGCACAAGTGGACCAACTCCAGGCTCTCCACTATGACCTCTGCCACCCGGGGGTCATCCAGTTCTTCCATTTCGTCAAGGCCCGCAACCTGCCCTACTCTATTGAGGAGGTCAGGACCGTAGCCAGAGACTGCCAGGTCTGCGCAGAGTGCAAGCCGCACTTCTATCGGCCAGATAGAGCATACCTGGTGAAGGCCTCCCGTCCTTTAGAACGCCTCAGCGTGGACTTCAAAGGGCCCCTCCCCTCCACCGACCGCAACATGTACTTTCTGAACGTGATTGACGAGTACTCCCGGTTCCCTTTCGCCATCCCATGCCCCGATATGACTTTTGCCACGGTCATTAAAGCCCTCCACTGTATCTTCACTCTGTTCGGTTTCCTCACCTATATCCACAGTGATCGGGGATCCTCATTTACGAGTGATGAGCTACGTCAGTTCCTGCTCAGCCACGGCATTGCCTCGAGCAGGACGACCAGCTACAACCCCCGGGGAAATGGGCAGGTGGAGAGGGAGAACGGAACGGTCTGGAAGGCCGTCCTGCTAGCCCTGCGGTCTAAAAATCTCCCGGTCTCCCGCTGGCAGGAAGGCCTCCCCGACGCGCTCCACTCCATCCGGTCGCTCCTCTGCACCGTGACTAACGAGACCCCTCATAAACGCGTGTTTGCCTTCCCCAAGAAGTCCACCTCCGAGGTCTCGCTCCCAACATGGCTGACAGTTCCTAAACCCATCCTCCTTCGCAAGCATTTGCGGACCCATAAGTCGGACCTCTTGGTCGAAAGAGTCCACTTCCTACACGCAAATCCGCAGTACGCCTACGTGGCACACCCCGACGGGAGCCAGGACACAGACTCACTCCAGGACCTGACATCCCCCCCCCCCCCCCCCGGCTGCCTCATTCACCCCTGTGCCACTCACTCTCCTTCCAGCGAACCTCACTGCTGCCCCCGCCCCAGTAGGATCCGTCCTTACACTAGTTCCACTCAAGGGTGACAAAGACGAGGACAACACGCTCCCAGAGTCACAGGTGACCAAGTCGGCGCCCACATCACCACCAGGGCTGAGGCTGTCGCAGAAGAGGATCAAGGCCCCCGACAGACTGAACTTGAAATGTTTTTCCACCAGCCCCGTCGGACTCTTTTTTTAACAGGGGTGAATGTGGTAGTCACCACTAAGTAGCATTACATGTATTACGGCACTGCCCGTATAGTAGAGTTACATGGGTAAATCCCTGCCTGCTGGCTCCGCCCAGTAGGCGGAGTATAAATGTGTGTGCTCGCCGGTGCTGCAGCCATTCTGGTTCCAGCTACAGGAGGCACAACATCTTTGTTCAATAAAGCCTCAATTATTCCACTACTCTCATCTTTGTGGTAATTGATCGTGCCTCACCTTGTGCTTTGGAAGATTAAGCATTCAATAATCTTTTTGGAGCCAGGTCTCCGTTGTCACCACTACATTACATTCCCATGTGGCTCTTTGTGCCTGTATCTCACCAACTTTATTAATCACATTTTGTGCACTTACTCATGTACACACCTAACTTTACGAAGACCGCTTTGTCTTTTCTAGATTCCTGTGGTAGCTCGAAACAGACACTGGAGGCTTCCAATAGTTAGCAAGAGGGTTTATTGATGAAAGGTAGTTAAGTAATAGGCACAGAACACAATACAGTAGGTATTAACACTTCAGATCCGGGGTTCACACTCCCGGGGTCCTGCTCCCTGGGCCCCGAGCAAACTCCCTATGTGCCACGGTCCATGCGCTCCTGCACAAGTGGCCCTGAGCTAGGCACGTGGGGCTGGATTCTCCGCTCCCCATGCTGAAATCGCGATCGGCGAGGGGGCGGAGAATCCCCGATGACGCCAAAATCGGGGGCAGTGTCGCTTTCTCGATGCTCAGCCCCCTAAAAAGCAGCGTGCTCTAGTAATACGCCGAGCCATGTATCCACGGCATCAGGCCATTACCTGAGGCCCGACCCGCGATTCTCCGTCCCCAACCGGCCGTGTTCCCGACGGCATGGGACACGTGTGCGGACTCAGTCTGGCGCTGCCACAGTTGGGGGAGGGCCGATCTGCGGGCAGGGGGGGACTTCATAAGGGGCTGGGGGCACTATGTTCGGGTGGTCTGGGGCCTTAACAGGCACAGCTGGTTGATTAGAATCAGGAATCCCTGGCTCCCCTTGGCTGGACAGAGTTGCAGGAGTGTTAATAACGCTCGCTGAACTTGTCGACTCCAAGTTGAGTCAACACCCCTTGACTCCTCAAATGGTCGGCATGCTTTCTGATGGCCTTCTCGTTAACACTAACCACATAAGACACTGGCACTGACTGGGTCACAACCCATCCTTCTAACCAAGGCAGGCCTGAAGCGCAATTACAGACCAAAACTGGGTCTCCCACCCGGAATGACCCGTCACCCCTCTGCTCTGACCACTGACTCTTCTGGGAGGCCTGACGTGCCTCCACCCTCCTTGCTAAATTTGGAAACACAAGATCCAGTCGGGTTATCAATCAACAGCAGGTAAGTTGGTGTGACTCTCATTGGGGAATGAGGGGTTGAGTTGTACAAAGCATTCGGCAATCGCTGGTGAAGTGGTTTATCAGATTGCTTTTTCATGACATCCTCGAAACTTTGAATGACCCTCTCAGCCAGTCCATTCGAAGCTGGGTGGTTGGGGGCTGTCCTTGTGTGTCATATGCTATTTGCTTGTGCAAAAACTTGGAAACCATCACTGGTGAAGGAGTGCCATTGTCTGAAACAATTGACTCAGGAAGCCCATGAATGGCAAACACTCGGTACAAGGCATCGTCCGTGACCACAAAGGTAGTGGCCCCCATCCCCTTGAACCATTAGCCACTTAAAGTGGACATTCACCAACACCAAAAACATCTTGCTCATAAACAATGTACAGTCAACGTGGACCCTGGTCCCCGGGCGACCTGGCTATTCCCAAGGGTGAAGGGTGGCAGAAGGGGGCAAGGATTGCTGCATTTGCATGGTGGCACTATTATGCTAGTTCCATGGCTTTATCTATATCTGGCCACCAGATGTAGCTGCACATCAGCACCTTTGTCTGCCCTGGGTAGCTGTTGAAGGAGGGGCCCCCTGGCCTGAGGCGGGAAGACAACCCGTAACATAAGAACATAAGAATTCGGAACAGGAGTAGGCCATCTGGCCCCTCGAGCCTGCTCCGCCATTTAATGAGATCATGGCTGATCTTTGTGGACTCAGCTCCACACTCCGGCACGTACACCATATCCCCAAATCCCTTTATTCTTTAGAAAGGCATCTATCTTTTTCTTAAAAACGTTTAAAGAAGGAGCCTCAACTGTTTCACTGGGCAAAAAATTCCAGAGATTCACAACCCTTTGGGTGAAGATGTTCCTCCTACACTCCGTCCTAAATCTACCTCCCCTTATTTTGAGGCTATGCCCCCTAGTTCTGCTGTCCCCGACCAGTGGAAACAACCTGCCCGCATCTATCCTATCTATTCCCGTCATAATTTT
This sequence comes from Scyliorhinus torazame, assembly GCF_047496885.1. Taxonomy (NCBI): domain Eukaryota; kingdom Metazoa; phylum Chordata; class Chondrichthyes; order Carcharhiniformes; family Scyliorhinidae; genus Scyliorhinus; species Scyliorhinus torazame. Next base: position 55,567,765 of record NC_092716.1, on the reverse strand, counting down.
ATATGTCTCAATAAAATCCCCCCGCATCCTTCTAAACTCCAATGAGTACAGTCCCAGTCTACTCAACCTCTCGTCATAATCTAATCCCCTCAACTCTGGGATCAACCTAGTGAATCTCCTCTGCACTCCCTCCAGTGCCAATATGTCCTTTCTCAGGTAAGGAGACCAAAACTGAACACAATACTCCAGATGCGGCCTCACCAACACCCTATACAATTGCAGCATAACCTCCCTAGTCTTGAACGCCATCCCTCTAGCAATGAAAGACAAAACTCGATTAGCCTTCTTAATCACCTGTTGCACCTGCACACCAACGTTTGCAACTCGTGCACCAGCACACCCAGGTCCCTCTGCACAGCGGCATGTTTTAACATCTTACCGTTTAAATAATAATCCATTCTGCTGTTATTCCTCCCAAAATGGATAGCCTCACACTTGGCAACATTGAATTCCATCTGCCAGACCCTAGCCCATTCACCTAACCTATCCAAATCCTTCTGCAGACTTCCGGTATCTTCTGCACTTTTTGCTTTACCACTCATCTTAGTGTTGTCTACAAACTTTGACACATTGCACTTGGTCCCCAACTCCAAATCGTCTATGTAAATTGTGAACAACTGCGGGACCAACACTGATCCTTGAGGGACCCCACTAGTTACAGGTTGCCAACCAGAGAAACACCCATTAATCCCCACTCTCTGCTTTCTGTTAGTTAACCAATCCTCTACCCATGCTACCACTTTACCCTCAATGCCATGCATCTTTAGTTTATGCAGCAACCTTTTGTGTGGCACCTTGTCAAAAGCTTTCTGGAAATCCAGATATACCACATCCATTGGCTCCCCGTTATCTACTGCACTGGTAACGGCCTCAAGAAATTCTACCAAATTAGGTCCAGAATTACACCGTCTTCACATATCAACTCATCCTGACGAGTGAAGTAGGGCCTCAGGTATTCAGACTTCTCCTAATACCAGCCAATCTATAATCAGCCATTTAGCCTTTAAAAGAATCGGCTCTCCCAGAAGAGCCAGTCACGAATGTGCCCCCTGGGCACTGGCAGAGTGTCTAGGAAGTTTAAAGCCAGAATGATCTTCTGGGATTCAGGTGGTAGCGGAATGTTAATGTATAGGGTTTGGTGACTTAATGCATCCACATTAGCAACCTGCATCCCAGACCAGTGCAGGAAAGCATATTTGTGGGCCACCAACAACAAGGCCCAACATTGCACCCTCCCCGAAGCTCTAAGCTGTATGGACTTATCTTCCCTTAAAAGGCCCAATAATGGCTTGTCGTCAGTCACTGTGTCGAACTGTCAACCGTACACATACTGGTGGAATTTCGTCACACTGTATGTAACCGCTAAGCCCTCCTTCACAATATGGGCATAGTTTTGTTCTGCTTCTGAACAGGTCCTTGGGACAAAGGCAATAAGACGTTCTGAACCGTCTCCCATTTTGTGGGATAAAACTAGCCCTGTACCATAAGGGGGCACATCCCATGTCAGCCCGATTGTTTTTCCTGAGTCAAAATGCATCATGAAGTGTGAAGACTGTCATGCTTGCTTCTCAACTCAGAAGACTTCCTCTTGGGGACGTTTCCATTGCCACCACTGATTCTTCCTGAATAGCTGGTTTAATGGAGTCAATGTGGCTAACTTCAAAATGAATCTCCCATAGTAATTTAAATCATAGAATCATAGAATTTACAGTGCAGAAAGAGGCCATTTGGCCCATCGAGTCTGCACCGGCCCTTATAAAGAGCACTCTACTTAAGCCCATGCCTCCACCCTATCCCCATAATAAGTAACCTCACCTAACCGTTTTGGAACCTGGCGCCAATTTTGCATTGCCAATCCATCTAACCTGCACATCTTTGGACTGTGGAATGAAACCGGAGCACCCGGAGGAAACCCAATCAGACATGGGGAGAAAGTGCAAACTCCACAGAGTTACGCGAGGGCGGATTTGAACCAGGGACACTGGAGCTGTGAGGCAGTAATGCTAGCCACTTTGCCACCGTGCCACCCCTACTGAAGAAGGATTTAAGCTCACAGACATATCTGGGTGCAGGGATGTCTTGTATGGTCTTAACCTTATCTTCCAGGGGGTGCAGCCATGTCACATCAGCACACAATCCTAGGTATGTCATGTTTGAGCCCTGAAAAGTACATTTTTTGCATTTTAGGCGGAACCCTGCATCACAAAACCTCTTTAATACTTCTTCTAGGTTGGCCATGTGTTCTTCTGGTGTAATGCTGGTGACTAAAACGTCTTCAAGGTAAACCATCATCTTGGGAATTCCCTGGAGGAGATTTTCCATTGTGTGTTGGAAGATAGCGCAGGCTGAAGTGATGCCAAACGGCAGTCTGGTATATTCGAAGTACGAGAGGTCATAGTTTTAGGGTAAGAGGCAGCAGATTTAAATCAGAGGTGAGGAGAAATTTCTTCTATCAAAGGGTCGTGAATCTGTGGAATTCGCTACCCCAGTGCGGTGGATGCTGGTACAGTGAGTAAATTTAAGGAGGAGATAAATAGATTTTTAATTAGTAGGGGTTTGATGGGTTATGGAAAAGAGGCAGGAAAGTGGAGTTGTGACCGAAAGGAGATTAGTCACGATCATATTGAATGGCAGAGCGAGTGTGGTAGTCACCACTGATGTATATATTGTATATATAGGATGCTGATATAGGTGCTTTACAGTAAGGCCCCTGTCCTGCAGTTACGGGGGTAGTTCCCTGCCTGCTGGCTCCACCCAGTAGGCAGAGTATAAATATGTGTGCTCCCAGTACAGCCGCCATTTTGTCAGCTGCTGTAGGAGGCCACACATCTCAGTGTAATAAAGCCTCGATTACATCCTACTCTCGTCTTTGTGTAATTGATCGTGCATCAATTTATTACACTGAGTTTTTCAGAAGATGGACCTCCGAATCAAGCCGGATCGCCTGCAGCTGCATCCGCAAGCAGACAACGCCAAAAAGGACGTTGAACATTGGCTAGCCTGTTTTGAAGCGTACATTGGGTCTGCGCCAGACAAAATTCCAGAAGCACAGAAGCTCCAGACCCTTTACACGAGGTTGAGCTCCAACGTCTTTCCGCATGTCCAGGACGCGCCGACCAACGCAGAGGCCATGGCGCTACTGAAGGAAAACTACGCTCAGCGGACTAACACACTCTACGCCAGGCACTTCCTCTCCCGGTGAGTCGGTGGAAGATTTCTGCCGTGCCCTGTTCCCCCTAGTTAGAGACTGTGACTGTCCGGCCGTTTCGGCCACGGAACACTCAAATGTGCTAATGAGAGACACATTTGTTACGGGCATAGGGTCTGACTACATCCACCAGTGCCTCTTAGAGGGGGCCACGCTCAACCACACGGCGACCAAAAAACTAGCGTTTTCACTTACAGTCACGTAACATTCAGGCCTATGCCCCCGACCGCGTGGCCCATCCCCCCTGTGCATCGTGGACCCTGCTGACGGCCGCTCCATCGTGGACCCCATCAGCGACCGCCCTCAGCCAATCCCATGCCTGTGCCGCGCGGCAGCTAACTAATCTCGGGGGGCCCAAATGTTACTTCTGTGGGCAGCCAAAACACCCCCGACAGCGCTGCCCAGTGCGGAGCGCCCTCTGCAAGGCCTGTGGCAAGAAGGGACATTTTTCTGCAGTGTGCCAGGCCCGCTCAATCGCCGCTATTGTCCCGGCACCCCCCACATGCAGCCAGTGGGTGCCGCCATCTTCCCCTCCTAGGACCACGTGCGGCCAGTGGACGTCGCCATCTTGCTCAACTTGCAACACGTGCGGCCCATGGGCGATGCCATCTTGTTCCTCCCAAGACCAACGGGCGCCGCCATCTTGCTTTCCCCACGACACGTGCGGCCCGTGGGCACCATCATCTTACCCGACTCAGGACCCATGCCCGTCGGGCACCTCATCCAGCCACTCATCGCCTGCAACCGCCAACGACCAGCCGCGTATCGCCTCGGTCACGATTGACCAGTCTCGACCACACAACCTCGCGACTGCTTCAACTAAAGTGAAGGTCAACAGGCACGAGATCTCCTGTCTGCTGGACTCCGGGAGCACTGAGAGCTTCATTCTCCCCGATATGGTAAGTCGCTGCTCCCTCGCGGTACACCCCGCTAACCAGAGAATCTCCCTGGCCTCCGGGTCCCACTCCGTGGCGATCCGGGGGTACTGCATCGCCACTCTCACTGTCCAGGGCGTGGAGTTCAACTGCTTCCGCCTCTACGTCCTCCCCAACCTCTGCGCTGCCTTGCTACTCGACCTGGACTTCCAGAGCCTAACCCTGAAATTCGGCGGGCCCCTACCACCCCTTACTGTGTGCGGCTTACTGTGTGCGACCCTTAATGTCGACCCACCTTCCCTGTTTGCAAACCTAACCCCGGATTGCAAACCTGTCGCCACCAGGAGCAGACGGTACAGCGCCCAGGACAGGACATCAGGTCTGAAGTCCAGCGGCTGCTTCGGGAAGGCATCATCGAGGCCAGTACCAGCCCCTGGAGAGCCCAAGTGGTAGTGGTCAAAACTGGGAAGAAAAACAGGATGGTCATTGACTACAGTCAGGCCATCAATCGGAACACACAGCTCGACGCATACAACCTCCCACGCATATCTGATATGGTCAACCAGATTGCACAATACCGGGTCTTCTCGACAGTAGACCTGAAATCTGCCTACCACCAGCTCCCCATCTGCAAGGCGGACCGCCCATACACTGCGTTCAAGGCAGACGGCCGCCTTTACCACTTTCTTAGTGTTCCCTTCGGCGTCACCAACGCGGTCTCGGTCTTCCAACGGGAGATGGACCGTGATGTGTTGAGTGCTCTGGATCCGTGGAACACATACAGGCCACCAACACTTAAAATAGTACAGCACTACTTTATTAAGTTAGAAACTGTTGAACATACTTTCACTGTGGGTTAACACGATGTTAAATGAAACTAAAGACCTATGCCTGTCCTAACCAGTCTATGCACTCAGCACATGGTGAAGATCTGTGCTGTAAGCTGTAAGCTCTGCCCTTCTGAGAGGCTGCATCCCGAATGAGCGGGAACTCTGATGCCCTCTGTCTATATAGTGAGTGTGCTCTAACTGGTGATTGGCTGCGGTGTTGTGTGTGTTGATTGGTCTTGCCGTGTGTCCACAAGTGTGTGCGGCTGCACTATGATATACTGGTGCATATTATGACAGACCGAATGGTTGACGGGTACGGGCTGCGGGCCACTTTCCCGTACCAGGACAATGTCACCATCTGCGGCCACGATCAGCAGGATCATGACCCAACCTTGCCAAATTTCTCCATACCGCCACTCTCCTCAACCTCACGTATAACAAGGAGAAGTGCGTGTTCAGCACGAACCACTTAGCCATCCTCGGCTATGTGGTCCAGAATGGATTTCTGGGGCCCGACCCCAATCGCATGCGCCCCCTCATGGAACTCCCCCTCCCCCACTGCCCCAAGGCCCTCAAACGTTGCTGGGGTTCTTTTCATATTACGTTCAGTGGGTCCCAAACTATGCGGACAAGGCCCGCCCACTCATTCAATCCACTGTTTTTCCTCTGACGGACAAGGCTCACCAGGCCTTTAACCGTATCAACGCCGACATCGCCAAGGCCGTGATGCACGCGGTCGACGAGACGCTCCCTTTCGAAGTCGAGAACGATGCATCAGACGTCGCTCTGGCCGCCACCCTCAACCAGGCAGGCAGGCCCATGGCATTCTTTTCCCGCACCCTCCATGCCTTCGAAATTCGGCACTCCTCCGTCAAAAAAGAGGCCCAAGCCATCGTTGAAGCTGTGCAGCATTGGAGGCATTACCTGGCCGGTAGGAGATCCACTCTCCTCACTGACCAATGGTCGGTTGCCCTCATGTTTCATAACACATAGCGAGGCAAGGTCAAAAACTATAAAATCTTGAGGTGGAGGATCGAGCTCTCCACCTACAATTACGAGATTTTGTATTGCCCCGGTAAGCTCAACGAGCCCCCCGATGCCCTATCCTGAGGTACATATGCCAGCGCACAAGTGGACCGACTCCGGACCCTGCACGACAACCTCTATCACCCAGGGGTCACACGTTTTTACCATTTCATCAAGGCCCGCAACCTGCCCTACTCCATCGAGGAAGTCAGGGCGATCACCAGAGACTGCCAGGTCTGCGCGGAGTGTAAACCGCACTTCTACCGGACTGACCGTGCGCACCTGGTGAAGGCCTCACGCCCCTTTTACCCCCTCTACCGACTGCAACACGTACTTTCTCAGTGTGGTCGATGAATATTCCCAATTCCCCTTCGCCATCCCATGCCCCGACATGACGTCTGCCACCGTCGTCAAAGCCCTCAACACCATCTTTGCTCTGTTCGGCTTCCCCGCCTATTTCCACAGCGACTGGGATCCTCATTCATGAGCGATGAGCTGCACCAGTACCTGCTAAACAGGGGCATTGCCTCGAGCAGGACGACCAGCTACAACCCCAGGGGAAATGGGCAGGTGGAGAAGGAAAATGGGACGGTCTGGAGGGCCGTCCAGCTGGCCCAATCGTCCAGAAATCTCCCGGCACCCCCACTGGCAAGAGGTCCTCCCCGACGCACTTCACTCCATTCGGTCGCTCCTGTGCACCGCGACTAATGAAACCCCCCCATGAACGTCTCTTTGCCTTCCCTAGGAAGTCCACCTTTGGGGTTTCGCTCCCGACATGGCTGGCAGCTCTAGGACCCGTTCTCCTCCGTAGACACGTTCGACTTCACAAGGCGGACCCGTTGGTTGAGAGGGTACAGCTACTTCACGCTAACCCGCAGTACGCCGACGTAGCGTACCCTGACGGCCGCCAAGACACAGTCTCCCTCAGGGACCTGGCACCAGCTGGTTCCACCCCCACACCCCCCCTGCCCCGGCGCCATCCTCCCTCCCCCCGGCGCACCCCACCGCAGCCCCCGCTCCGGGACAATCCATCCTCCCCTTGCTCATACCCGGGGATGAAGAGGATTTCAACATGCTCCCGGATTCACCGAAGACCAAGCTGCCGCCGGAGTCGCCACCAGCACTGTGGCGTTCTCAATGACAGATCAAGGCACCGGACCGACTGTATTTGTAATATTATCTATACTTTTAAAACACAACTATCTGTATATAGTTCTCCACCACCCCCGCCGGACTCATTTTTTTAACAGGGGGTGAATGTGGTAGTCACCACTGATGTATATATTGTATATATAGGATGTTGATATAGGTGCTTTACGGTAAGGCCCCTGCACTACAGGTACGGTGGTAGATCCCTGCCTGCTGGCTCCGCCCAGTAGGCGGAGTATAAATATGTGTGCTCCCAGTGTAGCAGCCATTTCGTCAGCTGCTGTGGGAGGCCACACATCTCAGTGTAATAAAGCCTCGATTACCTCCTACTCTCGTCTTTGTGTAATTGATCGTGCATCAGCGAGCTTGAGGGGCTGAATTGCCTACTCCTGCTCCTAGTTCTTGCGTCCTAAGAAGCCTCAGTGGGAATTGATTGTAGCAGACTTCTGAGACTCCACATCCAACTTTCATTGCAGGTAGGCATGACTGAGGTTCAATTTGGGATAGGCGGGGCCCCTCCCCAGCTTGGTGTAGAGGTCCTTGATTCGAGGAATCGGATATCAATCAACCTGGGCAGTTTGATTTATGGTTGGCTTATAATACTCACAATCCTTATCGAATGATCAGATTTAAGGAGCGGGATTATCGGCTCTTCCCACTTTGAAAACTAAACTGGCTTGATTATACCCAGCTCTTCCAATCATGGCGGCACAGTGGTTAGCACTGTTGTTTCACAGCGCAGGGTCCCGGGTTCAATTCCCAGCTAGGGTGCCTGTCTGTGCGGAGTCTGCGCATTCTCTCTGTGTCTGCGTGGGTTTCCTCCGGGAGCTCCGGTTTCCTCCTACAAGTCCCGAAAGACCTGCTTGTTCGGTGAATTGGACATTCTGAATTCTCCCTCTGTGTACCCAAACAGCGCCGGAATATGGCGACCAGGGGATTTTCACAGTAACTTCATTGCAGTGTTAATGTAAGCCTTCTTGTGGCACTAAATAAGATTATATTATTATAGCTCTGCTTCAACATTTTGATGTACTGCGTATGGCACTGCTCTGGCTCTGAAGAACTTGGGCACGAATCTGGATTGACATATATCTTGGTTTTTATGCCCTTAATCCAGCCCAATTCCTCGTGGAATACGTTCTCTTACCTCCTTTGTTTTATATAATCATTATGATCTTTCTCCGCAAAGTTAAACTTATAGCATTGGAGGATAATCAAGGGCCTTGGATTGAAATGTTCTTCAACCAATTTTACTATCTGGTCAAAGGTCTTCGAGTCAGGTGCCTCCGGGAATGCGAGGTTGCTAACCAAATGATGCATATGGCCCACAAACTGTCAGACGGATCACCTTCTGATTGTCCTTGTGATCTTGTTTGCAATAAAAAAATTGGAGCGGCTCAACGTGCTGACTCCAGTCCTGAACCCCTTGGTCAAATGGGTCTACTTTCCCAATGATGGGCATTCTCACTCACGATTTAAATGATTCCGACTCTTGCTGGTTCTTCTCTATTTTCTCAACCATTCCTTCCTTCCCTCTCAATCTACAATTACTGTCAGCTGCAGTGATTCAAAACTCTTACCTTGTCGCCAACGTGGTGACTCGAGACATACACTGGAGGTTTCCAGCAGTTAACAAAGTGGTTTATTGATGAAAGATAAAGTAGTTAGATAACAGGGGCAGGATTCTCCGACCCCCCCGCTGGGAAATGGAAAAGGTCCATCACGGCGGGACCTGGCTTGTCGGGCGTCTAGCGGGGTCCTTGGGGTGTGGGGTGCGGGGGAATCTGGCTCCGGGGGCGGGGGGCCCATGGTGGCCTGCCTCGTGATCGGGGCCCACCGATCTGCGGGCGCGCCTGTGCCGTGGGGGCACTCTTTCCCTCCGCGCCGGCCTCTGTAGGGCTCCGCCATGGCAGGCGCGGAGAAGACACCCCCCTGCGCATGCCCAGGAACACACCGGCCGGTCTGCGCATGCACAGAACCATGCCGGCGGTTCTGCGCATGCGCCGGCCCTTTACCGCCGGTTGGCGCGGCGCCAACCTCTCCGCTGCCGGTCTAGCCCCCGGAAGTGCGGAGGATTACGCACCTTCCGGTCGGCCCGATGCCGGAGTGGTTTGCGCCGCTTTTGCTGCCGCCGTCGAGCCATCCGGCCAGTTGCGGGAGAATCCCGCCCCAGGTGTAGAACAGGTCTTAACAATTTGGCTCCAGGGTCCCATTCCAAGGGTCCTGCGCAAACTCTCTATTGGCCAGAGTCCACATGCTCCCATGCAATTGGCCCTGAGCTGGTCACATGGTCCGAGGAGTCAGCCCCCTTAAAGGGACCACGCTATCACAGTTCCCATCTAATTCTGCCTGATTTCTAACTTGGTCCTTCCCAGTTCTTCATGCACTTTGTTCCTAGTTTTTAATACTACTTCTTGATGCCCAATCCACTTGCAAACTGATTTACACCCGCCCCCACAGCTCACCTGCCTGTGAAAATAATTGGTCCTGGCTCTGTTCAGGTGCAACCGGTCTATCGTGAAAAAGTTCCCTGCCACAAACCCGATCCCAATGTCCCAGCAATCTGAAGCTCTCCTGCCTGTTCATGTCTCTAGCCGTGCATTAACGTGCCTTATCTTCCTTTCCTATGCACACTAGTACATGGCACTAGGAGTAAACCAGAGATTATGACCTTTGAGATGCTGCTTTATAACTTCCTCCCTAGACCCTTGAGCTCTGACTTCAGGACCTCAACCTTCTTCCACCCTCTGCCAGTGGTTCTGACATGGACGATTAATTGTATAATATTTGAGCATTAAATTGTATTTAGATAGTGGCCATTAACAGGGGTCCCAGCTGTGCTCATATATATAGCTGCTGGCCGTAACTGTGGTTGTTGGATTGAAGATGCACAATATGTAATGTGTGTCTCTGTAGATAAAATCTCGACTGTGTATAAAGACTAGTCTCCAGTTACATCATTCAGCATCTAGCTTTATGAATTAAAACGTGGAGTACAGCTTCTGGCTCCATCTTTCCAAAGGGTTGCACATTCTCTGTGAATCCCCATAACCCGACACCAAGGAAGTGACATACCATACAGGTCTGGCATCGACAACAGCTGATTTGTGTGCCTGTTTGTCCCCTGTCTACTGAGTTTTCAATTGTTACTGCATTCCTACAATTTGCTGAACCCTCATGCTGTCATTTGCTTCACTAGTGCCAGGCTGAGGCCTATACTCCTTTGAGGTATTGTCACTGGCTCTGAGATTCAATGCTGAATATTTGTTCAAGAGTGCCATGCTCCTGAAGAATTTTTCTGTTTCTCCTGTCCAAGTGCTCACTGGCATGCTAATCTAAACTTTATCTTGTCCTCGGGTGACCATTTGGAACCTGTAATCCAGAAAGCATTCAGCCACCCTGCAGTAAATCCAGCCCCACCCAAGCTTGGTGTGAATTCAAGCAGCTGGAAGCTCTTACTGTAAACATGGGCATTCAGGAATCATCCTGAAGTTCCACATGGCATGGGAATCAAATATCATAGGTCTCAGCTGCCTTCCCATTATAATTGGAAACTTAAAATGAGGTGATTATTTTACTTTTTTTTTAGAAATTTAGAGTATCCAATTATTTCTTCCAATTAAGGGGCAATTTAGCATGGCCAATCCACCTAGCCTGCACACCTTTTTGGGTTGTGGTGGTGAGACCCACGCAAACACAGGGAGAATGTGCAAACTCAACACGGACACTGACCCAGGGTAGGGATTGAACCTGGGACCTCATCGTCCCCTATCACTAACCACTGTGCCACCCGAAAATAATTCTTAAGATAATTACTATTAACTAGGTCTAAACTCGGGCAGCATGTGCCGCAGTGGTTAGCACTGGGACTGCGGGGCTGAGGACCTGGGTTCGAATCCCGGCCCTGGATCACTGTCCGTGTGAAGTTTGCACATTCTCCCTATGTCAGCATAGGTTTCACCCCACAACCAAAAGATGTGCAGGTTAGGTGGATTGGCCATGCTAAATTGCCCCTTAATTGGAAAAAAATAAAATAATTGGGTACTCTAAATTTATTTTTTTAAAAACTAGGTCTAAACTAGGGCAGCACGGTGGTGCAGTGGGTCGCACTGCTGCCTCACGGCGCCGAGATCCCAGGTTCAATCTCGGCTCTGGGTCACTGTCCGTGTGGAGTTTGCACATTCTCCCCGTGTCTATGTGGGTTTCTCCCCCCAACCAAAAGATGTGCAGATAGGTGGATCGGCCACCCTAAATTGCCCCTTAATTGGAAAAAATGAATTGGGTACTCTAAATTTATTTTTTAAACTAGGCCTAAACTGCACTGTTATTGATCTATTTGCAAGCTAACCATAAATTAAAATAATGTGCAGGAGTACGGGGAATGGCACTAAGTCATGATACTTGTTTGGAGAGCTGGTACAGAGACGATGGGCCAAATGTCCTTCTTCTGCACTGTAACAATTCTGTGATTCTGTGATTTACTCGAGTTGAACAAGAGCCACTGCGATACTAAAAATAATTATCTAGATATTTAACCTAGATAGGTACCTTTTATATCTGTAGTTCATTTTGAGCCAGGCATGAGATACCACACCCCTCTTCTCTACCAATTTCTTGCTATCACCAATTCCACTCTGCTGCGACTCATCCAGCTCTGTCTGCAAGCTCCTTGTTGAGTTTATTATGACACAGCTAGTTAGCAGCTGCACCTTGTAGCAAGTTTAACCTGGCAGGGGAAAACTTCTCAAACAGATTTAAAATATCCAGTCTGTCAGTAGCAATTATGCTCCTCAATGATTGGGCAGTTTGAAATTTGCGTTTCGCATCAGATGATTCATGTTTCACAGGATGCACAACAGTGAAACTGATTGTCTTCGTGTTTCAGCTTCCCATGGTTTAAAAATATCCACACATTTCATGATGTGATCCAATATGCATGATTTCCCTGTTGTTTTGTAAAATAGAAAGGAACACACGTATTTATATAGCACCTGTCTTCAGGACACCACAAACGTTTCACAGTCAACACATTACTTATGGAGTGTTATCCACATAGGCAAAACTAACTCAGGGGCATTTTATACGTGTGGGGATCTGGTTGAGATGTTGTCCCTCCAACCCATTGAATGGACCTCTTTGCTAACACTACTACTACTAAGAAAAGCTAATGCGTCCAATATATCAGATAATATTCACCCCTCCAACAGGCCGTTAGAGCCTGGGTGCCCCTCAGATAAGGAAACAAAAGCATTGTTAGTGTGGCTCGGTGAATAGCTGATTGCCATTCACCAATATGAGGTATTGTACATACGCAGACCACATTATGCCCCTGTTTATGAACAGCATGGATTTTTAAAGGGACTGACTAATTTGAATGCAGTTACTCCAACTGTATAAAAGATGAGCAATGAGAAGTTTGCCTAAAATTGTTCAATGAGAGCAGGTTTGATCCAAACCTCATTTCTTCAGCAGAAGTATTACTACAGGAGACATGAAGCAGCCACACTTTAGCTATTTGGTTCAAGTTTAATATGTCTAGTCACATTGCACGTATTCATTTGGCATGTGCCAAATGTGTTTACTCTTATTTCAAATCCAACTCCAACTCCAAATTGCATTTTTAGTCAACACCTTCAGGGTTGTGGTACCAAAGTGATCTTCCTAATGGAGGCACTCTCAGGTTCCAGGTTCGAAATGCATTGGCAGCCACTTTCATTCTCGATCCTCAATCCAGCTATAGGCATTTAAAGTCTACACTTCTATGTAAACATTTCCAAACCTAGCCACTTACATCTGTAGCAATCCATCCTATTTATTTTATGCTCCCTACATCTATCTCATGTGTTTTCATCAAAAGAAGTAGAGGTAAAGTTAAAATAAAATATATTTATTAGGTTTTTTTAATCCATATGAGTTCCACTTCTGAAACTAACATTACAGACAATATAAAACTACGAAATTCAATCTGAAATTTAGAAGTGAGGTATTCAGAAAGGTCCATCATTTTGATAGCTGAAACCGAGGGCAGCACTCTATTTAGTGCTACAGTTGAGCTTTGTTATTACAAATTCTGCTATTACAATCATCTTCTATTAAACGTTTCCCTTGGTCCTGGAGAAAGCTGCATTATATTAGTTAAGGGATTCACTGAGGCATATCTCGAAGAAGAAGTACTTTACCAGTTTTTGTGAGTTAGTAAGAACAATAGCTCGTGTGACCTTAGAGAGTATTCCCAGTATGTTTGCAGCTGCACTAACTTTTCTTCCACGGCGCAAAACGCCACAAGAGGCTCCAGAGGGAACAGCACTTGTGCTTATCTTGTTTTGTCAGTGAATTTCTTTCAGCAGGGCAGAGAAGAAAAACAATTAAAATACTGTATTTGAGAACCATTCTCCTTGTTCACGTACAACAGCTTCACGTGTAGTTAATAAATTGTATTGCAGTGTTTTGTAATGAGCCAAAGCATTTGATAAAGATTCCACAGATATCATAAATACATTAGTTTGACTGTGACAGATATCTTCAATAAAATATTTTGTGAGATTATTATTTTGAAATAAGCACTAATGGCCCACTTTGAGATTTTTTGAGACAAACTCCTTAATAAATCACTTAAACTCTTAAAATAAATCTTACTTTTAAAAATCTACAGTTGCACAGCACATTTTGCGATCCCATCGGTAAATAGCTAACTAACCCTATAGGACTATGCAATGCACTAATGGTAGACCCCACAAAACGGAAGACAGCAGATACCTGATGTCTGGTATTGATCTAACGCTATTTTAATGTGTCTCTGTTGACATTCATGTCCTGTGGTAAAGAATATTGCCTAAATTAGTTAGCCGATTGGTTCTGTTGATTAATGACAACACACTTGGGGATCTACTACACTTTGTGTGACAGAATAATCAGTAGAACCACAGAAACCACTGGTGGCATTATTTACTCCTCATTTTTTAAGTTCATTTATTAAATTATTTAATTTCTACTTCCTAACTGGCAATTTATTAAAATGACATGTTCTTCGATGTGAGATGTTGTTACTTGTCACAAATGGGTAAGAAAACAAGTTAAACAAGGTGTTTGAATCAATTTCTCATAGCTCGAGGGATTGAAAATGCATAATCAAGATTCAAGAGTTGACCTTGTCTAATATCTGGTTTTGTCATATCTGACACATAAAAAGTCCACTTCATAACGGATTTGATTCTATAACGAGTGTTTTAGCAGCATTGGAATAAAAACCTATAACTAGGATAACATTTACATAACAAAAGCAACTTACTCAGATGTTGCACTGGAAAATCAATATAAACTAATATCACTGCATTATAAATGATTTTCTTTTATGTAAACTTGTATGTAGTTCATATGTTTTTATAGTGAGACCTTTTACAAACGTTTGAACTAGTCTGAATCAATAGTAGTCAAATGGTGTAAAGTCACTTTAATTAGCAGTAGAGACCAACTGCTATAGTAAGTGGAATTGCTGTCATGCACTTCAGCTGTAGGTAAGGTAAGTGTGAAAGAGAAAATAGATGCAATAAAAATTCTAAATCTAATGTCTCTGAAAACTGCAATTACAAGGTTCAATTTCTTTTTTTTTGCGATTGTAAATAACATTTTATTGAGTTTTTCGGAAGCTATAACAGAGACAAGCCTGCATCATAGAGACATAGCCAGTCACCCATACAGTGCAGATAAATGTGTCTCCACTCCAATACCCAGTGGTGAGCAGAGAAAAATACAGTATCAGGAATAGACCCATACATAATAAAGGAAATACTGTCAAAACAATTGGGGGGGATGTACAAGAATCCAGCAGCATGGTTGCCAATCATATCCAAGATGATACTGCTCGCAGAACATCCCAGGACCATTGAAATACTTCAAACTATCATTTAGCTCCGAGGTTATTTGCCTGCAATGGAAACTTTCTGATTGAGTACTCACCATCTGTCAAGAGCAATAGCAATTTGTAAATTCAGTGATTAAAGTCAAATCTTCTGACATAACAGAAACTCAGGAAGATAAAAGTAAAAATACTGTGGCTGCTGGAAATCTGAAATAAAAACAGAAAATTCTGGGAAAACGCAGCTGGTCTGGCAGCATCTGTGGAGAGAGAAACAGATTCAACACTTCAAGTCTGTGTGAATCTTCTTCAGAGCTGGAAGAGAGGTTTTGAGCGGGGTGTTGGGTTGGAGTTACCTCCATTACACCGAGGGATCAGAAAAGCCAACAAAGAAAGGAAAGTGTGTTTTACGCCTATCCTGCAAGCAGCAAATTGATTAGAAAACTGATGGTAGTGGATTGGACACCGCTATACACCCAAAATTGTTATCCAATACACTGAGCTTCAGTTAGGGTGTATAACGGGTGGCTGATATGCAACAAGCAGTCTTCTCCCACTTTCCAAAGCAAAAGGTACTGGCTGTATGTTTATGGAATATTTTGACAAGCATAAATCTATACCTCCAACTCCAGTATGATATGTCTGGACCGAGACTTGTCCATGAGTACAGAGTGGAGAGGAAGGGTTGGAATCATAGATTGCTTTGTTGCCTTTCTATCAGTTTTACAAATTTAAAGGGTGAATTTAACTATCCCTCGCAGAAACAAGGCAGATAGAATGGAGGAGGCAGGCAAGTTTTAACCACTGCCTTCCTGCCTTGACCTGACCAACTGCCACTTTAAACTGCAGGTGACAGGAATCCATACCTGAAACCAATGGGTTCTTCTTTAAGTGTACAAATCGGTATTCAATGACATCACCCAGCCTTGACTACAATATTAACCTGCTGCCTGAGCAGGGCAGAATTTTTATATACTGTACAATAGTTCACAAGTGGAATTAGATTGTGACTATCCTTCTAAAACATTACTAGTCTGCTGTACTGGTTCATTTTAGTGCAAAATAGTCAAAGGGTTTAATTCGAATATTTAAAAATACCTCTCATCTGGTTTATTTTATTTTATCTTTAGTTAAATGAAAAATTCATACCATTGTTTAATGATCATTGTGTTGAGCCGTCTGATCTCTCCTCATATTCCAAAGTAATTAAAGTTTTGCTCTAAGTGGCAGTTAGGGCTGGTGATGTGCCTTGTCACAGAAGCCTCAAAGAGTGTTCCCTCGAATGATAGTAGAAAAATGGGCAGGAATGTTAGTGTTAAGAGAAAGAAATGGGTAGAGTAATGTCTGGACAAGTGAGACACTAGGGGTTAGGTCAGCCAGACCCAGATTTAAAAAAAATGGCAGAAAATCTTAGCCACGTTCCTCCTTGTTAAATCAAGGATTTACATTGCCCTTGAGTACCATAATATAATAATAAATTACTCTATTTTGATCAATTTTTAACAAGAAAAATTAGAAATGCACCGGGTGAGTCAATACACTGAGAATCTTTTCTTTAGTAAACTAGAGTCTTCTTGATTTGTATTGAGCCATTCACATCAGAACTTGAGCAAGCCACCGATAAATTAATAAATGTTGAGGTGTTTATGCAATTTAAGTGGCTGGATAGCAGCTTTAAAAGCAGTAAAGGATCGTTGTTACAGCTGCATTGGAATGACTGCTAGTTTTTTATTACACCAACGTTCTAAGGAATTAGATGTTCCAAAACCATGCATTCCTGCAATTTTGTTATGGGTGATAAATTCTGATGAAATATTTAGCATTTCTCCCTTTTTCTTTGAACAGAGAAATTATGTTCTTTGCACCATCATCCTCAGCAATGTAGAGATTAATAACAGCAGCCTGCACTAAAAATGTACTGCAAAACAAAACAAAAAATGGCTAAAAAGATGTGGACCATTCAAGAGCACCATTACTCATAAAGCTTTTTGTTAGACCCATTCTAAATAGTAGAACTAAGTTCTCAGTCTTTACAGATGAAAACAGTGCCAACATTCATTTAAATGCTTTAATACATTTAAATGAAGCTAGGTTACTTTTTGGAAAAATTACATTCAGGAGGAGATGGAGAATAAGGAGGTGAGCCCCTCTCCACCTTTCTCCTATTTCAGTCTCCACAAGAAACCAGAGGGTGGCTATTGGATAATAATGGCTATCTTCTGAGGAGCTGGCTCAAGATTCTGGTGCATAATTCACATAGGCATGGGAAGCTTGTGCATATGAGGACCATGCTGCCGTCTGAAAAGTCATCGAGCTGACCATTAGGATGGTTGGGAAATGCTGCAGCTGCCTGGACCACTGTTCGGTACTTGCCAGAACATGTCACAATTCACTGTGGTCAGCCCTGTCATTATGAGGGCACAGCCTTAACCACCAGGTATACAATGTGCTGCTAAAGAGGAAGAGGAAGAGGAGATGGAGCAGGAGGAAAGGAGGGGCAACCAACTTGTCACTTGCCTATTGGACTGTACGTGATCAGCTTGTCCGACTGTGGTTCTAGTGAAGGCAGCTACAAAACCCCATTCAACAGCAGTTCATAGAACATAGAACACAGAACATTACAATACAGGCCTTCAGCCCTCGATGTTGCACCGACCTGTGAAACCACTCTAAAGCCCATCTACACTATTCCCTTATCGTCCATATGTCTATCCAATTACCATTTGAATGCCCTTAGTGTTGGCAAGTCCACTACTGTTGCAGGCAGGGCATTCCACGCCCTTACTACTCTCTGAGTATAGAACCTACCTCTGACATCTGTCTTATCTCTATCTCCCTCAATTTAAAGCTATGTCCCCTCGTGCTAGACATCACCATCCGAGGAAAAAGGCTCTCACTGTCCACCCTATCCAATCCTCTGATCATCTTGTATGCCTCAATTAAGTCACCTCTTAACCTTCATCTCTCTAACGAAAACAGCCTCAAGTCCCTCAGCCTTTCCTCATAAGATCTTCCCTCCATACCAGGCAACATTCTGGTAAATCTCCTCTGCACCCTTTCCAATGCTTCCACATCCTTTCTATAATGCGGCGACCAGAATTGCACGCAATACTCCAAATGCGGCCGCACCAGAGTTTTGTACAGCTGCAACATGACCTCATGGCTCCGAAACTCAATCCCTCTACCAATAAAAGCTAACACACCGTACGCCTTCTTAACAACCCTCTCAACCTGGGTGGCAACTTTCAGGGATCTATGTACATGGACACCGAGATCTCTCTGCTCATCCACACTGCCAAGAATCTCACCATTAGCCCAGTACTCTGTCTTCCTGTTATTCCTTCCAAAATGAATCACCTCACACTTTTCTGCATTAAACTCCATTTGCCACCTCTCAGCCCAGCGCTGCAGCTTATCTATGTCCCTCTGTAACTTGTAACATCCTTCCGCATTGTCCACAACTCCATCGACTTTAGTGTCATCTGCAAATTTACTCACCCATCCTTCTATGCCCTCCACCAGGTCATTTATAAAAATGACAAACAGCAGTGGCCCCAAAACAGATCCTTGTGGCACACCGCTAGTAACTGGACTCCAGTCTGAACATTTCCCATCAACCACCACCCTTTGTCTTCTTCCAGCTAGCCAATTTCAAAATTGGCTAGCCAAACTGCTAAATCACCCTGAATCCCATGCCTCCGTATTTTCTGCAGTAGCCTACCATGGGGAACCTTATCAAACGCTTTACTGAAATCCATATACACCACATCAACTGCTTCACCCTCATCCACCTATTTGGTCACCTTCTCAAAGAACTCAATAAGGTTTGTGAGGCATGACCTACCCTTCACAAAACCGTGTTGACTATCTCTAATCAAATTATTTCTTTCCAGATGATTATACATCCTATCTCTTATAAATCTTTCCAAGATTTTGCCCACAACAGAAGTAAGGCTCACTGGTCTATAGTTACCGGGGTTGTCTCTACTCCCCTTCTTGAACAAGGGGACAACATTTGCTCTCCTCCAGACTTCTGACACTATTCCTGTAGACAAAGGTGACTTAAAGATCAAAGGCAAAGGCTCAGCAATTTTCTCCCTAGCTTCCCAGAGAATCCTAGGATAAATCCCATCCGGCCCAGGGGACTTATCATTCCTCAACATAGCATCCCTCTGTTATGCGTCTCTATTGCGTCCTCTTCATCATAATGCTCAAAGCCGCCACAAATCAACTATTCCAAACCAACTTCATCAATCAAACCATCTAATATTCCATGCAAAAGTCAAACAAGTACCCTTTTGCATTTCCTTAGTCCGTGGCTTCCAATTGTTTGCCTGGTTACGTGCTAAGGACCTCTTTCCTTCCATCCATCTTTTGCAGCAAGGCCTCTTGCTCGGTCAGAGAATCTTGGAGCCCAGCCCTTGCCCTGCTGAGTCATTTTTGTATCTTTACAAAATCAAACTCATGCTGAGAATGACTTTCTGCACCTATTCCAGTCAAGATAAACGCTCCCTTTGAGAGTTGCGACCTGCCTTTAAATAGTGCCGGCTGTAGAATAAAGGGTTAACATCAGAAGCATACATGATACTAATATGTCAAATCACTTGGCTGAGAAGTAAGAAAGGTCTGAGAAGTAAGCTATAACCCCGTGTCGAGGTCCGAATGTGTAAATATTTGCTGTAAATAAAGACAAATGGTTTTGAGAACCTACTGACTCAAGCAGCATACTTTGGGCGAATAGAAAAGGCTCACCAAGGCACCAAGTCTGCAACCTCTACCACCGAGAAGACAAGCACAACAGACACACAGGAATGCCGCCATGTGCATATCCCCTTCAAGCAATACACCATCCTGACTTGGAACTATATCACTGTCACTGGGTAAAAGTATTGGAACTTGCTTTCTAACAGTACTGTTGGAGTACCTACATGACATGGTGGCAGCATTCAAGAAGCTGGCTCACCACCACCACCTTTTCAAAGGTAAATAGGGATGGGCGATAAAAATACTGGACTTGCCAGTGACACCCATGACTCATGATTTTTGTTTAAATCCCCAAATTCTGTAGCATAGTGGCTAGCACAGTTGCTTCACAACTCCTGGGTCCCAGGTTCGATTCCCGGCTTGGGTCACTCTGTGTGGAATCTGCATATTCTCCCCGTGTGTGCGTGGGTTTCTTCCGGGTGCTCCGGTTTCCTCCCACAGCCCAAAGATGTGCAGGTTAGGTGGATTGGCCTTTCTAAATTGCCCTTAGTGTCCAAAAAGGTTAGGTTGGGTTACGGGGATAAAGGGGATAGGGTGGATGTGTGGGACTTAAGTAAGGTGCTCTTTCCAAGGGCCGTTGCAGACTCAATGGGTTGAATGGCCTCCTTCTGCACTGTAAATTCTATGATATCAGGGGCGTCATTCTCCGACCCCCCGCCGGGTCGGAGAATGGCCGTTGGCCGCCGTGAATCCCGCCCCCGCCCACGCCGAAGTCTCCGGTATCGGAGATTGGGCGGGGGCGGGAATCGGGCCGCGCCGGTTGGCGGGACCCCCCGCTCAATTCTCCGGCCCGGATGGGCCGAAGTCCCGCCCAGAAATTGCCTGTCCCGCCGGCGTAAATCAAACCTGATATTTACCGGCGGGACCAGGCGGCGTGGGCGGGCTCCGGGGTCCTGGGGGGGGGGGCGAGGGGCGATCTGACCCCGGGGGGGTGCCCCCACGGTGGCCTGGCCCGCGATCGGGCCCCACCGATCCGCGGGCGGGCCTGTGCCGTGGGGGCACTCTTTCCCTTCCGCCTCCGCCACGGCCTCCACCATGGCGGAGGCGGAAGAGACTCTCCCCATTGCGCATGCGTGGGAAACTTTCAGCGGCCGCTGACGCTCCCGCGCATGCGCCGGGAATCTGTCAGCGGCCGCTGGCGCTCCCGCCCATGCGCCGCATTTCCGCGCCAGCTGGCGGGGCAACAAACGCCATTTCCGCCAGCTGGCGGGGCAAAAATCCCTCCGGCGTCGGCCTAGCCCCTCAATGTTGGAGCTAGGCCGCCAAAGATGAGGAGCATTCCGCACCTTTGGGCCGGCGCGATGCCCGTCTGATTGGCGCCGTTTTTGGCGTCAGTCGGCGGACATCGCGCCGTTGGGGGAGAATTTCGCCCATGATCTTTGATCTATGAAAACCCCTGTCTAGAATCCAACCACACAACAAAACACAGATTGTTTGTAAATCATGCTCGTTGTTTAACGCTTTTGCACAGCACCCCATACGCAAGCACCCGTCCTCCCCACACCCATCAGCACATTGTTAAACAACCACTTTTTTTCAGGCCTTAGCAAACTTTGCAACCATAATTCCTGAATGGCTTCAATTAGGAAGCAGGTTCCTTAAGTACTGCCAGTTAATGGTCAGGTGGGTCTGATGTGGTCTGCAGGGTGACATTAGGTAGTTTACAGTTGCTTCACGTACAAACATCTGCTGTTTAACTTCCTATCTTTCTGTATCCTGGCAGACAGAGGGGTATTCTGAATGGGACTGCCATAATGGCAAGGGTCCAACGTCCAGCTCTGTACAAATTTGCAAAGCAGGCAACAATCCAAATGAGGATTGAAGAGGCCCAAAATGGTACCAAAGTTGAATGGCTCAATTATAAACTTTTGCCATGTAAACAATGCCACAGCCACTTGAAGACACTTCTGCCTTCATACTGCTGCACCAAAGTAGCAGGAAATGTTTGTTTTGTGCAGGTTTTTTAGCTTTATTCTTTCACAGGATGTGAGTGCCAATGGCTAGGTCAGCATTCTTGAACCGCTGCAGTCCATGTGGTGTAGGTATACCCATAGCATTTTAGGGAGGGAGTTCCAGGATTTTGACCCAGCGACAGTGAAGGAACAGCGTGATATTTCCCAAGTCAGGATGGTGTGAGGCTTGGAAGACAAGTTAGGTGGTCTATGTGGTAGAGGTTGTGTGGTTGGAAAATGCTGACAAAAAGGGCCTTGGTGAATTGCTGCA
Source organism: Scyliorhinus torazame (assembly GCF_047496885.1). Taxonomy (NCBI): domain Eukaryota; kingdom Metazoa; phylum Chordata; class Chondrichthyes; order Carcharhiniformes; family Scyliorhinidae; genus Scyliorhinus; species Scyliorhinus torazame. The sequence goes on along the minus strand of NC_092716.1, from coordinate 55,545,835 downwards.
GTGCATCTTGTAGTTGGTAGACACTGCTACCACTGTGTGTCAGTGGGGGAGGACGTGGATGGTAAGGTGATGGATGGGTACCAATCAAGCAGATTTCTTTGTCTGTCATGGTGAAAAAAATCTTGGGTGTTGTTAGAGCTGCACTCACCCAGGCAAGTGAAGGTCATTCGATCACACTCCCGGGCCCAATCAAACGGCCTCGTCATGCCCGACTTGGTGACGCAATAAGGCCGTTAAATCCCGAGAGTGATCTCTCACGAGATTTGTGATGCTTGGGACACCTTGTGAGATTTCACGAGATTTTTAAGTGAGCAGTTGGGCTCACTTAAATATGTCTGCGCTGGATTGTCCCAAGGCTCAGATTCGAACAGCCGCACCTGGGAGACTTTGCCATGGTGCTGTTTAGCACTGGTCTACACAAGGGGCAATTTAGCATGGCCAATCCACCTAACCTGAACATCTTTGTACCGGTGGGGGAAACTGAAGCACCCAGAGGAAACCCACGCAAACACGGGGACAACGTGCAAACTCCACACAGTCACCCAAAGCCGGATTGAACCCGGGTCCCTGGCACTGTGAGGCAACAGTGTTAACCACTGTGCCACCGTGCCACCCATAAGTACTGATTCATCAATTAAATGGCAGATGGAGGGGGGGGGGGGGGGTTCGATAGGTGGTAACTGGCAGGAGGTGTCCTTGCTCATGTTTGATCTGATACCATGAGACTTCATAGCGTCCAGAACCAACGTTAAGAATTCCCTTCCACTCGAGACCACTGTGCCGCCACCTCTGATAAGTTGTCTTGTTGTACTTTATGCATAATTTCTAAAACATTAGATGGTTAAATACAGTGGAACTCCCTGCAATTTTTGGTGGAAAACTGCAGAGACAAAATATGAAAGCGTTGCAGAACAGAGTACTTCCCTTGCATTTTCCGCCCACTTAAATTAGACTGGATAAATAGCAGAGGAAAGGCAGAAGATCTGGGCCAGGAAATTACCTTTGGTACTGGTAGCTGCAAAGAAAAATTTACTAAGGACTAGTGTATAGCGAGGATCAGAAAACCATGTTCCATTCACATGACAAAGCCATCTTCTACCAGCCCTAAACCTATTGCTTCCATTTATAACGTGCCAAAGACAAAATCTGGAGCTGATGAAATGGATCAGATTTGACCCAGTTTCTTATTTGTTTTAAGGTAGATTACAGATGCAAAAGTTGGTCAGGCAATTTGTCAGACTTGAGTTTAAATGTAACCAGAAACTGGCTGCTGGGGAAACATCTCAATGGCACAGTGGTTAGCACTGCGGCCTCACCGCTCCAGGGACTTGGGCTCAATTCCGGCCTTGGGTGACTTTGTGTGTGGAGTTTGCACTTTCTCCCTGTGTCTGTGTGGTTTCCTCCAGTTGCTCCGGTTTCCTCCCACAGTCCAAAGATGTGCGTGTTCGGTGGATTGGTCACGATAAATTGCTCCTTAGTATCCAGGGATGTGCTGGTTAAGTTATGAGGATAGGGAAGGGTGAACAGAGGAGTGGATATGGGGAGAGTGCTCTTTTGAAGGGTCAGTGCAGACTCGATGGACTGAATGGCGGGATTGTATGATTGGGGAGGGGGAGCTGGGATGTTGTATTGCGGAGAGTAGACGATGGCAGTAACTTGTAGTATTCCATGTCCTTTTAATGTGGAATCAGGTGAAGAATTCCTACTCATCACAGCTTCACATTCAGGTACATCAAGAAACTTTGTGCCATCCAGGATAATGCAGCCTATTTGATTGGCACCCATCCATAATCTAAAACATTCACTCCCTCTACCACTGACGCACAGTAGCAGCAGTGTCTACCATCTACACGATCCACTGTGCCAACTCACCAAGGCTCTTTAAACAGCACCTTCTAAACCCATGACCTCTACCACCTAGAAGAAGAAGGGCAACAGAACACAAACACCTGCAAGTGCTCCTCCAAGCCACACTCACCATTCTGACTTGGAAGTATATCACTGGGCTGGATTCTCCGGTTCACCAACCATTCTCGAGCGGCGGGTTCTCTACCTCTGCCGCTTGTCAATGGATTTTCCCATTGAAGCCACCCCACGCAGCCGAGAAACCCATGGGTGCGGGTGTGCTGCTGCCGGGAAAGGTGAATCGCAATGGCCGGAGAATTCCGGCCGCTGTTCCTTCACTGTCGCTGGGCCAAAATCCTTGAACGACTTCTCGCAGAGGGTGGTGAATTTGAAGAACTCGCTGCCCCGCAGTGCGGTGGAATCTGAATCATTAAATGGTTTCAAGAATGAGATAGATATATTTCTGATTTTAAAAACAGGTTAAAGGGCTATGGGAAACAGGCAGGGAGGTGGATTTGAGACCAGGAAGAGATCAGCCATGATCTGATTGAATGGCGGAGCAGACGCAAAGGGTTGAATTGCTTGCTTCTGCTATTAATTCCTATGTTCCTAACTCTCTTCCTAACAGCACTGTGGGTGTACCTACACTATGTGGAGTGCAGCAGTTCAGCTCCCCAACTCCTTCTCAAGAGTAATTAGGGATGGATAATAAATGCTGGCGTAGCCAATGATGCCCAGATCATGTAAAATAATTTTAAAAAGGACATTTCAAAATCTTACCTCATCTTTCAGATAGCAGGTCCTGTTTTACTGAGTTTAAATACTGTTGGTTATGGGCAAACCAACCTCGTGATGGGGACCTGAAAGAAGCATTAGACACCTTGCTGCATATCCAGATCGGTGGCCGAACATGTCCCTTTCACAGGCGTGGGCTCTGGATGTCTTTTTCATTTCTTCACCAATGTGAAAGGCAGTGCATTTCTGGTTGGAATGTGGCAAACGTCCTGCCCACTGATTTGGAGGGTTAATGGACCAGTTATGTTTTATGGGTATTGAGCACATGAGCAGCTGAGTTTGTAGGCTGATATCAATGAGGTTTGATTTGCCTGATTATGAATGATAGTGTAAATCACATCATATCAGCTTTAATTCTCTGCATTGATATTCATATTTACAAAATAGTTCATTTTGATGTTTTTAGAATTGCTGTTATTCCTGAGTAGAATTCAGTGCAGGATTTCAGTGTATTATGATTGAAGTTATTTTTCAAGGCCAGGCAGAACATCAAATACATTGTTGTACAAAAGTGTCAGGATTTAGCTATCACTTTCTGATGGACATGGCGCATGGAATGTCATAGGAAACTCTATTTTGTGGAAAACTATTCTCACATGATACCAAAATCCATAAATGGAAATAGTTTCTCTCATGTAAATGCTAAGAATTGCATTGATGTAGCCACATTTGTGCGATACAGCACACCAATTATCCCTTTACTGCTTACAGGCAGATGCCATTGAGAGGATAGTGGCTGTTTCTCTTGATGTATTTAGCTACATTGCATCCAGATGCTATTAATATGTATGCAGCAGAAGCTTATCTTTCGTGTCGGGGTTGAGTCACAAAGATTTTGCAAAGCAACAAAGCTTCCTTTTCCTTCAAATAATGGTGAGGTAGACCTTCAGTGCGAATTGCAGAATTAAGCAAATGCCTGCCAATTAACACCATTGAGGTGATGACAAAATCTCTGGAACAGCTGTTTCCTAGTTTCCATACCAGATGTGTATAAGTCCCATATCTATAAGTTGCATCCCCCGAGCACTGAAGAAATAGTATCTAATTTCCTCGCAAATCCAATACTTTGCATAGTGTGCCTATTAAAGATGTGCTTTAGAAATGGATGCTCGCACAAAACTATTTATTTTCTGCTTGGTTAATAACCTGTCAGTATTGGTTAAATAGTGGGCCATAATTTGCCATGGCAGAGTGTCTAACCATGTCTGCTGTTAGTTAACCTCAGCAGGTTTATCTTTTTAAACATTTTTTTTAACATGGCAAGTTATTGAAAATGTGAGACGGTAGCGCCAGAGTGAGGAAAACGCGGTAATCAAAAGTATGACTCCGTAAGGCAGTCATGTTGAATGATGATAGAATTAACAGCATAAGACCTGAAAAGGAGGTTTAAATTAGAGTGGGAGAATTCAGTGCCAAATCAGGTGCAGAAAGAGAAATGAAGAGAAGGAAGGAAAGAAAGATGAAATTTAGAGCAAGAGGAAAAGAGGCATATCATACAAATATGTGGAGGTGGGCTTCCAGCAATCCAGATGCACTGATTGAAAACTTGAGTCTAACTTCTGAATACTGAAATCCTCTGTATTCATGCTTGAGGAGATTTTGGCCAGATGCTCAATGATCTTTAGCAGTAATAGAGGAACCTCATCAATCCATTTGAAAGAAGGGGTGACAAGGCTTCGCTGGGGCACAAAGTGCACCACAACTTTACTGATAGGATTTTCTATCATCAATATTTTAAGTAGAATCAAGAGTAATATTATAACTCATTTGTGATTTATAGGTCAGCACAATGAGCTGGATTTAACTCTGCAATTCAACCCAAAATGGGATAAGGAATTGGGGCAAAGTGACTGAACACAGCTTCTGCCCAATTGACTTTGCCTCAATGAGGGGAATCCAGCCAATATCAGTGTTTAAGCAGCTTCGGGAGAGGGTTGGATGAATGTCCATGCTCCTGGAAGCAGGGAGCTGTCTGTATTCTTCTTAATTAGCAGTATAAAGCAAATATGAATTTAATTTAGTTTCTTATTTTATATTTTCAGGTTAGCAAGATAAAAATGAGGGATAGATTTATCTTTTTTTTAAAGTAGCATATATGCAATCATTCTGCCTTGTTGTGGAGAAATTGGGAATCACTGCTTTGATCACAGTGTGTGTTCTGAAAATCCACAAGACACAATTTGCTATGACAGGGATTCTGGTGTCTGTTGTTAGTTAGATTTACCCCTTTTTTGCCTGCAAAGTTCCAGGAAGCTGATACCACTCCTGAGTGAACAGGGCGAGGAACTGTGGGCAGAATTTAATTTGAGGGATGGGTTTCTTGCCCATCAGCAGTTAATTGGCCAGCGGTGAGCCTTCCCTGGGACTTAGAATGCTAGGGGTAGAATTTCTCCAATCAAAGGCCGGCTGTGTTCCACAGACTGTCTGTGGGCTGGATTCTGCGCTGTGCGCCACCAGTAGCAGAGTTCCCGACTTGGCAGAGAATCCAACATCGAGGGAAAAATGGGATTAGTGCCTTCTGATGTTCTGGCCCCCTTGTTGGCATTGGGATTGAGGTCTGTACCCTGCGCCAGCAGGAGAATGACAATGGATTCTCAAGATCTATTTGCATCCTATTACTGGGCCAGGCACCGTATTCTCCGGGTTATCGTGATTCTCTGGTCCTCTGGGCCAGGAATCAAGTGGGCGAGAATTGGTGCTGGTCCTGACAAGTGTGTACCTGATGCAGTGGATCTTGTGGTGGGCCAAGGGGGTAACTCTTTAAGGGAGTTGCTCCTAAAGTCCATCGGACTGCCACCCCACCCCACAATGCAAGACCTGCCCACCTGACATGCATCAGACCTCCCTCCCCCACCCAGAGACCCAGAAAATAAAGAGCCTCCCTAAATGATGAGATGCCCCAGAGACTCTCTAAATAGACTCCCCTCAATAACCCCTAGTTAAAGCCCCCCGCCACCCCCCCAGATCCCCCAGAAGAGAGACTTATGTCTGGAAGCTAGAGAGCAGTTCAGGCAAAGGTAGAGAAAAAAAATCACTGTTTTAAAACTCACCTGGGAAATCCATCTGCTGGTTCAGGCACAGGAAGCAGCACCTACCAATTCCCGGAAAGAGAAAACCAGTCAGCTGGGGTTAAATCCCCTCAGTTCTTCGATCTGCAAGCCATTCATTCATTTTTCTTTGATATTGATTTTACTAGGCTGTGATTGACAGCATCCACACACATACCCAGCTGTCAGCATTGTTCCATTCATCTCACTTCAAGGTTGAGTAACTTTGAAGTAGCCAGCTGTGAAACTCAGCTCAATGTGATCAACATCAAACTTTGATTGACACCTCCTGGACCACTTCAAACAGAGAAGTGCTTTCTGTTAGTTTCACAGATGACCACTTCAAAGTTATTCAACCGCAAAGCTGACAGGGTTTGCTTTTTAGGTTCCCCATGTCCAATTAGATGCCTCTCTGTCTCCAGACGTGCCACAGGAAAAGCCATTAAATTCCACCCTGTATCCCTCCTTAACTAAAGAGGTTTATGGATTCAGAAATAAACAAAGGAAGGAGGATGATATAAGTGGGTGAATTCAATGTCCAATCAGGTACTGAAAGAAATAGAGAGAGCAAAGCGGGAGAAAGGAAAGAACAAGATGTAAAACTTTAAAATTTGACTTTAAAAAAATCTCGAACAACAATCATCTACCTGAAGAAATGAACTGCACAATTTAAAACTGTTTAATTTTTAAGCCAGGGAAGTGAAAGGTCATGAACATTTATGATGTCATTAAAAGGTTACTAACACTTGTAATAACAAGACTTAACTTTCTGCGGTGGGTAGAGAGGTGATTAATAGGTAAAATCAGCAAGTCTGGGGCATCTCATCATTTAGGGAGGCTCTTTATTTTCTGGGTCTCTGGGTGGGGGGGTGGTGGGGGGGAGGTCTGATGCATGTCAGGTGGGCAGGTCTTGCATTGTGGGGTGGGGTGGCTGTCCGATGGACTTTAGGAGCAACTCCCTTAAAGAGTTACCCCCTTGGCCCACCACAAGATCCACTGCATCAGGTACACACTTGTCAGGACCAGCACCAATTCTCGCCCACTTGATTCCTGGCCCAGAGGACCAGAGAAACACGAGAACCCGGAGAATACCCTGCCTGGTCCAGAAATAGGATGCAAAAAGAATCAGTGAGCCAAGGGCAAAATGCCATTTTAATGAGGCGAACAGCAGAGTGACGCACCTCAGGCAGGAATTTATGGAAATCAGATTTAACTGCATATCTGCTACTCGCCTGAGGTTGCGATACAATTTAGCCATAAATACCAGGGATCTCCATTAGTCTTGCTGTTATCTGGACAGTAAATTCTGGCCTTGGTAGGAAAATATTCTTTGTGGATAAATCTATGAAAAAGCAGCATGTCCCACCTTACAATTTAATAATTGTGGGTTGAAACCTCAGACCAGTTCTACTGATTAGTGCAGTACTAAGGGAGTGCTACATTTTAGCAATGCTGTCTTTTGGATAGCACATTAAAATAAGGTCATAACTATCTATTCTTGTATTGCAGGTAGACATGGACAATTACATTGCTCCTTCAAGCTAAACCAGCAAAGCAAAATGTTAGATTGTTATTTGTGTCTTTTATAAGTGCAAATGGCTACCTGATTGCTTATGTAACAACCTACTGCAATTGAAGCAGCCCTGAAGAGGTCAAACACCCTCACTGACTGATGGGAGCCCCTGGCTTGTGACTTATCAAAATGGAAAAGGTTGATCTGGGAAGGCACGGAACACATTGAGAGACTCCATGGGAGAGGCAGAACATATGTCAGAGAGAGTGTGCAAACCTCCACCTACCTCAACTGCCCAACCCTTCAACACCACCTGTTTGGAATATGGCACAGACTATGGTTCATGCATTGGACTTTATCAGCCATCTCAAACTCCATAATAATCTGAGTTGAAGCACGTCATCCTCAATCCTGAGGAACTGCTTCAGAAGAAATTATTGCATTTGAAAATGTATTCCTTAAAATTAGGTACTTTCAAATGTTTCCGGAAATGCTTTAAGAATGCAAGACCCCAAAGGAAAGGAAATTATTCCATATACCATTCAATTGAAAACACAATAGCATAGATTTTCAATTAGTTACTCCTAGTAATTGAGGGTAAAATGTGACTATAGAAAAAGACTAGAGACTCATTGCAATGTGGCTTCAGTGTCCCAGATATGCCTGTCCCTTTTCAGCAGTAGCACATAAATAAAGCTGCACTTCTGTTTCAATGAGGGCCTTCTCCAATGCCTCACTTCCTGGAGAAATATCTCAATGACTGCACATAAAAAACAGTAAATTTTCTGGTTTTCTGAACTTTAGGCAGTGCAATCCCAATAGCAAATCACTGCATAAAAGCATTTTTCCTCATGTCATCTCTGGCTGCAAAATCTGTATCACCTTAAAACTGTTACCCTCTGGTTACCCACCTCTCTGCCACTGGAGCAATTTCTCCTTATTTAGTCTATCAAAACTCTTCACCATTTTGTACACCTATCCAGGGTTGCCAACCCTTCATAATTGACCAGGATTCACCAAGAATTGAAGAGAAATGCTCAGGACACTGCTGTGTGAAACCCTGGAGAAATATCATCGGGGCATTAAAAAATATGTATTTTTTTGTCATTTCCTTTTGTCATGTGAGAGTACCTTTAAGAAATGGATGTTTAAGCAATGTACCTTTAAGAAATGGAGCTGATCATATTACTGAAGTGATGTCAGAGGGTGGGGGGAGCTGAGCTCATTTCTGCTTTTTGAGTTTCAGTTTGAGAACGCAGCTGGGAGTGCCTGTGTGTGTTTGCTGAGAGCTGCAGGAAGAAACACAGAGCTGGTCTGTTGATTTCTGCAATCCAAAGACTATAAATATATTGAATGTAACCTCATGTGCTCTGTTTTTGAAGGTTTGAAGCCTTTTGGATGTTTAAAGGAACAGTTTGAAGGATTATTTTGTGTTGTCGTCTTTTGGGTTTATCTTTGAAGTAATGGGTGTTAAGATATTCAATGTTTGTTTTAAAAGGCTTAACTTGAGTTCAGAGAATAAACATTGTTTTGTTTTAAAAAACACTTGTCCATTTCTGCTGTGTCACACACGGAGAGTACGCCGTGTGCTTCCCACACCAAAATCTATTAAAAGTTGTGGCTCAGTTGAACTCCATGAAACACTTTGGGGTTCTGTAAACCCGGACCCATAACAATTGGGGGCTCAGCAGTTTTCTAAGAGCCGGTGCAGACTCGATGGGCCGAATTGCCTCCTTCTACCCTGTAAATTCTATGATAATCTATGAAAAGTCTATCGATTGAATTGGCTTAACGAACTGAAAGACAGTGAGGGGTGAGCATATTGTGGTTGCTTTTCAGGTGTGGTATTTTAGTTTAAGTGGGTTGTGTGTTGTGGACAATGGCTCTTTCAGAGGCTCAGGAGATTTTGGGGGTGGACACGGTAACACGCAATACCTTATGGACAGAGACTAAAAGCAGACTGTTGGATTTGGCAAAATCATTGCAGTTAACATTGCCTGGCAAAATGCAAAAAGGTGAGGTACTTACCGGGGTAGTTGAGCATTTAAATTTGCCTGAGATACATTCTGACTCATTAGAAATGGCAAAGCTCCAGTTGCAGATTAAGCAATTTGAACATGAAAAAGAATAAAAGCAGCTTGAATATGCAATGAGAGAAAAAGAAAAGGAGAGAGAAGAAAGAAACAAAGGAAGAGATAGAGATAGAGAGGAAAAAGAAAAGGAGAGAGAAGAATGAAACAAAGAAAGAGATAGAGAGGAAAGGGAAAAAGAGAGAAAGTTTGATCTTCATAAAATGGCTATGAAACATGAAAATCAGTCAAAATTGGCAGACGCAAATGGAAACATACAGTTGGATGAGATTGATGAGGATAGTGAGACAGAGCGTCATAGTCAAAGATGTGGTGGGGATCTATTTAAATATGTCCAAGCATTGCCAAGGTTTGACAAGAAGGAGGTAGAAACCTTTTTCATTTCATTTGAGAAGGCAGCTAAACAAATGAAATGGCCACAGGACATGTGGGTATTACTGATTCAAACAAAGCTGGTAGGTAGAGCTAGTCAAGTGTTTGCATCACTACCAGAGGAGGTATCTGGAACATATGAGGAGGTGAAAAAAATCCATCTTAGGTGCATATGAGCTAGTGCCTGAAGCTTACAGACAAAAGGTTCAGAAATTGAAGGAAATAATTTGGTCAAACATACATGGAGTTTGAAAGGCTCAAACAGAGTAATTTGGATAGGTGGAAAAAGGCTTTGAAAATAGACCAAACGTATGAAGCTCTCAGAGAAATTATACTTTTGGAGGAGTTTAAAAGTTCAATTCCTGATGTAGTGAGAACTCATGTGGACGAGCAGAGGGTTAAAACTGCGAGATTAGCAGCAGAAATGGCAGATGATTATGAATTAAATAGTTCATAAATCAAGGCTTGGTTTCCGACATCAGTTTCAGCCGGTGAGGGATAGAAACTGGGGACATGAGAAATACTCAAGTGGTAAAGGTAAAGGTGATCTGATGGGAGAGAATAAAGAGAGTGTACCTCAGATTAAAAAAGAAATCCAGGAGGGTGGAAGAGAAATGAAAAGTTTCAAAAGTTTTCACTGTAATAAACTAGGCCATGTAAAGTCACAGTGTTGGTGGTTGAAGAAAAGCACTGGGAAGGCTGATGTGGTAAAACAGGATAAGACAGTAGGGTTTGTAAGAGTGGTAAAGGAAAGCCCAAGGGAAGCGAAGGAGGTGCAAACGATTGTAGAGCCTGTTCAACAAGTAATTGATAAGAAGGTGCCAGATCTCTTTAAATAATTTACTTGTGTGGGTAAAGTTTACTCATGTGTATCAGGAGGAGCAGGTAAAGAAGTCACAATTTTAAGAGATACAGGAGCTAGTCAATCTTTAATGGCAAGAGATGAGGAATTATGTAGTTTGGGAAGAATGTTGCCAGAAAAGGTGGTAATATGTAGAAATCAGCGTGAGAGGAGTAGCGTTCCATTATATAAGGTAAGGTTGGAAAGTCCAGTGAAGAGTGGTGAAGTGGTAGTAGGAGTAATAGAGAAAATATCTTGTCCAGGAATACAGTTTATCTTGGGGAAAGATATAGTTGGATCGCAGGTGGGAGTGATGCCTATTGTGGTTGATAAGCCAGTGGAAAATCAGACAACTGAAGTGTTGAAGGACGAATATCCTGGGATTTTTCCGGATTGTGTAGTGACAATGTCGCAAAGTCACAGGTTAAGACAAGAGGAGAAATCAAAGAGTGAAGATGAAGTTGAAGTGCAATTATCAGAAACAATTTTTGATCAGTTGGTTGAAAAAGAACAAGAACAGGTGGAGGATGAGGCGGATATTTTTAGTTCAGGAAAATTGGCGGATTTACAACAGAAGATGTAGAAATAAAATGGATATATCAGAAAGCACATACGGAAGAGGAATCTGAGAGTATACCAGAGTGTTATTACCGTAAAAGTGATGTCTTGATGAGAAAATGGAGGCCTGTACACATGCAGGCAGATGAAAAGTGGGCAGAAGTTCATCAAGTAGTATTGCCGGTAGGATATAGAAAGGAGGTGTTGCGAGTTGCACATGAGGTACCAGTGGGAGGTCATTTGGGAATAAGGAAAACTCAAGCTAAAATCCAGAAACATTTTTATTGGCCTGGATTACATAAAGATTAAGTCAAATTTTGTCAATCATGTTATACATGTCAAGTGATAGGGAAACCTCAAGCAGTGATAAAACCAGCGCCATTAATACCCTTTCCAGCATTTGAGGAACCTTTTACAAGGGTCCAAATCGATTGTGTAGGACCGCTTCCTAAAACAAAAAGCGGGAATCAATATCTTTTGACTGTAATGGATGGGTCTACTAGGTTTCCAGAGGCCATTCCAGTACGTATTATTACAGCTAAAAGGATTGTGGAGGAGTTATTTAAATTCTTTACTAGATATGGACTACTCACAGAAATTCAATTGGATCAAGGATCAAATTTTACCTCAAAGTTAGTCAAAGAAGTTATGGATAGCTTCGGAATAAAACATTTAAACCAACTGCGTACCATCCAGAATCGCAGGGAGCATTAGAAAAGTGGCACCCGACATTAAAGACACTGTTGAGGGCTTCTTGTCAAGATTATCCAGAGGATTGGGATAAAGGAGTTCCATTCGTACTGTTTGCAATTAGGGATGCACCTCTGAGTCAACCAAATTTAGTCCTTTTGAACTAATTTTTGGCCATGAGGTAAGAGGACCACTTAAATTGATTAAAGAAAAATTGGTGGGTGAGAAATTGGTAGTTACACTATTGGATTATGTGTCAAATTTTAGGGAACGATGAAATAGAGTAGGTGAATTGAAAGTTGCACAAAATGTGATGAAACGGGTAGCAGACAAGAAATCCAAAGTTCGTAGTTTTGCCAGTGGAGATAATGTTTTAGTGCTGTTACCAGTGGTAGGGGAGCCTTTAAAAGCTAGGTTTTGTGGACCGTATCAGATTGAAAGGAAATTTAGTGAGGTGAATTATGTGGTAAAAACACCAGATAGAAGGAAGACTCACCGAGTGTGTCATGTGAATATGCTGAAAAGGTGCTTTGAAGGGGAAGGAGAGAAAAAGGAGGTTTTAATGATTCTAACTCAAAGTGACGAACCAAATCCAGATGACTGTGAATTTGACATTCCTCAAATTAAATTGGAAAATGAGGATGTTCTTAAAAATTGGGATGAATTGTTAAGTTACCTTCCAGAGGAAAACAAACTGACCTGAAAGAGTTATTGATATCACATGGGCAAGTTTGTAGAGATAAATTGGGAAGTACTAAAATGGCTATACATGATGTAGATGTGGGAAATGCTGTTCCTATCAAACAACATCCACATAGACTTAATCCTTTAAAATTGGCACAGGTTAACAAAGAGATTGAGAATATGCTTAACAATGGCATAATTGAAGTGGGTTGCAGCCAGTGGAGCTCACCCATAGTGATGGTACCTAAACCAGACGGTACCCAATGGTTGTGTGTCGACTATAGAAAGGTGAATGCAGTTACAAGAATGGACTGTTATCCTATCCCATGTTTGGAGGATTGCATTGAGAAAGTGGGACAATCCGCTTTTATTTCCAAATTAGATTTACTTAAAGGTTACTGGCAGGTATCTTTATCCGAAAGGGCGAAGGAGATTTCAGCTTTTGTGACTCCAGATGGTATATACCGATTCAAAGTTATGCCATTTGGCATGAAAAACGCCCCAGCCACATTTCAACGGTTAACTAACACAGTCGTTTCAGGATTACCCAATTGTGCGGTATATATCGATGATCTGGTAGTTTCCAGCCAGACATGGAAAGAACATTTAAAACATCTTATGGAGTTATTCGATCGACTTCAGGAGACGGGTTTGGTGATAAAGTGAATTTGGAAAAGCCCAAGTCACTTTCCTTGGCCATACAATCGGACAATTAGGGGCTGTTTAGCACAGGGCTAATTCGCTGGCTTTGAAAGCAGACCAAGGCAGGCCAGCAGCACGGTTCAATTCCCGTAACAGCCTCCCCAAACAGGCGCCGGAATGTGGCGACTAGGAGCTTTTCACAGTATCTTCATTTGAAGCCTACTTGTGACAATAAGCAATTTTCATTCACAGGGTCGACTGGCCCCACGGGCTGCGAAAACGAACGTTATTGGGGTGTTTCCAATACCCTCGACACGACGGGAAATAATGCAATTTCTTGGTATGAGTGGATTTTACCGGAAATTTGTACCAAATTGTAGCAGTGTGGTTGCTCCACATATGGACTTGCTCAAGAAACGTAAACAAATTTCAATGGACAGCGGAGTTTCAACATGCATTTGACTGCCTGAAAATTGTGGTAACCGATGCTCCTGTATTGGAGTATTGCAAGGGACTCTGTGATCAGATTGAACTGAAGTATCTAACTTTAAAGAGAAATGCCGAGGCGTAGAGGAATGGATGGATCATGCAGAGACTTTCTTGTTCAAAGAGACTGTCAATCGAGAAGGATTTTGGCTGGAGGAAGAAGAACAAAAAAAAATGGACTATATTATACCTGTTTGCGTGTATTGTTTTTTTTTTGAACCGGTAAAATGTTTTTACTGTATGCATTTCTTAATTGATAGCGCAACGGTGAAAAATGAAACCATCTTGAAGTTGATGGGGGGGGGGGGTTCTTGGGGGGGGGGAGGTGTCATGTGAGAGTACCTTTAATAAATGGAGCTGATCATATTACTGAAGTGATGTCAGAGGGTGGGGTGGGGGGGGGGGGAGCTGAGCTCACTTCTGCTTTTTGAGTTTCAGTTTGAGAACGCAGCTGGGAGTATCTGCGTGTTTTGCTGTGAGCTGCAGGAAGAAACACAGCCCTGGTCTGTTGATTTCTGCAATCCAAAGACTATAAATATATTGAATGTAACCTAATGTGCTCCTATTTTTGAAGGTTTGAAGTATTTTGGATGTTTAAAGGAACAGTTTGAAGGATTATTTAGTGTTGTAGTCTTTTGGGGTTATCTTTGAAGTAATGGGTCTTAAGATATTCAATGTTTGTTTTAAATGGGTTAACTTGAGTTCATAGAATAAACATTGTTTTGTTTTAAAAACCACTTGTCCAGTTCTGCTGTATCACACCTGGAGAGTACACCGTGTGCTTCCCACACCAGAATCTATTAAAAGTTGTGGGTCGGTTGAACTCCATGAAACACTTTGGGGTTCTGTAAACCCGGACCCAGAACACTTTGAACATTTCTCTTTGTCAGATATTGAAAATGAAGGTGGAAAGGGGGCTGTGAGATTGACAGGCAAGCATCATCCATTTGGATAATGTGTTTATTTGCTTTCCAGTTACCCCAGGAAGTCATTGTGTCACAAGGACGAGATGAGTTGGCCAACTAATAGTTGCACCAAGTCATGTGATAAAACCTCCAGCATTTCTATTCAATCAAAGTTGGCAACCGTGCTTTTATCAACTCTCCTCTTAGCCCTCATTCAATGCTTTAATTGAGCCACTAACATGCTGCTCCCAAGGAGAAAGGAAGGATGAATTTAAAGATGTGAGATGTTCACGATGCAATGTGATGTGGGAAAGAACCTTGGGCGGGATACTCCCCTGCCCGGCGGGGCGGGGGGACCCGGCGCCGAAGAGTGGCGTGAATCACTCCAGAGTCGGGCCGCCCCAAATGTGCGGAATCCTCCACACCTTCAGGGGCTAGGCTGGCGCCGGAGTGGTTTGCGCTGCGCCGGGCGGCGGGGAAGGGGCTTGGCGCCGCGCCAACCGATGCCAAAGGGCCTCCACCGGCCGGCGCGAGTTGGCACATGCGCGGGAGCGCCAGCTTGTGCTGGCGTCATCCCGGCGCATGCGCGGGAGAGTTTGTCTCTGCATCGGCCATCGTGGAGGACCACAGCAGCCGATGCGGAGGAATAGAGTGCCCCCACGGCACAGGCCCGCCCACGGATCAGTGGGCCCCGATCGCGGGCCAGGCCACTATGGGGGCACCTCCCGGGGCCAGATCCCCCCCGCGCCCCCCGGAGAACCCCGGAGGCCGCCCTCGGAGCTGGGTCCCGCCGGCGGGACCCTCGTTAAACGGGCAGGACTTCGGCCCATCGCGGCCCAGAGAATTCGTGCGGCCCCGGGGCCCATTGCGTCGCGCCGGTCCCCGCCATTCTACGAGGCGGGTGGCGCGATTCACGCCGGTGTGATTTTTGGGGGGCTGGAGAATTCGGAGGACGGCGGGGGCGGGATTCACGCCGACCCCCGGTGATTCTCTGACCCAGTGGAGGGTCGGAGAATCCCACCGCTTTTCACACTACGAGTATTTGGGGTCTGGAATGCTCTGCCTGGAAGTGTGATGGAGGCATGTTCAATCAAGGCAGTCAAGAGGACATTAGATGATTAGATTAATAGAATGAATGTGTAATGGTACAAGGAAAAGGCAGGAGAATGGCAATAATCCACAATGCTCATTTCAAATTACCTTCTTCTGTGCTGGTACAATTCTGTGTTTCTCTGCTTAGCTACAAGCCTTGTATCTGAAGTGTCCAGCAAACTAGGGAAATGTCAGGATTTTCCAGTTTCTTTATTTACATATATATGTTTCTATCCTCCGATGAAGGACACAACACGTGTAAGATGGAGGACAATTAATCTGCCTGTTTAACATGATAAGACTCCATAATTTATTAGCTTTGGGGGCATTTCTATAAAGTGGGATGGATTTTTTCAAGGCTTTTCCTCTCCCAAATTAAAATGTTCCACCTGCGGGAAGTTTCATCTCGTAACCTGGTCCAAGTAACAGAGCCTGTAATCAATAGGAATTGAATTCAACAGATAATTGCAACTAAGGTTGGAAGCAAGGCTTCAGAATAGCAGTGCACCATTTTATTCCTGGGGGCGCCTTTTTAACAATAATTATTCCTTCAAAATGTGGACTAATGCAGAATATGTATATTGCAAAATACAGGGCACTTTCATATTAAAAAGAGTAAATATGACACTAAATCAAAACTAAACAAAGCTTAAAAAGCCTCTTTGCATTCTGAACATTGTATTTAAATATCACCTCACTGCCTGAGAAGAAGCATTCCACTCTATTAATGACAACAGAAGCAGAAAGCATTAGGGGATTTTTTTTTAAACAAAATGAAGTGCAAGCTCCACAAAAGCTTTCAAGAAACACTAATTGGAAATACCTAGCTAATGCCAGCAAGTCAAACAGAGGAAACATTAAGTTATTATTTTTAATAATGTTTACAAGTATATACAGCCTTTTTCCACCTAGTGAAAAATGTTAGCCTTGGCAAAATGTGGCAGTGCAACTTTTCATTGGTGATGCTGCTCATCTTCTCTCTGATAGCAATCATTAGTTTTATTTTTTAACCCAGTCTTCAAATGAAGACAGATGGGCAGCAGAGTTTTAAATTTACAGTGTCTATGTACAGGAAAAATGGCTGCAAGATTACAAAGTAGGGTGTTTAAAGGCCGCCCCATTGCTATTAAAGAGTCGTCTTTAAATATAACCAGTAGTGCTGCTCAAGGACAAGGCTGTGATAAAGCAAGCGGAAAAAAATAACAGTAATTTGTACCACCAAAACAGATGAGAAACTCTGGGTAGTCTAATGTAGTGGATCAATATGTAATTAATATTTTTTTAGGCCAATTAAAATGCCAAAATGATAGAATTCTCATTCATTACTAATATATTCACATTTTATGTTGTGAGAAAGTTTATTTGTGCCTTCATCTTAGAAGGTTACAGCAACTGAAGCTTCATCTGAATGCCGTTCACACACCGTTTCATTGTGAGATCCTTGGCCAACAGTTAATTTATAATCTATTCTCTGACCTGTGGCCTGTGGCCTGTGGCCTGTGGACACCTGAGCACCATTCGCACTTCAGTCTCTCCTGTCAATCCGTTTGTTTCCCATTCTCCTGTTCTGCAACATTTCTTTAACCTCATTCCTGGAAGGTAACCATCTCTCTCTCCTTGCTTTTTTGGTTTCCATTCTTTATTTGTGTAATTTGGAAACAAAGCACAGTGTTCTCATCAAATTTTTCTAGAAAATTAGTAATTACATTATGCACCATCATTCCTGTCACAAACAAAAATTTAGGGCGGAATTCAATCAAGTCATTTTGGGCGAGTTTGGTGGGGTGTTTCTTGTCGGCTTCTTGGGTGAGATCCACACTCCTATCCGACCACACCTTGGGGAGTTTCTCCCCGGTTATTTTTTCATCACTGGAGAGCTGAACTCGCTGGCCAGACCGGCTCCTCAGAGATCGGACCGTCATTTTGAAAGGGTGCTCTACACCCCCGCCCATGGGCAATGTCACCCCCCGCACACTTGGGCATTACGCCCCCCCCCCCCCCCCACCAAATGAGGGCAACCAGCAAAGGAGTTGCTGCGGAGCACCCTTTTTAGGCCTCCCCACCCTTAACCCTCCCCAACCTTAATGAGGCCCCTTCATACTCGCCCTTCACCACCCCATCCTTCATACCCCCCTCACCACTCATTTCATGGGCATGGCCCCTCCACAGGCCCAGACCCTTGGCAATGCCATCCATACACCTTGGCAGTACCACTGGCAGTACCACCTGGGCACCTTGGCAGTTCCAGGGTGACAGTGCCAAGGTGCCCGGGTGCCAGTGAGAGAACCAGGGGGCCACCCTGCCCTATGCCCAATCATCCAGGGGTCTCCAATGGCCTTGGAAACCCATGAGGTGCCATTATGCCTGGTCCAGATTTGCCTTGATCAGTACTAAACGGCGCCCAGTCGAGTCCTCGCTGGGGAGCCATTAGTTTCCTGGCACTGGCGCGTGGATATTTAAATGTACTAATCTGGATCTCATCCAGTGCGGGCAAGATCCAGATTGTGGTGTCTCGCGAGGTTCGGTTGAATCTAGCGAGGCACCTCAAATGTCGCAAATCTCGTGAGATTCAACGGCCTCGACACCAAGTCAGACGCAACAAGGCCGGTAAACCGCATTCTTAGCTTTTTCCGAGAGCAGCCTTAGCCTAGCTCCTTTTAAATTATGCTCACATTGACAACATTGGTGGCTGTAATGAAACTGCAGTCAGTTATGAGGTTGGAGGTTATTTCTCTAAGCCTCACCATGTACCTCTCTGATCACATGTGAAGGTAATTGCTGTTAAATATGAGTTGAGCCATGAGTTCAAACAAGCCTTCATTAGCTAATTTAATTGTTTCTTACAGAGGATTTTACTGATTCCAATGTACCTTCGATGGCCAAATGTTCCATCCTCCTCCGTGGTTGGGATGTTCTGGTGCTGCTGACAGTGAATGGAGTTTTGGTTAGTGTCATGATATTCAAACACACACATCATGATGGACACACTAACAGGCAAATCAGAGCACACAACACCACAACCAATCACAGACAAGAACACCAACCACATAAAAAGCACGAGCACGACACCTGGAGGTCAGTAGGTCTGGGGAGAAGGAAACAAGAAAGAGCTGTTGAAACACCACAAGCAGGGAGCCCCCCACGTGCAGAGTGCAAAGACCAAGTTGTAAATAGTGAGTTTAAATAAAGAAGCGTTGTACCATATGCAACTGTGTTGGCTCTTCTGTGTGTTAGAACACCCAACACCACATGGTACAGGAGTGGATCGATACCTGCCTACCAACCTGCCATTCTGGACATGGACCACACCGGCAAACCGCAGCCGATGCAAGTCACGGGGAACCTAGGCACCAACTGGAAGCTCTACAGGCAGCGATTTGACCTGTACATCCGTGCCACCGAAAAACAGAATGTCTCGGATGATTCGAAGATTGCAATGCTCCTCTTCTACGCAGGCCCCCACCCAAACGATGTCTATAATTCACTGGTGTTCGAGGAAGGCGAAAACCAGGCCAAATATGACACGGTCATCCTCAAAATGGACCAGCACTTTCAAACTGAAGTAAACGAAACTTTCGAAAGATACATCTTTCAGCAACGCCTGCAAGGTAAGGAGGAGCTTTTTCAACCCTTTTTGACGCACCTCCGGATTCTAGCGCAGTCCTGCGGTTACGGCACCACCACAGAGTCCATGATCAGGGACCAGATTGTTTTTGGCGTTGCCTCTAGTGGCCTACGCCAGCAGCTTCTTAAAATAAAGAGCCTCACCTTAGCGTCTGCTGTGGAAGCCTGTGTCCTCCATGAAAATGCTGCCTGCCGTTTTGCCCGATTTCAGGCGTCCGAGTTGGCACGGAGGGGGTCCCCAGCCGTCGAATCGGCAAGCCAGGCCGCCCACGACGTTGAACGCATCCAGGCCGTCGATTTCTTCCCGCCCCACGGCCCGGACGACAGCGGCTGCTTCCCGCGCTTTTCGCGGTCTCCCGCGCAGGTGCGCGCCAAGAATAACGGCCACAACGAGGGACGCACTGCGCAGGCGCGCCCACCGCAAGATCGCACTGCCCA
The DNA here is from genome assembly GCF_047496885.1 of Scyliorhinus torazame. Taxonomy (NCBI): domain Eukaryota; kingdom Metazoa; phylum Chordata; class Chondrichthyes; order Carcharhiniformes; family Scyliorhinidae; genus Scyliorhinus; species Scyliorhinus torazame. The sequence continues at coordinate 55,526,213 of NC_092716.1, read as the reverse complement.
TGCGCAGTGGCGCAACGAACGCCGTGACGTCATGACGTGCAGCAATTGTGGAGGTCTACACTTAAAAGGGCAATGTCCTGCAAAATACCGACAGTGCAACAGATGTGCCATGATAGGCCACTACGCAGCCCGCTGTCGTGCGGCTCAACCCATGGATCCGGCGCATCCTCGACAACCTCGCACACGAGTCAGGACCGTCCAGCCCACGCATCACGACTTCCAGTTAAGTGATGCAGATGACCAGGATGACTTCCGAGTTGCCGTCATTGATGTCAACAAGGTCAATGCCATCAATCCAGACGATGAGTGGTGTGCCACCCTGACGGTCAACCGATCGCGCGTCGCCTTCCGTCTGGACACCGGCGCATCCGCCAACCTGATTGCTTACTCTGCAGTCCAGGCCATGAAGGTCAAACCACCCATCACACCATCCCGGCTTAAGATGGTTGACTATAACGGGAACGTTATCCCGTCCGTAGGATCTTGCCAGCTACAGGTGACTCACAAGAGGTACACGGCCACACTCCCCTTCGAAGTTGTGGGCTCATCAAAGGACTCGTTACTGGGCGCACAAGCGTGTAAGGTCCTTCACCTGGTACAGCGCATCATGTCTCTCTCTCCAGATGAGATATCCGACTTCCCGGATGCTGAGTTCCACGCGAATCTCCATTCCCTCCTCGCTCACAACTAGGAGGTTTTTGAAGGCATGGGGACATTGCCACACACGTACAAGATTCGACTCAGACCGGACGCCATCCCTGTCGTTCACGCACCTCGCAGGGTTCCTGCGCCTCTCAAAGACCGCCTCAAGGCACAACTGCAGATTCTTCAGGACCAAGGGGTCCTATCCAAGGTCACGGAGCCCACGCCATGGGTCAGCTCCATGGTCTGTGTAAAGAAGCCCTCTGGCGAGCTCCGTATATGTATAGATCCAAAAGATCTGAACAACAACATCATGCGGGAACACTATCCCATCCCGAAACGAGAAGACCTCACCAGCGAGATGGCGCGAGCCAACATATTCACTAAATTGGATGCGTCCAAAGGATTCTGGCAGATCAAACTGGACCCGGCCAGCCGAAGACTATGCACATTCAACACCCCTTTTGGCAGATTCTGCTACAACCGGATGCCATTCGGCATCATTTCGGCATCTGAAGTATTCCACCGCATTATGGAGCAGATGATGGAAGGCATCGAAGGGGTACGTGTATATGTGGACGATATCATCATTTGGTCCACCACTCCGCAGGAACACATGCATCGTCTTCGACGTGTCTTCACCCGCATACGGCAAAATGGCCTGCGTCTCAACCGTGCGAAGTGTGCTTTCGGCCAGACGGAGCTGAAATTCCTCGGGGACCACATCTCAAGGTCCGGGGTCCGTCCCGATGCAGACAAGGTTAGCGCCATCACAGCCATGCCACGACCGGCTGACAAGAAGGCTGTCTTAAGATTCCTGGGCATGGTCAACTTCCTTGGGAAGTTCATTCCCAACCTGGCTTCTCATACAACAAACATGCGCCATCTCGTAAAAAAATCGACGGAATTCAACTGGCACCAGTCGCATCAGCGGGAATGGGAGGAGCTCAAGCACAAACTGGTCACGGCACCAGTGCTGGCCTTCTTTGACACGACTCGCCCTACAAAGATCTCAACAGACGCCAGCCAATCTGGTATTGGAGCGGTACTCCTGCAAAAAGACAGCACGTCATCATGGGCCCCGGTTGCGTATGCCTCACGAGCCATGACCCCTACCGAACAGCGCTACGCGCAAATCGAAAAAGAATGCCTGGGCTTGTTAACTGGACTGGACAAGTTCCACGACTATGTGTATGGCCTGCCACGATTCACGGTCGAAACTGACCACCGCCCCCTGGTCAACATCATTAACAAAGACCTGAACGACATGACTCCTCGCCTCCAGCGCATCTTACTTAAACTCAGGAGGTACGATTTTGAACTGATCTACACTCCGGGGAAGGAACTCATAGTGGCGGACACTCTTTCCCGAGCAGTGAGCACACCACCAGATGCGGAGGGGTTCGTGCGTCAAATTGAGGCACACGTGACTCTGACAGCAGCAAATATGCCAGCTGATGATCCTTGTCTGGCCCACATACGCGCAGAGACGGCGACTGACCCTCTGCTGCAGCGAGTGATGCGCCACATGACGGAAGGGTGGCTAAAAGGGCAGTGCCCCCAGTTTTATAATGTGCGAGATGATCTCACCAATATAGACGGGGTCCTTATGAAATCGCATAGGATCGTCATTCCACACAGTGTGCGCCAGATGATTCTTCGTCAACTACACGAAGGCCACTTGGGCGTCGAAAAATGCAGACGAAGGGCCCGGGAGGCGGTATATTGGCCGGGTATTAATGAAGACATAGCCAACATGGTGCTCAACTGCACAACCTGTCAGAGGTTTCAGCCAGCGCAACCTCCGGAAACACTTCTACCACACGAGATGGTGACGTCCCCCTGGGCGAAGGTGGGTGTTGACCTATTTCACGCGCTCGGCAGAGATTACATTGTTATTATAGACTACTTCTCAAACTACCCGGAAGTCATGCCTCTCCATGATCTGACGTCGTCCGCAGTCATTGGGGCCTGCAAGGAAACGTTTGCTCGCCACGGCATTCCAAGGACTGTCATGTCAGACAATGGACCTTGTTTTGCCAGCCGTGAATGGTCGTCCTTTGCCGCAGCATATGGTTTCACTCATGTGACATCCAGCCCTCTGCATCCACAATCGAACGGGAAGGCTGAAAAGGGTGTCCACATCGCAAAGCGGCTCCTGTGCAAGGCGGCTGATGACGGATCGGACTTTAACCTTGCCTTGCTGGCCTATCGATCGGCCCCGTTATCCACGGGCCTCTCGCCAGCGCAGCTACTAATGGGTCGCTCCCTCAGGACGACGGTACCTTCCGTCCTGGCACCGACAACAGACCATGAGGCGGTTCTTCGGAACATGCAACTGCAGCGTGATCGCCAGAAAGGTCGGTACGACACACGAGCGACGGACCTGCCCCCCCTGTCCTCCGGAGACAAAGTACGCGTCCATCAACCGTATGGTGGCTGGTCAGCACCGGCCGAAGTCCTCCGACAAGTGGCTCCCCGCTCGTTCCTGGTTCGCATGCCGGATGGTTCCGTGCGTCGCCGCAATCGGCGCGCCCTTCGCCGACTTCCACGCTCACAGCCACACAACACGCCAGATCCTCAACAGGCTTCCGAGGATGACTTTGTGGAGCTGCCGCACATCACGCCCTTTCCATCGCCACCCATGGCCATGCCTGCACAGCAGCCGGTGGTTCTTGATCCACCCTTAAGGCGGTCAACCCGAATTCGTCGCAAACCCATTAGAATGGACTTATAATACAGTTCATATGTTTAATAAGTTGGACAATTTTACATGATAACCTGTTGTTGTTTATCGTTCCAGATGTCGTCTGACTGGACAACTGTTCAAATTTTTTTTTTCTTCTTCTCTCGTTCGCATTTCTGTTATGTTATGGTACAACTGGATTCATGTGACGCACTCGACATCGCCCCATGTACATAGTTCCGTCATAGACACATGCTGCACACGACACACACACACTCTTAGATGCACTCACGTCACGATCATATTTATTACCACGTAGGCACATATCTTTGTAAAAAGGGGGGATGTCATGATATTCAAACACACACATCATGATGGACACACTAACAGGCAAATCAGAGCACACAACACCACAACCAATCACAGACAAGAACACCAACCACATAAAAAGCACGAGCACGACACCTGGAGGTCAGTAGGTCTGGGGAGAAGGAAACAAGAAAGAGCTGTTGAAACACCACAAGCAGGGAGCCCCCCACGTGCAGAGTGCAAAGACCAAGTTGTAAATAGTGAGTTTAAATAAAGAAGCGTTGTACCATATGCAACTGTGTTGGCTCTTCTGTGTGTTAGAACACCCAACACCACAGTTAGAATACCAGATTTTCTGTTCTCACTCACAACAGGGGGGTCATTCTCCGCCGGCGGGATTCTCCATTTTGCCGCTGCCCGGGCGTTTCCCGACGGCGTGGGGCTGCCCCACAATGGGAAACTCCATTGACCGGCCGGTGTTACGGAGACTCACCGGTCGGGGCAGAAATGTGGTGGGGCGGGTAGGAGAATTTCGCCCCAGGTCTCACCACGGATGAGACCGAGGAATCCCGCCCTCAATTTTAAGTCCATCAAAATCCCATGTCTCCAATGCCGGCTGCCATGGAATCAGCAGTGACCTTTTGAGAGTTTTCAATTCCGGTGAAAGGTCATTTCACCTGAAAAGTAACTCTGGCTGGAATTCTCCGGACGTTCGCTGGTGACGGGTTTCCCTGGTCTCGCCGACAGCGCACCCCACCCGCAGGTTTCCACCATAGCGCGAGGTGGCTTCACAGGAAATTCCCATTGACAGTGTCGGGAACCAGTCCCGCCACCAGTGAATTGAAAAAAATAAATCATCCTTTGAGGACGAACACTGTTCATATCCTTACTGGTCAGGACACTTGATTTCCAACTTTGTAATTATATAATTCATTAAAGTTAAGTATCAAACACCTGAATTCACTCTACATCTTGCAGTTTTTGCTAAGATTCGAGTATTCTTTTCTTAAAAGAAGCTATTACTCACAAATCTTACTTATTCCCAATATGCATTTATCTAGGGCAAACATGGTGGACATTGTCCTCAATGGCTCCTCTCAAGGAAGTCTATTTTGACTTTTGAGTTACCAAGCGTCCTGGTGGTGAAGATACCCCCATAATTTTGAGGCTTTAGCCTCATTTAAATTTGGCAGTCAAGCTGTGTGACATCCTGGTGTAGCTCGCAGATTGAGACCTTGGAATCAGCCTGGGATGGTAGCTAGGGATAAACAGCAGGGGTGGGGTAGGGTGGGATCATTGGACATGGGGTTCGTGCCATCTACTCAGGGGATCTCAGCAAGACAGAGAAAGCTACAATCTCAGCAGGAATGGGGACGTGAGTTCTTCTTTGCTATAATAACAATAATCTTTACTGCCACAAGTAGGCTTACATTAACACTGCAATTAACACCACATTCCGGCGCCTGTTCGGGTACACAAAGGGAGAATTCAGAATGTCCAAATTACCTAACATCACGTCTTTCGGGACTTGTGGGAGGAAACCGGAGCGCACGTAGGAAACCCACACAGACACAGGGAGAACGTGCAGACACCCCGCAGACAGTGACCCAAGCCAGGAATCGAACCTGGGACCCGGGCGCTCCGAAGCAACAGTGCTAACCACTGTGCTACCATGTGCCCGCCACAAGATGGGAGACCTCAGAAGTAATCCCTCCGAGTTCATACAACAGCAATAGTGGGAGAATTATAGTTGGCCTCAGGTTCAGGAATAAACGATTCATATTACTGTTCATACAGCACTGCAGGTGCCTGCCATTTTATCATTGTACAACCAACTGCAATCCAAAGATATAACAGCTATAATCATTGCCCAATATCCTGCTAGAAACAGCACATTTGGGGATGGTGGAGAGTGCAGCTCAGATTTGATAGCCTCATCTCCATGATCAAATACTGGGTGAGATTCTCCGTTTGGGAGACAATCCACCGGAGGAGAATTGCTACTGATTCACGTTCCCCCTGGGAGTGCAAATCAGGAAGCAACTCAATGTCCCTCACTGTGAAAATTTATGCATGGCGAAGAATAAGAGGAATACCTGAGGGAATTCCCCCCCCTCCCGCCCACGGCCCATTGCAATGAAGCCCTCCCTCACCCCTGGATTTTCTGGGTGCCCCCGCCTTCCTCCAA